>NW_020175833.1:795611-936455 GCF_003031525.2 Neophocaena asiaeorientalis asiaeorientalis | reverse complement strand
CTCTCCCATTTGTGTTTTTTTTTTTTTTTTTTTTTTTTTTTTTTTTCCTTTTTGGCCACGCAGCACTGCATGTGGGATCTTAGTTACCTGATCAGGGATTGAACCCATGCCTGCTGTGGTGGAGGCGTAGAGTCTTAACCACTGGACCACCAGGGATGTCCCCAACTATAGTCTTCAGATTCTCAAATGGCCAGGGACCCCCTTTCCAGTGTCCAACTTGCAACTCAAGTAGAGGTCATTTTGAAAGGAGATGTTTGAACTCTGAAGGTCACTGTTCACCTGCTTTTTCCCTGCTGAAGACCCTCTTCAAGCTTCCTCATAGTAAATGTTGGCACAAATAGATACTAGAATGGTAGGGACTGTCTTCAGCTGAAAGAGCATGGGAAAGAACATTTCATCTGGTTATGGCCACATGCATTTTCCTTTGTCTGAAATATGGAGGGAGCATGGTAGGCTCTCCTCAAAGAAGGGTGCTCTGTTTCTGTTGTTTATGCAGGGCATAGACTTTCTGCATGAAAACATTCCCATCTGCCCTTGTTCCACTCACTTAAGTGTTCAAGGGAAGCCTGATCATTCCTTCCTGGGTACCTTTCACCTTTGCTAGAGATGATCACAACAATAATATTTATGAAGAATTTCATGTGTGCCAGGCACTGTTCACAACTGTTAACATGCCTTGTTTTCTGTACTCCTCACAACAGGAGTTGTGAACTCCTTCCCTACGTTTGAGAGACTATGTCTCTAATGAGAGAAAGAACCTTGGAACTTCCGGTTTCCCTGATGATTTCCAAGTGCTGTTGTTGTCAGGATGATGCTGATTTCACTCACATTCCTTAAATCTGATTCCCCTTTTTCCTCCTCATCTTGCATAGTTCTTCAGCTATGCAGGACTCCTGATAGATTCCGCCACAGATTTCAGGCTGTCCTTTTGTCTGAGTGGGAGAGGGCGTGGACTAGAGAAATAGGATGAGGAGGGTATCAGCTGCTCTCCGCGCCCAGTGCACTCAAAGCACACGGACACTGACACCCAGGTGTGTTTATACACGTGCCTGAGGGCCTGCCTGGACACAGACACACAGACACACTAGCTAAACACACACAAAGATCAACAAATAAACTGTCCGGTCGCTAGGGTGACACACACAGAGATACACACACTTCCATTGCAAACACAATTTTTTTTCACTGTTTATTTTATGTTGGAGTATAGCCAATTAACAATGTTGTGACAGTTTCAGGTGCACGGCAGAGCGACTCAGCCATACATATACATGTATCCATTCTCCTCCAGAGTTCCCTGTGCTATACAGTAGGTCCTTGTTGGTTATCCTTTTTAAATACAGCAGTGTGTACATGTCAATCCCAAACTCCCTAACTATCCCTTCCCTCCACCCTTTCTCCACCAGGTAACCATAAGTTCATTCTCTAAGTCTGTCAGTCCGTGCAAACACAATTTTGTAACGTTGTTAAATGCACCCAGTTGCTCTTAGTCATCATTTCATCCAGTCTTCCTAAGCTTGTGAGATGCATTAAGCTCTGAGCAGTGATTGGAAAAAATCCCTCAAGTATATCACCCCTTCCACTCACCAACACGGAGGCTGCTTATTATTTGGTGGTTATTATTCTTGGTTTTGAGGAAGAGAGTGTATCTCATTTAGGCATCAGGGGAAAGTAGGTGCTGTTCCTCAGTCACACCTGTCCCCGATCCAGGGGACAAACAGACACCTGGAGCCTGGTCTCCTTTTCTCTTTCCATCAGCAGGGGCAGAGATCCTCTTTCCCCAGGACCCACACCAGGTGGGTATTCACCACATCTCCTTGCTCTCATCCTCCTGAAATAAGAAAGTGAACCGATCAGGGGCTGGCCTCAGAATCTTTTTCCCTCCACGTGTCAAGGCAGCCCCCAGATTTCAAAGACCTGCCCCCAGTCATTTCACATGGGCCAATCTCTCCATCCCAAGGCAGTTCGCCGCGCCCCAGGGTGAAGTGGGGAAACAATGCCCTGAGACTCGACACCTGCATGGGAGCGGAGGGGCCAGGCCTGGGGACCGGGCACTCCCCCCATCCTGGGATAGATCTCCCTGGAGGCCCAGCCAATGTTTTCACAGCTGCGACTGGGAGGCTGCTCCCCAAGTTCCTTACACACAATTGGCCTGCGCCCCAGCAGCTGTGCACACCCAGGCATGACCCCAGTCCCAGTGGGGAGAGGGGGGCCCTGGCCGCTGTGCCCGGAACCAGGGACAGAACCGACCCACCTCACCGGGGCGGGCTGCATCTTGCTTTCCTGACCCACTTCGTTTACACGGCTATTAAGGGGTACCCACGTGGCTTCCCCGGCCTTCTATAACTCCCCGGGCAGCAGTGACAGCCTTATGAACTGCAAATGGCTTCTCGTGGCAGTGTTCCATTTCTAATATTAATAATCAGCGTTTAATAAAAACAAAGATGGGGAGATACAGGAGGAAAAAACAGACTGCTTTGCCCCTTTCCCGTGTATTTCCCTGACAGGAGGCCACGAACAGTACCAGCAATAGACCTCTAGTGGTTAGTCCTGCGCCAAAGACACACCAGCGTGTGCACGCACACGCACACATGCACACACATGGACACGCACACCTGTTCCGGGAACTGCACTTCATCCCTCACTTGGCCGAAGTCAGGCTTAGACCCTCCTTCTTCGTCCCTCCCATCCCCTTCCTCCAGGTCCCCAATCCCACCATCTACAGCGACTTTGACAACTCAGAATCACATCATTAACTGATGTCTTTCAAGGAAGGGAGGAAAGGCCAGTGGTTGCTAGCTCTGGCGTCCTTACCTTTTCCCCTTCCTTCTCCCTCTCCATCAGGCCAGTCATCTGTAAGACAAAGGGCTCCCTCCTGCCAAGGCCCAGGGGAGTGGAGGTAAAGATGTAGTTAATTAAATTTACTCAGTGAGATCAACTGTCAAGATTAGGAGCTGGGTTTATTGTCACTAAAAATAAACGGGGCTGAGGAGGACAGGATGGAAGAGATGGGAGTGGGAAGGTGGGTGGAGGTGAAGAGGGACTTGGGGCTTTGGATGCTTGGATGCCCGGCTGATATTTAAAGACCTTTGACTTTGTGAAGATCTTGGCAAGCAGCTGACATCTCCTGGGAGCCTGGGGAGGTTTTTCCGATAACAAACAATCCCACTTGTAGGCTGAGGGGACTGTTCCCCTCTCTGTGTTTGCAGAGGCTGTAGGAAAAAGAGCTCTTTGTTCGTGGTGAGAAGCGTGGTTCTTTCATTCCCTCTTTGACACCCCAGCGAGCAACCCTCACCCCATTCTCTTCCTCTACCTCTGAGCTGTGTGGACTGTGAACAGAAAGCTTTGTGGAGAGGGTGCACAGGCAGGCAGCTGTCCCGGGGACAGAGTGCCTACAGGCCCTACCCTTCCCAATATAGTCCAGACCCTGCCTGGCCAGGGCATCCTCTCTCCTTTCTTGGAGGCTGAAGAGTCTTCTGACTGGGATCCACCGGCAAAGAGCATGTGGATGCCCTTAGAGATTCACTCAAACAGGCTCATTAAGTTGACATCTGTAGCCTGAGGGAGGGATCCAGAAGGACAAGCTTACCCAGGAATCAATGATTGGATGGTACCAGCTCTTTCATTTTCCAGCTGTTCTCTTACGGAAAGGCTCCTAGTCCTTCTTCAGAACCTTCACAGGTGTCACATCTTCTAACCCTTCAACACCAGTTCCCCATTCAAAGCTGATCTATCTGTCCTCTGCTAGTTCAGCATTAACTCTTGCCATTGCAGGCTTTGCTCTACTGCCTGCTCCCTCCTAAATCATAAGCGCGGAGAGGGCATGGACCACATGCCTTTTCATCTTGCTCTTGCCCATCCCCTCATGTAGTGCTCCTAGGGGAGCTCATGGGGGTTGAGACCTCAAAGGGTGATGGCAGGCAGCATCTGTGGCACACCGGGTTTACATTCTGGTTTAGCCGCCGGTGGGCCTGACACCAAGGAGTCCCGCGAGTGCATCCGAATGTCAGTGACTGTTGTCAGAGGCCCTCCTCCTGACTTGAAAAATGGCTGTCACTCTCCTATTCTGAGCTTTACCTTGGAAACACCCAGAGAATGGAGTCAGTGCCTTTCAGATTAATTTACTTATCAAAATGTCATTCCTCAAAAGCTACTTGTTAGCTGGGAGTCTCTCCATGTTTCTCTTGCTTTGAGCAGAAGGCCTTCCTCTGTTAACACATAGGGGACTAAGATGTTAACACGTTGGCCTTCCAGTGTAAATACATAGGGATGCTAAGAGTTGGGGCCTGTGTTGGGGGGCTCAGAATCCCTGAGGCAGAGGTGGTTCCCCTAGACTAAAGCTCAGGCTTCCAGGAGTTCACCATCAAGGCATTCATTTGTCATGCAAATTCCCCTCTCTGCAGGCAGGGCTAGAATAGAAGGCAGAAAAATAAACTTTGACAGGGAGAGGGAAGAAAAAAAAGAATCATTTCTAAAGAAGAGTACAGAGCACATCAAAGTTTTTTTTAAAAAAAATGTTTTCCAAGATATAGACATAAGCTCAAAAAGCCATCATCTATCAGGATATGTGTCCTTACTTTTAATTTCTTATATTTAACATTCAAGGAAACCCGGCAGTGTAATAAAGCTGCACTGTGGAAATGCCCGTGCGAGGTGAAGACAGGATGAACAGGGTTTCTTCTCTTTTTTTTTTTCAACATCTTTACTGGAGTATAATTGCTTTACAGTGTTAGTTTTTGCTGTATAACAAAGTGAATCAGCTGTACATATATATATATATCCCCATATCTCTTCCCTCTTGCATCTCCCTCCCACGCTCCCTATCCCACCCCTCTAGGTGGTCACAAAGCACCGAGCTGATCTCCCTGTGCTATGCAGCTGCTTCCCACTAGCTATCTATTTTAAATTCGATAGTGTATATATGTCCATGCCACTCTCACATTTCGTCCCAGCGTACCCTTCCCTCTCCCCGTGTCCTCAAGTCCATTCTCTACGTCTGCATCTTTACATCTTTATCCCTGTCCTGCCCCTAGGTTCTTCAGAACCTTTTTTTTTTTTTTTTTTTTATTTTTTTCACTCTGGATGACAGACTCTATGTCCATCCGCCTCACTACAAATAACCCAATTTCGTTTCTTTTTATGGCTGAGTAATATTCCATTGTATATATCATCTTATATATAAAAAATCCCAAAGACTCCACCAAAAAACTGTTAGAGCTTATCAACAAATTCAGTAAAGTTGCAAGATACAAAATCAATATACAGAAATCAGTTGCATTTCTATACACTAACAATGAAATATCTGAAAATGAAATGAAAGGAAAGAAAAGAATCCCATTCTTGGCCATCATCAAAAAATCTAGAAACAGTAAATGCTGGAGAGGGTGTGGAGAAAAGGGAACCCTCTTGCTCTGTTGGTGGGAATGTAAATTGATACAGCCACTATGGAGAACAGTGTGGGGGTTCCTTAAAAAACTAAAAATAGAGCTACCATACGACCCAGCAATCCCACTACTGGGCATATACTCTGAGAAAACCATAATTCAAAAAGAGTCATGTACCACAATGTTCATTGAAGCTCTATTTACAATAGCCAGGATATGGAAGCAACCTAAGTGTCCATCAACAGATGAACAGATAAAGAAGATGAACAGGGTTTCTTAATCTCACAGTCCACTGCGCTCTGTCTATCTCCCAGTCACAGACACAGACCAAACGGCAGGGGCTTTCAGACCTCATCAGCTGTTCTGCAGAAATTAAAACACAAAACAAAACAAAAACCAGTCTCACCCCCTGCCCCAACTCTGGGCAGGTTCCTTCAGCTTTCCTGGGGGGTGTCAGAGAATCAGAACCCACTGGAACACAGCTTCTCTGAGAATGCTGCCCTGCTTTCTAGAGCTGGAGAACATGCAAAGTGGTTGTTAGACTCTTCCCCATCTTGGAGAATTCTCCTCAGTCCCTGGGCTGGAATCTGGGCCTAGTACTCACACTGAAATTAAGGCCTTGTCACCTGCCTTCTTGGCTCTAGATACACCATTGCCCGTTTAGGGGCAATGCCTTCTGCAGGTTCACCTTTGCATTGGGCGTCGTTTATTCTCTACATGTGTTTGCTCACCTGTGTATGTGCATCAAACATACAAAGGGTGTAATGTGCTTTAGAGAACCCCGAAAGAGGAAACAGCAATCAATATGCCTGTCCAAACAATTAGAAAGAAATGTTTCCGAGTCTCCTAAATCTATCTGGCATGTGTTAGATGCATGCTGTCAGGCTGGCTGTCATTAAATAGCTTCTAAATAATGCAAAGACAATCAGATGTACAAATAAGCAATTCAATTTGGGTGATTGATTATTGGAATAATGCTCGTGCACCCAAGGCGTGACATTTCCAATCACATCTCCATTTCATTTCTCAGGCAGTAATGATCTCTCTACCTCTACCTGTGAAAAGTGATCTCATGGCTGGAGGATTTGGGCATGGGCTAGTATTCTTGGTTTCTATGATTGACTGTCCATCTTGCTTGAATATTCATTCCTTGGATACGTGAAACAAGGGTGTCTCCTTTGATTCCTCTCTACAGTATGGAAATGCCAGCATCAACAGGCTACGTTTTCCCAAACAAATGTCAAACACATCTTTAGGAATCCTCCAAGGTTGAGGTCTTGCAGATGACCTTAATATGGCTTGGCTTTTTCACTCTCCAAGTTCTTCATTGTCTACAGCTCCTGGAAAAGGCATAATGAGATCTCCTCAGTGTCCTGCAGTCCTTACTATTTATTGGGTTTTTTTTTGTTGTTGTCTTTTTAAAAAAAATGTTATTGAAGTATAGTTGATTTACAATGTTGTGTTAATTTCTGCTGTACAGCAAAGTGACTCAGTTATACATATATATATTCTTTTTCGTGTTCTTTTCCATTTCAGTTTATCACAGATTACTGAATATAGTTCCCTGTGCTATACAGTAGGGCCTTGTGGTTTATCCATTCTATATATACTAGTTTGCAAATCGTTTTATTTCAAAAGCATGCTAATATAGTAAGAAGATCTCCAGGAAGCCTTCTCTGACATACAGTACAGTACAACAGCTAGCGTACAGGGGCTGGCATCGAGTGAACAGGCAAGAAGAGTTACTGACTGGAGGAGGGAGAGGAGGTGGGAGCTGGTAGAGCTGAAGGATCGTCAGCAATAGGAGACGGAGGGCAAGCTGCAATGTCACTCATGCCTGATGTTGATGGAACGCACGTTCACATCTTTGAAAGTTTGCAACTTGAAGGTTCGTATGTAGAGAACTTATTGTATTTACACTGGGGAGAATACCTGAAGGAAATAGATGGGGTGATGTGATAGACAGTGATTTGGGGAGCTTTCTCTGAGGAGGTGACATCTGAGCTGCGTCTAGAAGGGTGATGAAAGACACATATGTGAAGAGTGAGTGGAAGAGCCTTGCAGGCAGAGAGAAAAGCAGGTTCAAAGGAAAAGACTGTGGCGAGTAAAAGGAATAGAACAGGAATCAACTTGATCAAAGCGAGTGAAGGGGAGATTTGTGTGAAATGAGTGAAGCTGAAGCAGTGGGAAGGGGTCAGATTATTCAGACCTTGGAGGCCATGGTTAAGTTTATTTTATTCTAAGAGTAATGGGAGCCTCTGAAGGAGGTGACATGGTCTGATCTACATTTGTGAAAATCACTTACCGCCATATTGAAAAAAGGTAGTGGAGCCAAAAAAGATGGTGGCCATGAGGAAGGAGAGAAGTCTGAGCTCTTCAATAGTCCCAGCACTATAGAATTAGAGTTGAGTGGACCATTCATGAATGCACAATGAAGGCTATGGCTGATTTTGAACACCTTGATAGAGGTTCAATGGCTTGACCTTTGGCTGGTAGACTCCTGGGATTATTTCACAAAGTCTTGGAATTTATATGTGCACCAATCATTATTGATAGAATAAGTAACACGTCTCATCCTTACATTATTTATAATTTATTTCTTTTCACACAGAAATAATAGTGGTTAATAAAATATACATACTCATTTAAAAGCATTACTGAATTCATAGGAACTTTCCGTCATTATGTGTTCAGTTATATGAAGTGAATCCTTGAATTGGTATGGAATCTGTAAAATGCTTTGAATTTAAAATATATCCTGCTGAGTGGGTCAATTTCTAGAATTTATCCTTGACCCAAAGAACACTACGTCCTCATCACACTGTTTCCTCTTCCTGGATACCCTAGAAGATGCTATCTCCTGACCATGCTTGTGGTTAGGTTTGGGACAAATGGGAAAGTGAGCAGATGTGATATGCTACTTCCCTTCTGACTTGTATGAGCTGGTAGGTGTTCTTATGTGGTCTCTATCCCCAGTTCACGAGGCTGGCAGCAAAGAACTCCAAAACATAGAGTTTCAGTTTGGAAGTAGCTTGGATCTAGGATCCCTGAGTCAACATTGGAGGAGGAGAGCTGCCAAGGAGTGTGATCTGATCTGCACTGGACTGAGAAATAAAGAAGTAAACCCTTTGTTGTACTAAGCCACTGAGCTATTGGAATTTATTTGTTGTACTAAGCCACTGAGCTATTGGAATTTATTTGTTGTACTAAGCTACTGAGCTATTGGAATTTATTTGTTGCCACAGTCTAGTTTAGCCTAGGCTGACTGATACCATCCTTCAAATATACTGCTTGCACGGGTGACCAAAGAGGCCTATACAAGGATCATCACTGCTGTAGCATTGTGACAGCAAAAGAATGAAAACTACCTAAATGTCCCTCCATGGGAAGTTGGTTCAATCAAAATGGTACGTGCGTACAGCGGAATATTATTCTGCCATTTTCAGGGAGGTCCATAAATTACGCTGCTAGGTGAAAAATGCAGGGTTCAGTAGATATGCATAATATTTTGGCCATTTACAAAAAAATATATACTTATGTCATAGCAACCAACAAATTTTGGATTTATGTGTCATTCAGTAGTATTTCGAAGATTTACAAGTATTAGGTCATCTGATCCTCACAATAGCCCTCTCAGGTAGGTCCCAGTGTTATCCCCATTTCACCAACATCAAAATAAGACACAAAGAGACTATGGGAGCTGGCCAAGGTGACAAAGGTAGGATCAGGTTTGAGCAGAGATCCAAACTCAGACATGAAAGCTTAGAGCTCACACCTTTAATCAGTTCACAGTATTGCATACATGGGGAAGCTCATTTAAGTAGAGAATTTTTAGAAGAGGAAACTGGTAGAAATAGGTGCCTCTGTTAGGAGAATTGAAAAGTGGGGGTTAGACTTGGGAGAAAGATTTGATTTCTAGTGTATGCCCTTTAGTATCTCTTGATTTTCTTTTCTAACCATGTGTAGATCTTATGCATTTGGAAACATAAATACTTAGTTTTCAAGGAATTAAAATACTAGATCATTCACATTTTAACACTGCATCTACTCTCTTCAGGACCCATTGGCTCCAGATCCTGAGGAAATATCCAAATGACTTCTAGGGTGGTAAAAAAGAGCCCTGCAGGCTCTCAGCAAAACCCTTGTCTTTCAGGCCATGGTTTCTCCCCATCTTCCTCCCCCCATGTCCACACGCCCAGGAGACAGAGAGAGGAACACTGCACCACTGTCTGAGAATTCATACCTGTTCAAAGAGAAGTTTGCACTCAGATAGATTTTTGCCTTTTGCAATTATGTCATTAAAAGCGTTCTGAACTTCAGACTTGAAATGAACTCCAGAGAAGGGTCTGCCTCTTTAGCTTTCTGGCTTTACATAATTTATGGTTTTGAATCTTATTGAAAAATACAAAAGGGATTCAGAAAAGGTTCCAAGCAGATGCACACAGAGGCACATCCCTCTGTCTCTCCCCGCATAATCTTTATAAAATTTCTCCCCCCCATGGGGAGGGACACTGTCTTTGGGGTTCGAGGGTCTTAATCTGGGTCATGGAAAGAACATAAGCAAGTAGAAATTGTAATGCAGTCCCTCTGTCCATCCCTTTGGCATATCTGTTAGCAGTGGTAATATTCCTCTCTTGCACCCCTTTCTCACCAGCACCCTCCCTCTCTTCTTTTCCCTTTTCTTCCCTTCTCTTTTCCCTTCTTTTCCTTCCCTCCACTTCCCTCTAGTCCCCTCCATCTTCCTCTCCCCCTTCCTCTTCTGGCCCACTTGGCCCTGGAGTGTCACTTAGCATTTAGGGAAGTAGATAGGACCAGAGGAGAGCGATGCTTGAAGTCAAATTGTCTGCCTTCTACTCCTTGCTCTCCCACTCCCCAAACTTGGGTCTTTGGACAAGTTACTTTAACCTTTGCAGCCTTGTTTTGCACATCTATGAATCAAGGCTAGTAGTTACATCTATCTCTTAGGTTGTAGCTTGGATTAAAGGACACACTGAGAGTAAAGAACTTAGCACTGTACAGTGAGCACTTAATAAATATTGGCTTTATTATTTTGGGAGGCAGGATGGTGTTGTGGGTAAGATCTTATTCTCTGGCAGCAGACTGTTTGAATCCCTACTCTGCTGTTTAATCATTGGGTCATTTTCAAGTCATTTCTGCTCTCTGAGGTCAGTTTTCTTATCGTGATGGGGACAGAGAAGCCATTTATCTGTAGGATCACTGGGGAGGAAATGAGATGAAGCATGTAAGGTACTTAGCACAGGGGCTGACACATTGCACACCTTCAGTAAATGCAGACTCTTGGTGTGGAAATGTTGTGCCAAGCAGAGGGAGACACACAAACAAACAACAAACAACTTTCTCGAATCCCCTGAAAATTATTGCATCTGATTGAGTAAAAGGGTGACCTCACCCTAAGTCAGACTCTTGGCTGCAAATCCAAGCCTGGATGAATTCATTGACCTTTGGCTGCGCTGCCTGCCAGACGAGGCTGCCCACCCCAGACCTGGGACAGTTCCAGGGGTAAGAGGTTGTTCGCATTTTCAGCTGGCAAACTCCATCTCTGTCTCCACTTCTGGTGGCCATACTCCTCTAAACTTCTCTCCCTCTGTAGCTAGACCTCCCCCATCCCCTGTTCAAGTTCCAAATAAGGAGAGCAGTTGCTGGGGAGGTGCGTGTAGAGGGTGGAGGAGTTGGAACAGGTGTAGCCAATGGGAAAGACCCCAGTCTCTGGTCATGTCTCAGCCTGGGACAAGATCAAGTGGGGACTCTGGCTTCTGACCCAGGCCCAGAACCTAGTTCTTCCTCTTCTGGCTGTGGACTCAGGCCAAGTCACTTAGCATCTCTCCACCAGCCTCAGTTTTCTCAGCTGTGAAACTGGAAAAACAACAGTTGCTATTGAAAAGTAATGCCTGTAGGGTAACTGGCTCAGCAAATGAATGAAGGATTATAATTGGTGTAACCTTGAATAGTGGATCCTCAGAATAGACAACAGAGGGTCCAGGTGGGTGGGGGCCCGGGGAAAGAGATTCCATCATTTTATTTCTTTTCTCTTTTTTTGAAGTAGAGTTGACTTACAGTGTTGTGTTAGTTTCAGGTGTACAGCAAAATGATTCAATTATAGAGATGTATATACTCAGATATACTTATATCTTCTTTTTCAGATTCTTTTTCCTTATAGGTTATTACAATATATTGAATACAGTTCCCTGTGCTATACAGTAGGTCCTTGTTGTTTATCTATTTTATGTATAGTAGTCTGTATCTGCTAATTCCAAACTCCTAATTTATCCCTCCCCTGCCTTCCCCTTTGGTAACCATAAGTTTGTTTTCTATGTCTGTGAGTCTCTTTCTGTTTCGTAAATAAGTTCATTTGTGTCATATTTTCGATTCCACATATAAATGATATCATATGATATTTGTCTTTCTTTTGTCTGACTTATTTCACTTAGTCTAATGATCTCTAGGTCCATCCATTGTTCCATCATTTTAAGATCTGAGGTTTGTGGTGCAGCTTCTCCTCTCTGAATTCACTTCTCTAGGTGTTGTCCTTCTAGGTACAGTGGGGATGGTCCAGGGCAGGCTCCTGGCAGAAGGAGCCCCAGGACGGGGGGAGAGGCGGGGCTGAGCTGAGCTGGCTGTTTCTCCAACTTCCCACCTCTCTCCAGAGCCTCAGCCGAATGCACCAACAGGCCTTCTTTCTAAGGGTGGTGCTCAAGCAAGGAGCCTCAAGGCATCCTCCTGCCTCCTGCACTTGTTCCCTGCTTGCCGAATGCCTTCTCCAGCCAACAGGCAGGACTTGGTATCTCATTTTGTAAAGTAATTTAAACTGGGGAGTCCTCGTGTCTCTGTGGCAGGGACAGACTCAGGAGCTCTGTCTGGCACGGCCTTGCAGGCCCCCGTTCCAGCAAGGCTCAAAGCTCTCTAACCTTGCATGCTCTTGGATCCAGCCCCTGCTTTAATTTCAGAAGCCTTTAAAATTCCTTCATTTTCTAGTAGTCCCTTGGAGCAGAATACAGAATCACAGACTACCAGAGCAAAAAGGTATCTCAGTGATCATCTCTAGAGTTGACCAACTTACAGTCCATGGCACATCTGATCTACAGTGACATATTGTTCAGTCCACACAGTTTTTTTTTGATGAATGACATGTCAACATTGAAAACCTGCGAGTTTTCCCTTGATGTCCAGTTTCTCTTGCAAAGTCATAAATCTGGCAGTGCTGGCTTGCATTTCTACATGGCAGCAATTGAATGGATAGGGTAGTGGCTGCTTCCTTTGCATTGTGCCTGAGCCTCTGTCCACCCCAGCCCCTCTCACTCCCTTTCACATCATACTTGCTCCTTTGGTTCATTTCCTTATCTGCATGGCCCCAATTGGCATTTGAGTTTGCAACTTCTGATCTAGCTGAACTCCTCATTGTATGGATGGGAAACCTGAGGACAGGTGATAGCAAATGACTCTGCCAAGCCCACCAAAAAATAAATGCCAGAAGTGGGATTTGAGGCCTGCCCTTTTTCTTCTTTTTTTATTGAAGTATAGTTGATTTACAATGTTGTGTTAATTTCTGCCATACAGCAAAGCGATTCAGTTATACATATATGTACTTTCTTTTTTAAAAAATTCTTTTCCATTATGGTTTATTAGTCCTTTTCCTCACTTACTGAGAATGGAACAGCCCATGAATACAATATGCATCTTGGCACTGAAGCTCTCTGGATGACCTCGTGGAGTTGAGTCCCACCTCTCTGGCCTTTGTCCATCACTGAGTCATAGGCTTAGCTTGGGGTGCTTTTTGCCTAGGGCAGGACTCCCAAGTTTCATCTGATGGTCAGAATCCGAAAAACGAGCCCAGAGACAGTGTCTGCCTTCCTGTTGCATGTTTTGCTTCCCTCATTTTGTCATTTCTCCTCTTGTCCTTTTCCATCATCCCTGTTAGAGAAGGATGGCATAATGTTCTCAGTTTTTTACATAAACTGTGGTCAAGAGGGGTAAATTACTGTGATGTAATGTGTTCAGCAGCCCCAGAACTGTTTCCCTGCCTCTCACCCCTGTTTACTGTTGAGGTCATCAGGCCCCTAAAGGCTGACGTGATATTGGCGCTGCAGAGTCAAGATTATGGCTCAACCTTGGCCTTGCTCTCCCAGCACTCAGCACCCAGGGGTACCGCCAGTGGTGCCATGAATGACCAGAACTAACTCCAAACAGGCTGAGAGGAGGCTGGCAGATGGCAGCCACGGTGACCTCTGCCTCGTCCTGCCGCCCCAGGGGCTCTAGTGCTCTGCAGAGCCTGTGACAACAGGTGAGGGGTTTGGTGGCCGGGGTGGGGGGAATGATATCTCAGTGTTTGGCTGGTCTTGTGCATTAATGTGGGTGCCCAGAAGCCCTGGGGGCTGGCCAGGGCTGGCCCTGCATTTCCATTCTCTTCAGTCAGCCTCAAATCCCTGTCTTTGAAAATGAAGTTAAAAGGAGCAGCTAGGAGATAATACATACAGAAGAGCCAAATGTAAAATGCCTCCCCGTCCCTCTGGTAAGGCCGGTCCTAGGACAAGCAACAAGGATTACACAGTAATCTTATTATACAGGGTCTGCCAAGGGCAAAGAAAGGGTCACTTTTCTGTGCATGGTGACACTGTGCCCCACTTTCCTTCTCTAAGCTGCCATCCCCTCTGCTGCAGAGCTTTCCATCCTCAGGGAGAGAGGCACATCATGCAGGTACCCTGGGCTTCTTTCAGGCCAAAGGGGTTTCTGGTTTCTTCCCTGTCTCAACAAGGCTCACAGTCTGCCCCCAGCTTCAGAGACTTGCCTCACAGCAGAACCTGCTGCTGGAGTTCGGATTCCATCATTTGTCAAAAGAGAAAGCTGGATAAGAGTGGTCAAATGCATCAAGACCAAACACTCCCAGTGTCTGGCCCATCCAGGTGTCCCAGTAGCAGAGGGCTTATTTCTCTCTTCTTGGGACAGCCTGACAAAGCAAAGGGTCCTTCCTGAGCTTCTGTCCAAAGACATAGTGTTGAGAGGAATGAAAGTGGGAGATGAGGTCTCGCCATTAACTTCTCGCTCAGATGCCTGTTTTTGAGTAACTAAGTATTAGGAAACCATGCCTGGCCCTTACCTAGCTTTCTCTTTCTTTGCTGTCAGGAAAATTTAACCCCATCCACTCCTTCTGTGGATCATAACTCTGGAGGAGAGTGTGTGTGGTGCCAGGAGAGGGATGGACTTGGCCACTGGCATTATAAGGTACCCAAGGATGGGAAGATAACATTTTGGCTAGTGAAAAGTAACAAGATCTGCTATTCACATAGATTTTTACATGAAAACCTGGGACTGTTTATATTATTGTACTCAACTCGGTTTTCTGTGCCAGTGGATGGGGAAAAAATAGATAATGTAAGAGAATGGTAAAACCATTGTTTCAGGTTTCACAGATATTTCACTTCTATGTGACACCAGAATACAGATGTGTGCTTACATTACATTGAGTAATGTTTAATGTGCTCATGTTACACCAAGCCACCACCAGCTGTGGCATGATGACTTGAACATAGCAGGCGCCTTATCAGGACTTGTTAAGTGAATGAAGGAGCTTTCCTGTCATCTGATAACTAACATACCCACAGACACACAGATGCTCCTCTCTCAGCTGAAGTCCTCTGAAGTATTAAAAATCATGTGGACAAGGAAGGATCACAGTTTCCTTAGACTCTAAGCCAGGATTCAGCAAACTTTTTCTGTAAATGCCCAGATAGTAAATATTTTCGGCTTTGCAAGCCAGGAGGTCACTGTCTCCACGGCTTAACTCTGTAGCTGTCACACCAAAGCAGCCATAGACAATACAAATCAAATAGGTGTGGCTGTGTTCCAAGAAAGCTGTATGTGTGTGTGTGTGTGTGTGTGTGTGTGTGTGTGTGCGCGCGCGTGTGTGTGTGCGTGCGTGCCTTGCAGCCCCTAATAAAGCTTTATTTACAAAAGCGGGTGGCAAGCTGGATTTGGCTTGGGGGGCTGTAGTTTGCCAACCCCTGATCTAAACCTTTGGTAAGTTCTCATATCGAGGACTATGTTTAAAAATAAATCTTACACTTTGGTGAAGATTGGTCCTGGATAGAGAATTGGACCTGCAGGTTACTGTGAAAACAAGTGTAAAACTGGTGGTCAGGGAAACTGGATGCTTTCCCTGGTTCATTGACTTAGAGTGAGGTCCTAAGACAGCCTCAGTTTCCTGATGAATGAAGTGAGGGTTTACCTCAGAAGACCTTTAAAGCCTTTTCCAGAACTTAGAGGATTTACTTTCACACATCCTCCCCACACCCCCCACCATTTTTTTTTTTTAAGCTTTGATGAACTTTGAGAAGCTCAGCATTATTCTCATGGGAAAAATCAGAGTTGGGAGTGTGGTATGGAGGAGAAAAAGCCTAATTGTATTTACATTCTGTTTCATAAAAAAATAACCATTGATACCATAAAGTTTGTTCATGGTGTCATTCTATTTCTGGATACAAAGTGCATGTATTACACTTTTTGGTGACCTGATATCTCAACACTGTCCCTACAAGTGAGGATTCTCTGATGTACTACATCTTGATGGAAGGCAGTGGCAATCCCAGGTAGCTAGGACTCTGGCATGTGCCCCATACTAAGAAAATTTGGCAATCTCACTCTCCACTGTGAATCTTGAGAAATGAGACAACAGCATGGGGCTCTCAGAGAAATTATTCACAGAGCCAGTGGCAGCAAGGCTCCATTGGGGATTCAGTGGGAATCCATTAGAGACAGTGTCAACTTCTAGTGAAGGAAGGTCCTAGCCAGACTCTTCCTGAACTAGACTGTGGCTCTGGTTCTTGGATCCAGACTCTCTTGGTTTCTGCTCATTATCTGAGACTGAACATTTTCATCCATTCCCTGTTCGTATCCTTCCAACAAATTTAGTTCATGCTTAAGTTCGACAGAACTACCTTCTGTTGTTTGCAGTTGAAATCCCTGACTGAAACACTAAAGATGCAACTCTGCATTTCATTTGCATCATTTAATTCTTCTTTCTAAAGCTGGAAAAACCTCTTTCCAGAGCCAGGAGTCATAGATCATTTACGTAAACTCTAAGCTAATCCTCTTGGGGTACTCTCTTCATTGGGAGGAAGCCTCCCATTTGCAGTGGAAGGCTTTGGTTTTGAGCTACAGCAGAATATTGTGTTGACCTTAGCTTTCTAAAGGGCTTCTACTTCATTGCCTTCATTTATCCATTCATTCATTCATTCACTCATTTAATAATTCATTCCATCAACGTTTATCTAGCACCTGCTACATATTCAGCATTGCATGGAGCGCTATCCTCAGTGAGCAAAGCAAAAGGAGCTTACAATCTATGGGGAGGACAGACACATACAACTAATAATTTAATTCCACCATTTTATAAGAACCACAGAGGCTTAGGGTGTTTTGAGCAGGAATAGCAGGGAGATCTTCCCTAATCTGTGAGGAAAGTAAGGAAAGTCTTGTCAAGGAAGTAACATTTGAGCTCTGAGCTGAAGGATGAACCAGCATGAACTATCTGAAGCAGGGAAAGAGGTGGAGAGAACAGGATGTGTGAAGGGCCTGAGCAGGCAGGAGCACCCTGCACTTAGGGATGAAAAGGAAGCCAGAGGTCTGAAGTTGAGTGAGTCTGAAAGATGGGACAATGAGCTGAGACTGAAGAGGCATTTGGTCCTTGTTGGTCAAGGTAAAGATTAGGGAAATTTTATCTCAAGAGCAATTGGAAACCATTGAAGGATTTCACTTGGGTGAGTGAAATGTTTGGATTTCCATTTTTCAAGAATTACTGTGTAAAGAGTGAATCACAGTGTCTCAAGCAGGGCTATGAGGAGGGCAGGTAGGAGGGCATTTCAGGGCAGCTGGTAGTACTTTGGAGCAGGGTGGTGATGGTGAAGAGAAATAATTTAAGAAAAGTGTAAGGTGAAATAGAATTCCTTGACTAGTTGGTGGAGGGTTTCCTTTATGAATGCAGGGTAGATGGAGGTGATATTTACTGATATGGGCAGTTCTGAAGGAAGAAGTTTGGGGTAAGGAGGGAGGGGTTTTGTTTCAGTCATACTGAGTTTTGTTACTACCGGTTGGACCCCGTGGACCCCAGATTTTCCAACTTGGCTGAACCAGTTAAGACAATTCTCACAATGTGTGTTACTACTGTCCCTGTTGGTACTTTCTTGGGAATATAAGCTAAACCTCACGCAAGGGTATTAGGTCCCTCTGTCTCCTACACAATTAGTTCCTCCATTTCTGAATCTCTTGGTGTGAAGACTATGGTTATTTATCTCCTTGGGAAGCTTAGGGCAAGCAGCCCTTGCTTTCTTCTTCCCTGTTCATCCTTCTGCACCACCCCAGTGACTGTCTACACCTTCTCATGAGCAATCCAGCTATGACTTCCTCCGGATTCCTTTTTTACTTTATCTAGGAGTACAGCTAATTTTGACCTTCCAGAAGCTTCTAAATGGGCCATTCCTCCTGAGCCTGTTGTGATCTTGACCTTGTTCATTAGACATGGATGGACCCCAAGGTATGATCAATATGTACATATAATTTTTCAAAAATTCAGGGCATATTATCTACTGAAATTTCTGGCTTTTTCCCCTTTTTGCTATTTGAGTCAATGTCCTGATTGTTCCAGTGCTTATAGCATGATGACTGAAAACAGAGAAAAGTTATAAAGCTCGAATCATCAGGCTGTTGTCAAGATTGCATGGGGCCGTGCTTTCTGGATGACCTGCAAGCAACATTTCTCTGTCTTCTCTCTTTTCCTCATCATCTGTGAATAATTAGGGCTGGAATCATGACTGAATAAATGACAATGATTTCCAAGCTCTTAGAAAATGTCAGATACCAGATATGAGAATAAACTCCATCCAGGGAAACTCTAAGAGTAGGTCTGTACTCTTTACGGAAATCCCAACTTCAGAAAAATCCCATGAATGGCCCAGAAGAAGATCCAAACCCTTCCCTCCTTAAACCTGATATCTGTGAATAAATATCCATGATATTCATTCCACCTTATTTTCCACTTTTCTCTCTATTAGGAAGGGCGTTCTGTAAAGCATGGTTGCATCTGAAGGACACAGAAAAAAAAATTATCCCACAGGCAGAGAAGAGATGGAATGAGCTAGTTCATTAAAATATTATTGAAAGTCCATAGGAACAAGGCAAAACCCCATCAACTCAGCAGTCCTGGATTATTTCTACATGACACTAAAAATGAACAACATACTAACCAAGTAGTTTGTTTTTCTTCCTTCTACATGACTCATAGTTAGAATGGGAACATCTGGAGTTTGGAATCAATTGTCCAGAACTAGCTGCTGTGCTAATTAATATTCATTCAAATAGCATTCCACCAAGGTGTCCCTTCTTGCATCTCTGTTCCCTGTAGGCACCAGTGCTTCCCCATAAACTGTGTCCATCTTAGGAGAACTCTGACTGGCCAGTACAAGGAGGAGGGCGAGCAAGGGTGATAGAAGAGCCTGCAGCATGCCCTTCTGTCTGAAACAATGAGCAGCCCATTGGATGAAGTGTTGGAAAACAACTCAGGAGAAGGAACACTTCTGCTGAGTGTGAACAGGGAGATTTAATTAGCAAGATTGCCCCCTTGCTCTGTTCAGCATAGAAGAGGAGAGGTCTCAGAATGATTTCACGGTTACATCTTGTGAAAAGAGGGCAGAATTAAGACCCTTTCTTTATTTTTTAAAAAAATTTTTATTTCATATTGGAGTATATTTGATTTACAATGTTGTGTTAGTTTCAGGTGTATAGCAAAGTGATTCGGTTATACATATTCATATATCTATAGTTTTTCAGATTCTTTTCCCATATAGGTTATGACAGCGTATTGAGTATAGTTCCCTGTGCTAGACGGTAGATCCTTGTTGATTATCTATCTTATATATTGTAGTGTATATATGTTCATCTATATATGTTAGTCCTAATCTCCTAATTTATCCCTCCCCCGCAAGACTCTTTAACTGTAGACTATTCTGGCTCAGCCACAGTTTCTCTTTTTAGTGATGAACTGGTAAAAATACTAGAACTGTCTGGGAAAGTCACTACCTACGAGAGTCTATACAATTCTGAGTCTACTGCAGTTGGCCCTTACGATAGCTGGCAAGAGTCTCTTCTTCACTTCCGCTTCACAGTGCATAACTTAAAAGGACATTGGTTTAGATGTTAATGCCCCAATGCACCACTTCATCCAGTGCACTGGCTTGTTGGTAATTCGCTTTGCAGATCTGCACTGGCCAAAATGGTAGTTAATTGAAATGCATTTGGTCTGAATTGACATGTACTGTAAGTGTAAAATATACAACAGATTTCAAAAGACCTAGTATGAAAAAAAGAATGCAAAATATCACCTTAATTATATTTATGCTGATTACATGTTGAAAGATAATGTTTTGGATATATTGGATCAAATATAGTTTAAAATTTCTTTTTATCTTTTGAATGGGACTACTAGGAGATTTAAAATTATATATGTAGTTTACATTTGTGGCTTGCACTATATTTCTTTTGGATAGCACTGAACTAGAGTCTTAAACTTCAATTGATGGAAATGACTTTAGCTCTCTCTAGTAAAATAACTACTATTTACTGATAACCTACCTCAAAGCACCTACCATGGACCTATCCCTATTTTAGGCACTTGCACATCATCCTTAGTAGTCATGGCAACCCTACAATCTAGAGATTCCCAACTTCCTTTTACAGATGAAGAACTTGGGCTAAGAGAGTACACGTGATTTCATTAATCCATTTAATTCAAGTCAACAGCCTTGATTGAGCACCAACTGTGTGCTCTACATGGTGCCAAACACTGGGGGTCCCAGGTTTGAAGAGTTACCACCCATAATGGACTTGATTGAAACCCAGGTCCCTCTTGCTCTAAACCACTCTTTCCTGGACACTATGTGATTCCCCTTGTAGTTTCCCAGTGTGAGAAAGGTGGAGATTTCAGTCTGTTTCATTGTTTCATCTTCTGCTTCTCTTTTTCTGGGGGTCCTCTTTTTATGAGGACCAGGCAATGGATAGAATGAGAGCCAGGATCTGAATGTGACTTGTTGGAGCTCTCTGCCTCTGTAAAGCCTTTCCAGTACAAATTGGTATTCTCAGTGGTCTACGAGTGTGATAAGCTGAAGACTCCAGTCCTGGGTTTAATATTTATATATGTCAGCACCAGGCTAATTCAGGGGGAGCCAGGACATGATGAACTATGCAATCTTGGGGCAAGAAGTTGCATCCGGGGAATCGGGGTGGAAGAGCAGTGAGACATAAGAATATGCGGTCAGTATGAAAAGGGGACACATGAAAAAAGGGTACTATGAAAAGTTAGTGGCAGAATCTGAGACTGGGCCACGCAGAGTGGTTAGGGGTTCAGGCTCTGATGAGTAAGCTGGGGGCTTGTAATCTAAGGCTCAGCAATATGTGAGGGCCTCTGAGCATATAGGAGTTATTCTTCCTACATGGATCTAGAGTCTTGGTTTGCTTTGACATAAATTAAGTGACCATCTGACCTTACTCTTTCTAGGCCCAGATCATCTAGTTAATGTCTTCCTCTGTGATAGATCCTGCCCTATGCTGACCCGTTCATTCTGTCCCTCATCACTGACATGCTTTGTTGCAATAATCTTTCAGGGTCCTTCTTTAAACCAGGAACCCAAGATGAGAACCACCAAAATATATAACCAACAGGTGGTTTGATGTAAATACACTGTGGTTCTCTTGCTCTGGTATGGTTCTTCTTTTGCTTCTTGCATCACCTGTGGGTTTTTTTTTTTTTGCAATTGGACTGCAGTGTTGGGGAGTGGTGGTCTATGGACAAATTCTTGGGAGCTCTGAGTTCTCCATCATGATAATTAAAATTTGTGATTTTATATCTACGCCAAATTATATATTGTAGGCATTTTCTAGAGCTTTGTCATGACCACTGCTTAGAAAATACTGCCACCATTTCAGTGACTACTTCTACAGTTTGTTTAGAATTGCATCAAAGCCAACTAATATTATTCAATTGTTTGGGCAAAGGAGGAGATAACAGAGGTAGATTAAAGCATAAAAGATGTTTTCTATCCAAGTGATGTCACTGCATCCTGAACCATGGATGGTTTGGCAGTAGCTTGTAAAGAAATAAAAGGTAATGGGAAAATTGAGTCATCACAGGGCCCATGTTAGTATTAGCATGCTAAATTCAGAATAATTTATTCCACAGCAGTCAGTATTATATTCACATTATGAGCTGAAATTTAGTTTTAGCAAAAGAACCGTATCCATCACATTAAATTAATATTGTTAATTTAAATATTATTGGCTTTGTTTGTGCTTGATTTGTGACTGTTTTGATTTTATAGTTGTATAAGAGTTATAAGAATAAGGAATATATACTTAGTTTTATGTCTCTACATATTTTAGTGTGTCAGGAATAAAAAAGTAAAGTGTAAATACTCGCTGTCTGTCCCTGTCACTCCCTCTCCCTCCACTGCCTAATAGTACCCAAACCTCCAGTCTGCCTGAAGTGGTCACTCTAGGTGTCTCCACTCCTGAAAAGCCCTGGAACTGTCTTGGATTGGGAAAGTTCCTCTTTTGGGTCACTGGATGGATCCAGATTTGGGGCAGGAACCACACTCTGTAGGACCTAGGTTTATAAACTCTCTATGGATTCGATTGCAGGCAGGTTGATAACTTGGTTGAGTTTGATAGATAAGGATGAGCTTGCTGACCTCCTGCATCATGGCCCTAGAGGATTTTTGCCCCTTCAAAGAAATACTACAACGAAAACCAGAACAGGTATCAGAGATGAAAATAGACCCCGCTGATAGTAACGTTGGTCTGGTTCAGGAGCACAAGATCTAGCCATATGATCCTTTCAAACTGATACCAAAAGTAGGGATTACGAGTAGTCCCTAGGGAAAACAGCATTGCATTCTAGATTCCTATTATATTGAGGGAAGAAAAGACAGCATGTACACTCTGCTTTCTATAGACTCTGGTCTCTAAGACCAAAGGGGTGGTCATTTTTGCACATTAACCACGGGAAGCAATGTTGATGCTGGTACCTGGGTCATTTCTGCCACTGGCTTTGTAACATATGTACAGAAGAAAAGTATCAATAGAATGCAGGAGTCTGAGTCTGTCTACTTCCTGGACATCACAGCTCTAAAGTTTAAGTGCCTTTAGATGAGCCTTGGAAGGAAGAATGGTTGATAGAAAGGATGAGGGCCAGGTGACTAATGTCAGACCAGTGTCCAGAGGGCTTCCTCTCCTCATGACACATCTACCTGGAAGTGGTCCCAGACCCCACGGCCCTGGACTCTACTGATCTCTGTCTCTCTCTCTGTCTCTTCACTAAAGAGATCTGAGCCTAGTCTGGACAGTCCCCTTGACTTTCAGAAGTGTTGACAATTGGAAGCACATCCACAATGGGGACTCCTTTACCCCTCTCTCCGACAAGTTCTGAGACCTGTGTTCAGATGCCCGTTGAGCTTGGGGAATCCTTAGAAAGTAGGAGGTCTACACGTTCTCACTATCATCCCTGCCTCTACGCCCTACATGCCAATAGTACCCCCATCCCCAGTTGTGGCAACCAAAAATATCTCTGGACATTGACAAGTGTCACCTAGGGGTGGGTGAGACAGAATCTTCCCTCATTGAGAACCATTGATGGAAAATTAGAGATCTTTGTTTATCTGCAGGAAGATTACAGAGGAGTTTTCCGTTTACCTGCTTCTCCAGGACCTCCTAAATTTTTATAATTATGTTTCTGCTTAGATTATTCATTGTGCCTGCCGCAAACAGGTCAGTATTATAAATCAGTGTTGATGTTACCTCACCCCAGATCTCTCCAGATGGCAACAGGAGCAGTAATTCACCCAATCAGAATTCTAGAAAATCAACAATGTAATCCAGAAAACCCTGTGTTTGTTGGGTTCCTATTAAATTCATTCACTATATTATCTCTAATTCTTTCAACTCTCCTGCAGGATAGGTGTTAATAACCCCATTTTACAGGTGAACAGTGTGAGGCTGAGAGCAGTTAACTTAGGAGAGGGATGTAGGATTTCATCACAGTTGGAGTTTGCTCCAAAGCTTACATATCCCCCCCTTTTTCTGTGCTTACCCTACAATGTCTGTGATGAAGTTCTGCACAGCACAGCTCTGGAGCAGTGTAACTTGTGCTGCTGTCGCCCCTGTAGCTGCACAAATTGTGCCACACACAGAGGGGCTTCCAGCTTTCAGCACGCTGTCAGCCGAGTGCCCTGGGGACCTGCACCATCACCCCCAGACTGCCCTTGCAATACTTTTGGATTCTCCTGAAACCTGAGCACCACTTTTAAGAGCTTTACTGTCTCTGGATATTGGCCAAACTTTCTTCCACTTGTCTTATTTGAGCTGTGAGTGTGATAAAAACCTTTCTCCTTCAGCAAATGAGGTGGCCTGATCTGTGCTCACTATTCTAGAAGTACATTCTGAGAAGCTGTACCCTCAAGGCAGTCTTTCATTATTTCACTTCCACTGGTGGATTCATCTTCTCCAGAGTTCTCAAGTCTTGGGAGGTCATATCGCTAATGTAAACTTAGGGCAGTTACATGTAAGTTCCAAACAGAAGTCTCGCTGGCCTATTTTTAAAAACCCTGAAAGGTATGCTGTTGGAAAAAACAACAACAAAAAAAACCCCAGAAAACCTCTCCTGTGATTAATTGTTAAAATTCCCTTGATACTGTATATTTGCATCTCATTTTCCTACCTACTTTAGGCTGAATTCTCTTTGCCCAAAATGATGGCATAAAACTGAAATATAGTTGTGTGAGAAACTCTGGCAAGTGATTTCTCTATGGACCCTTTAACATTTCAGTAGATTCTTACCACTTTTTTCTCTACCACCCCTTTCCCTCTGCCTGCAGCTAGCTTCCCAATTCTTCATGGTTTTTTAATAATTTGTAACTCTGATCACTGTAAGTGGTTCAGTACATTAGCCAATTTCCTTAATACTCCAGGAGTTGTGTCATCAGAATATTGATTTGTATACATTCATATTTCCCAGGCTTTTTCTTATCTAGTTTTTGACAGTAGCAATTTGGGTAAGGATTTCATTACTTCCTAATTGCTCCAATTTCTTTATTTCTTCTCGTTGAAGACACATTTAGAAAATGAATTCCCTATCTCAGCTTTTCAGTATTGTCCTTTCATCCTTTGTTCCTTTCTTCCTTCTTTATTACCTGGGCTGGGGTCTGTAATTCATTCACTCATTTCCTTTAGAAGGTAGAGAAAACCTGGTACTTTTATTTTTATTTAAAAATTTTTTTTATTTTTAGTTTTTTAAAGGAGACACACAGAGACACATGCCTTGCCCAGAGACACATAGCTAATGGTGAATAGAAACAATATTTGGGCCGAGGCTTCTTTTTCTCTTTTTAATTTTTAAAAAAGTTTTTTTTTATTTATTTATTTTGGCTGTGTTGAGTCTTCCTTGCTGTGCGCAGGCTTTCTCTAGTTGCGGTGAGCAGGAGCTACTCTTCGTTGAGGTGCACGGGCTCTACGCACGCGGGCTCAGTAGTTGTGGCGCATGGGGCTTAGCTGCTCTGAGGCATGTGGGATCTTCCCAGACCAGGGCTCAAACCTGTGTCCCATGCATTGACAGGCGGATTCCTAACCACTGCACCACCAGGGAAGTCCCTGGTACTACCTTTTAAACTTTCATTTTTACTAAAGAGTTTTGGACAAGAAAGAACATTTTTTTTTTCAAACTTTCTGCCCTCAACCCATATATTTCTCTGATAAACTGCTTGCAGACCCTTCCCCTCTCTCACTGCATTCTTTGAAAGTTCAGCAGGCAGAGATAATGAGAGAGCTGAAGACCAAACATACCACAAACATCATAGTGTACTTTAGGCCCCAGCTTCGGAAATAATCTTTGTTTTCAATTGCTTTTTTTAAAAAATTTTTTTGAAGTTTTCTTTTAGCAACAATTCTGAGCAAGCACTGCTGAAAATGAGCCTTCAAGGGACTCTCTCCTTCTCTACTTTGCAAAGTGTCAAAAATGGAGGAGACAGAGAGATACCTTTTTCAGACTTGGAGTGATTTCTGAGTTCCAGTAACACTTCAGATTCACCTTCACTGTCTGTTCAGAGGTGGTTCCTGTGTGGTGGATTAATGAAGGCCTTGTCTGTATCTGATGAACCAGCTATCTCCTGAAATAGTTGCCGTTATTCTGAGCATACATGTGTGTTTATGAGGGCTTGTGTGCATGTACATGTGCGTGAATCCCTACTTGGTAACTGAGACGGATTCTACCTGATGTGCACATCTGCATGAAATCAGCACTCATCTCAGCCTTTTCAATGAGAAAGTTCCAAACATCTGGAGGTTTGAAATTTGGGACCGGAACTCCTGGATCCTTCCATGGCTCCTTTTTCCTTCTGGTTTTTATTCCTGGGCTTGGCGTCGGTGTAGACCCCGCCTTGCTGGTTCCTCTTGTAAACTGAGCCTTGTAGTGCCGGCATGTTACTGAGGTTAGCCTGGGAAAGAGTGTCGCGGGCCTCAGCAGGAAGCTGCTGGACAAGCCCCAGACTGTGTTAGGAAACAAACCGTTGTTTCCAGGGTGGGACGCTTGCTGAATGACCTGCATAACATGGTTGCCAATAAGAAGGACAGAAATAAAACATTTTTAATTTCTGGGAAATTCAGCGCTCGGACTTCAAAGAGTGAGTTATGGAGGGAGGGGATGCTGTCCCCGGGTGGGGAGAGCCGGCAGAGAAAGCCCAATAGCTTTCCCAACTGGGGCTGCTTCATCACCTCTGGGGACCAAGCTTTGTGTTTGGGGCTGTGGAATAGAAGGAGCCAGTGGTTCATCATGTTGACAGCCAGTCACGGGGGCCTTGAGGCTCATGTTCCCACCACAGTGTTCCTGCCTTCTCTTCCCCAACTGAGTCTTTGCCTGGGGTCCCTGCCATTCCTTGGGTGAGACTTCTGCCTTTGAATCCTTTTCAGTCCCTCTTGAAGCTGAATCTCTGAGGCTGGACAGCCCTCTCTACTACAGTTGCCTTCTTTAAGACTGCTTAATCCAAACCTTGATTCTTTTTTTTTAACTTTTTATTTTATATTGGAACACAGTTGATTAACAATGTTGTGTTTGTTTTAGGTGTACAGCAAAGTGATTCATTTATACATATACATGTGTCCATTCTTTTTCAAATTCTTTTCCCATTTACACGTGTTGATTCTTGATTTACATTTGGTTCTTTGGCCTGGGGTCATTTCCAAGGGGGCCTCTTCTTATGTTAAACCTCAAATTTGTTGTCTCTCAACTAAGCCATAACTAATCAATTCCCAAGGTCCCTAATATTTACCCAGTCTTTTGGGTCAGCCTGGATCTCAGGGAAAGGCCTGTTGTGTAATGGCTTGCATACAACCTTTCAAATCTGCTTCTGCTGCCCCCAAAGCACAGATCTAACCTAAATACATTAAAACTCAAATACCATGCAAAGTCACCAATAACAACACCTAAAGCATCGGTCTCAACTGGGGGTGATTTGGCCCCCCAGGGGACTTTTGGCCAGGTCTGCAGACATTTTTGTTTGTCACAACTAGGGGAAGCGGATGCTGCTGGCATCTAGTAGATAGAGGCCAGGGATGTTGCTCACCATTCTACAATGCACAGGACAGTCTCCACAACAGAGAATTATCTGCCCCAAATCTCAATAGTGTTGAGGCTGAGAAACGCTGATCTGAAGGAAGAATCAGGTGAAAGTTGTGGATACACAGTCTAGAAGCAAACAAAGCTTTCTTCCCCAGACTCAACTAGCTTTACTTTTTTTTCAGCGGTAAGAATACAGGTGCCAACAGACTTCGTTGTGGGTTTCCCTATCTCACCTTGCACTTCATTCCCTAAGTCAGACCATTATGTTGCACCAGTGTTCAGGCCAAGGAATTTCCTTGGCATACACACATAATACATGCATGCATGTGTACATGTATATGTGCACCCATGAATGCATTCATGCTTACATACATACATATAATAATTCAGCCAACATTTCCTGAAAACAACCTGTAGTAAGAATAGGGTCAGGTTCTGGGGATACAAAAATAAATAATACAGTCTCTGACATCAAAAGGGTCAATGGGGGAATGAGCAGGTAACCCCAAAATCATAATGCAATGAGCTAAACAGAGTAGATAAGCCAGGGGAGGAGCAGTCCTGTCACAGTGGGGCCCAGGAAGGGCTTCTCAAGAGAGATCAAATCTGAGCTGAGTCTTACAGAATGTTTCGGTATAGTCCAAGCCCCCGGGGCAGAGAGATGAAGCAGCCATGGGAAGGCATGGGGTATGCAAGGGCAGCCCTTTATTAGGACTTTTGATTCTTAGAATAAACTTTCATGATAGATACTATAAGAATTATTCTGGATGGAAAAATAAAGAAGGTAGTTGATTTGTCTGAGGCCAAAGCACAAATCAGTGCCAGGGTTGGAATAGATTCTCACTGTCAGAGCTCATTCATTCATTCACCTATTCAACAGGTATTTATTGAGTGTCTGGGCACGGTGTAAGTTTAAATCCCAGCTCCAAGACAAATGTTGGACAAGTTACTGAAGCTCCATGAGCCTTAGTTTGCTGTCTATAAAATAGAGATAAAAATAGTAACTATCTCTCTCTTGGGGGCTCTTGTAAAGATTAAGTGAGGTTATGCTTATGAAGCCTTTAGTGTATACTATGTAGTGCAGGCACTCAGCGTCAGATGCTGTTGTCAGTAGTCAACAGCATCATCACTGTTATCCTTGTTATTATTATCCCCCTCCCAGTGCATGCTTTCTGCCCCTGGACCTGTGTGCTCCCACCTACGCAACCAGGAGGCTCCCAGCCATACAGGCACAGAGAATTTTGCATTCCATTTACCTCTTGTCAGCGACTGGGTCCTGAGCAGAGCAGATTGCTCACTCAGCCTGCAATTCACAGGTTTCCTGTTTCTCTCCTTGTAAGCTGCTAAGAGGTAGGGAGGAAGCTGTTTCATTACAGTCTCATTTACACCTCTCCCTGTTTTCCTGCTCCCTCCAAGGAAAGTCAAGTTGCTGTGTTCCGCACAGACAGAGGCTGGTATGCAGGATTCCAGGCTGTGCTTTCCCAGTGAAGCCTCATCATTGTCGTTCTCACTGCCCAGAGGGAGAAGTGATCACCCTGTCCCCACCCCGCATGGCACTTTCATGTGCTGTATGGTTAGATAAATACCCTTTGGGCAGGAGCCATGGCAAGCTGGCCAGGTTAGACAGCAATAATGGCTAGCAGGGATCACTTCTGAAATTGACTCCTGTATGGCTATAAATTGATCCCAGGCTTGCCCTCAGAGCAGGCTAATCCCCATCCCTTCCTGTGCACAGGAGGATAATGAGGGCTCCAGACACATAAGCAGACTCACAGATGGCTGGATGTCACACGTTTGGCAATTCTTACTTTAGGATGGCTCAGTGCTGTGGCCCTCAGGCGCATCAGCCTGTGACAAGTCTGAGAACTTGTTGGAAGATTCTTTGTGAGAAGAATCTTTTTCCTGTCACCTCTGCCAGCTTCCTTGCCCTGACTGAATGCATGTGTATACATAAGTGTACACATACAGTGAAAGATGTCAAACACATTTGAGAAAATCCCAGACATTGTGCCGGATCCAGTGCCTCAGTTCACTGATGAGGAGATGGTGGGTGGGAATGTCAGGGTCTCTGTGACCTCTCTTGAGAGTCACCACAGAAAGAAACAGGCAGTTCAGGCCACTGACCTACATCTCCAGACACTTGGGTCCCTCCAGAGTCCACCATCTTTCCAGAACTGTCTTTCTCAAATTCCAGTATGCATCAGAATCAGAATCACCTGGAGGGCTTGTGAAAACCCAGATTGCTGCGCCCCACCCCCAGAATTTCTGATTCAGAAGGTCTGGAGTGAGCCCTGGTATTTGCATGTTTAACAAGTTTCCAGATGATCCTGATGCTGCTGGCCCAGGGACCACTGATCGAGATGATGTACCCAGCCTCGGAATACGGTCAATGAAGGAAACAGTTTATGTATGTTGATGGCCCCATAAATGTGGAAGACCCAGGCAAGGGGGAACGCACAGGGAATTCTCAGCTGCTCCAGCAGCAATAGTAGAGGTCTACCTCCCTGCTGCTGTTGGAGAAACTGCTGCCTGGATCCCTTTAGTCGGGGAGGTCGCGGACCCCGGACTAGGGAAATCTCTTTCTGGCCCTACCGTGCTTTGTTGTAGCATCCGCAGTGTTTCATCTACCCATCTACTGAAGATGCCCTCTGTGTAGGTCTCTTCTGCCACAGTGGCTGCCCTCAAGAGCAAGAGGCAAGTTTTAAGTAGTTGTTTTCTCTCTCAAGCCCCAGTGTTGATGTAGTGCCTGGTCCAAAGTAGGTCCTCATGGCATGTCAGCCAGATATAAGAACAAGCAGTTCCCTCCAGTTTATTCTCCTCCCAGGTAGATGGATGACCTTTCTGAGCTCAGCAGATGCTGGGCTGTGTTCTGCAGGGAGAAGAAAAGATGTCAGAGAGCTAACACCCAGCACCCATGGACACCAGTGTCCTTATTCGTGCTGCTTCCTAACTTATTATGTACCCTGTTCTTCTTGGCCTGTTGAAATGCCCCCAACCTTAAACCAGCAGGGCATGATGGTGAAAACACTCAGGCCAGTCTGGCGTAAGTGTGGGGTAACAGTAGAGAGAACCATGGAAAGGTGGGTAGAGGCCCTACTAAGGAGAGCCCTGAGTGCCAGGCTGAGGAGTTTGCAAGTAGATCAGCAAAGGTGAGTCATGCCAGCTTTGAGCTTCAGGAGGACGTGATTAAAGGGGAAAATCATTTAAAGTAAAATCACAAGTCTTTGTCCTCAATGTTGTTCTTTTGTTGTTCTCTAAAAGTAAAATAAGCACCGGGGTTATATGTAGAGCAAATTTTTAAATAAATAAATTAAAAATAAATGTTTCCTCCTGACAGACATTCCATTGTCCTGCCAGTGCCCATTCATCAACCCCTTGACAAACTTATTGTTCAGACCAAGTCAAAAGATGCCCCAAATTTTCATACAGGTGGGAGGGGAAGTCTTCAGGAGAATACTGAGGGTGTTGTCCTTGATGTCAGGGGAAACTCAATGCCTGGATAAAGGACAGGGAACTCCATTAGAACAAAAAGAACACTGAGAGGATACATACAAAATAGGAAGCATAGAGGGGGAGGGGGAAGGGTAATGGAAAAAGGCAATTATTAAATATACACTTCATACCTGGCCTGGGATTTTAACTAAACAACTACACAGTGAATTAGACATTCATATTTTTATTTTGTTAAAGGACTAGGCTCATATAGGTAAATAAACTCTCCAACTTTCTGGAACAAGTAAGTGGTAGAAACAGGATTCAAATCCAGGTCTGTTGTATTCCAAAGCCCATCTTCATTCTGTTGCTGGGCACCATCACCCTATTTGGCTACAGAAAGATGGCCAAGAACTGGTCCTTGTCACGAAGCAGCTTGTTAACGAGCAAGGGAGGGAACAAACATACCCAAGTAATGACTAAAAATAACCAAATGTGTGGAGAGTCCTGTGGAAAATACAAAACCCTGGGCAAACTCAGACCAGGGCAGGAAAGGTAATTTCCACCCAGGGGGTACAGGAAAGATGTTTTGGAAAAGATAGCATGTGAGTTGCTTCCGGAGGTTGGCAGAATTTTGGCAGGTAGAAATAGTGAGGAGATGATTACTAGGAATTCCAGGCCAAGAAAACCTTGAGGACAAAGGCATAGAGGTGGGAAATGTGGGTTTATTTTAGAGATCAGCTGATGGATAATAAGAGAAAAATTTGCAAAGGCAAGCAGGGCAAGGGAGTGTTTTGAAATATCCTACCAAAGCACGGGGGCACCTTTCTGAAGGCAAAGGGGAGTCAGTGTGTGCATCAATGCAGGGAAAGACATGGTCCGAGTGGGGCTGAAGGAAGATTCATGTGGCCAAGTGTGTAGAACAGTGAACAGAGGCCAGTGTTGGAGGGCTTGGTGCCTCTGCAGTGTTTAGGGGCCTCTTAGCTTTGCATTAATGCAAACGATGGGAGCAATGAATGGGGTCTAGGCTAAGAATGAGGACCACTGAAGAGGCTGCATAAATAATTTGGGGTTTCAATTAGGTGGAGAGCCTCCTGAGTCCTCAAATAAGATCCGATGTGACGGAGAGCAAGCCATTTGTATGGGGCAAATAAATCCGGTGTCACAAAATGCTGGGAGGATGTCAGTGATGGAGGAAGTGAGGGTCATAGAGAGGGCTCAGGGCTGCTCAGTGACCTCTTTTGCAGAGTGTTCTCTGGTTCAAAGAGTCTCTTTTAGATAGGAATGAGTTTTGCAGCGCTCTGAAGACATGGACTCTCATGTGTCAGGCCTAGGACTGCAGGTACCTTGTTCCTGGCCTCGCTGCTGGCAGCTATTTTATTTGGGGGCAGGGACTCAGCCACAGAGGAGGTGGGAGCCACACCATCTCAGATGAAGCAGAGGATGGAGTTCTGGGGAGCTGGATTGACCTCATGGTGGCCTTTGTTCATTCGCTCCTTGGTTTTATCACCCATCTGGGATTATCTCACCACCTTGCATGGCTCACATTCAGGGCTGGTCTAGATAGGAAACTTATCTTCACCGAAATCTTTGTCAGTGAAGTTTCAGGGAGTGTGCACATGCCCCTTGGCTATGATAGGGAGGATGATGGATGGCCAAAGGCTCATTTTTCAAAATTACAAATTTGGCCAGTTTTCATGATACTGAAAGAGAGAGAGGAAGAGAGAGAGAGAAAAGAGAGAGAAAATCTTAAGTGTTTAAAATAGACTCCTTAGACTTCTGACTTTTGTTAAGATGTGCCAGGATGGGCTGGGTAAAGAACAGGCTTAGGCAGGAGTGTAGGTTGCCAAGATGTATGCTGGAAGGGCCATCAGCACTGTCATGAGCCCTGGAGGACCTTCCCAGGATTTGTTTCCATGAGTGGAATCAGAATTCTTGATCTCGTCCTAAATTTTGCAATCAAGCCCAACTGGATTCTTGATAGATCCTTGGTATTGCAGTGTTCAAAGTGGTTTAAATGTGGCTGATAATTGAGCAGCTCAGAGGTGCCAGGACCTGTGTTTGAACACTTCTGCATGCAAATCCAATTTAAACCTCAAGACAAACCCCAAAGGTTCAAATTCCTTTCTAGCTGTAAAATTCTTATCTGGAAGCTTAGAGAGATAAGCGACTTGCTCAAGGTCACAGAATTGCTAATGGAGTCTCCTATTTCCAAATGCCTGCTGTCTCTGCTGTAAGAAGCTGCTTACCTGACCCCTGGGCCTCATCTGTGGAATAGCTCCAGAAAATGGGGAAGAGCAGCCGGCTTGTTATTAACCAGGGCCTCCACATGGCATAACTCCAGGGAGCCTCCTCGGGAAGTAACAATATGCCACCCCAGAGGCCTGTAATGAACTTTCTTTGCTTTAGAGAAGGGGTCAGCAAACTTTTTCTGTAAAGGGCCACGTAGAAAATATTTTAAGGTTTTCAGACCTTACGGTCTCCATGGCAATGGCTCAGCTCTGCTGTTGTAGTGGGAAAGCAGCCACAGACAACAGGGAAATAAATGAGCAGGGCTATGTTCCAATAAAACTTTATTTATAAAAACAGACCACAGGCTGAATTTGGTCCATAGGTCTGATCTGACTTGCTGGCCTTGCTTTGCTGACCCTGCTTCAGAGTGAAGGCCAGCCCAAGGTAGACATCTACCGGGAAGAGTGCCACTAAGAGCCATTTTCTCCTGAATGCCAGGTGCTGAAACTGGACACCTAAGATTGGGACTTGAACCCATGTGCCAGGACTCTAACCCAGCCAAAACTCAGACTGGCACTCAAACCCGGCCAAAACCCATGGTCTTCCAACTGAGATGACACACCTGGTTTCAGGACTTCATGAAGCTCAGGTTCTTGATATCTCACTGCAGAAAGAATTCAGTGAGAGACAAAGTGATAGGTAAGAAGTGGACTTTTTAAAAGAGAAAACACACTCCACAGACAGAGTGTGGGCCATCTCGGAAGGTGAGAAAGACACAAGGGTATGGGCTTGTCAGTTTTTATAGGGGTGGGTAATTTCATAGGCTAATGGGTGGGAGGAGTATTCCAGCTATGTTAGGAAGGGGCAGGGATTTCCCGGAATTGGGCCACCGCCCACTTTTTGATCCTTATGGTTGGTCTTGGAACTGTCATGGTGCCTGTGGGTGAGTCATTTAGCTTGTTGATGTGAGTGTACACTGAGGCTTAAGGTCTAGTGGAAGTCGACTTGTCTGCCATCTTGGACCCAGTCGGTTCTAATCAGTTTATGTCATGTTCTCAGGCTATGTCATTCCTTCAAAAGTTGTTTGTTCCCTGTCTCCTTCTCTCCTGTTTCAGCCCTTCAGGATACTGTTAGTGTGAGACCTGGTGGATAGAGTACAAACTGATAGTTGAAGAGCCGTGTATGTTTTGCAGACAGGGTTTATCTGTATGATTTATACAGCGTTTAAGATTTTCCAAATTAACTGCTTACATTTAGAGATTGGGAGAATTCACATCAAAAATCTGAAAATTTTGCAACTTATGAAAACTTGGAAGATCTTACCCTGTGCAAGGATCCCCCACATTGGCTACAGATGAGCAGGGGGCTGCCCCCTTTAGGTGAGGAGGACCAGGGTTTGCCACAATCTGCATGCAACTTTCTTCTCATGCTCAAGTTACCTGCTATTTGAGTTTGTGGTACTTCAAGGGTGCAAGTAAGAATTAAATCTCTGTTGTAGGTGGGCCCTCAGCTCTCCTTATATTTTTCTTTTATTGCTTTTCTAATGTCAAAACCTGCATGTCTGGGTAGGAGGTGGGGTGCGGGGTTGGGAATGGTGCCAGAACAAAGTCCTTGGGACCAAAGTGGTGTAGGATGCGTTTCTAGAGCAGTGGGGAGAGGGAAAGGCCAGGACTCTGTATAAGTCACATTCCAAGGATGAAAACCACGAAAGCCAAGGAAGTGAGAGACAAGGAAAAGTCAACACCTGGGAAGGAAGGAGCAGTGACCTAAGGGCAAGACCTAGCAGAGTGTGTCTCAAACACTGGCAGCAGTGAGGTTGGGCTGGGGCCATGAAGGGTTTCCATTAGCTGCCAACTAGGCAGTGTGTAGCTGGATCAGCTTTATTTAAAGACCAGGATTGAGACAGACCATTATTAAATCCCCCTGTTATCTAAGAACTGGGTTCATCTCTTGGTGGGTATCAACCCAAAAGACACAACCAAGGCAAAGATCGGTAGAAGGATTTATTAACTGCAGCATGTAAGGAGAAAAGTGGGGATCTTTCCCAAAGCAGTGTCTCCCCGAATAGCAAAATTGGAGAATTTTTAAGCTAAAGGTATGTGCATATTCATGAAGGGGTTTGGGTGAAATATGCATATTCATGCATGGGCTTGAGCATAGTAGAATACAGCATAGGATTGGTGCAAATGTCAACGGAGTCCAAGCTTTAGTTGATTGAAGCCCTGAGGGTCCACATCAACATTCCCTCTTCCACCTGGGTTGGGGTCTTAGTTCCAGCAGAACTCAAAGATGTATATCAGATTGTGACGTATATCCCTTGAGAAAGGGCTAGGACCCTGTTTTATTGCTGAAATATTGTTTCTTGACTGCTTTTCCTTTGTTCCTGCATTCCTCACTTCCCTTATGATCATTAATTACTGAGACCTGTTCAAGAGCAAGCATTGTGGCCAGGCTTATATCACTAAATGGCTTAGGCCAAAAATGCCTTCTCTTATGTCAAGAAAGCCGTGCCTGGTTCTCTTTCTTTGGTAACCTCCTACCTTACGTGCTTACACCCATGGTGGGTCCCCAGACCTTCTTTATTCCTGCAAGGCTTCATCTCCCCCTTTCTGCTGCCTGTCTCTATGTTAGTTATTGTACATTAATGAATATGGAATTGCTGACATATAGGAAATAAATAGTGTGCCTGGTACATAGCATGCGTTTGATAAATGTTTGCTCTTCATCTGTGTATCAGCATTTCTCCACCTCTTCATCTTTCCTCTCTTCTGGGCTTGCTTCCCAGGAAGAAGAGTCCCCTCCTTGCCAAAGCTTAACCTTCCTCTTCAGCTCTTGTTTCTTTTCTCTCATGGCCGTCTCTCTCTCTCTTTCTTGCCTCCTTCTATTTTACTTCCCAAACTACTCATGCCTCCCCACCCCAAATTAAAAAAGAACGGGCCACCTTCCCTCAACAAGGGAAACTCCTTATGTTCCCATTGGGTGCTCCCTTTTTCTTTACCTTCAAACTTCTCAAAAGAGTAGTGGGTTTGGATAAACAATGAGGTTCTACTGTAGAGCACAGAGAACTATATTCAATGTCCTGTGATAAACCATAATGGAAAGGAATATATAAAAAAAGAATGTCCAGGAACTACCCTGGCAGTCCAGTGGTTAAGACTGCACTTCCAGTGCAGGGGTGTGGGTTTGATCCCTGGTCAGGGAACGAAGATCCCTCATGCCCTGTGCTGTGGCAAAAAAAAGAAAAAAGAAGGTACGTATATGTATAACTGAATCAGTTTGCTGTACAGCAGTAATTAACTCAACATTGTAAATCAACTGTACTTCAATAAACCAATTAAAAAAAAAAGCGTAGTAGGTGTTCAGGGTCCCGTGTCAACATTGCCCACTTGTTCAGTAAACCCTTTATGGCTGTTGCCCCACCGACTATTCTAAACCTACTCCCCTGGGGACTTTTGCATGCCACAATTATTCTATTCCCAGTCAATTCTTTTTCTCAGCTGGCAAAATGTTGGTTAATAATATAATAATCACTCAAATAATAATGATTTGAATTTGTTGAACCCTTTGCTTTAGACACAGTGCTTTCACAAACATGAGCTCATGTAATTCTCACAATCTCCTTCTAAAGCACACAGTATACATCTTATTTGTTGGTAAAGATATGGATTCTTTGAGAGGTTAAGTGACAAGTTGCCCAGGGTAACACCATAGGCTCAGCTCCTTTGATCCCAAGTCTTACTGCCCCCACCCCTAACCATCCCCCTACAATGATTGGTCTGTTCTGATTCTCTTCCTTCTTCTCTTCTCCTTCTCCATTGCTTGGATCTCTTCTTCCTTCCTTATGCTCCCAGGCTTTGTCCTTAGACTTTCCCCTCTGATGGGCCCATCAGTTTCCATAGCTCCAGCTGTTATCTCTAAGATGGACATTTAAATCTCTGTTCTATCACTGTGTGTCTTTGGACCAGTTACTTCTCCTCTGTGGATCTCAGTTTCTTTCTTTGAAGTATAAGAGCATTAGGTGGCTCATGCATGCTTTCCTCTACAGCTCCCACTTCAAATGAGATGAAGAATGTTAAAGTAATTTTTAAACAAAAATCGATATGAAGGTACAAGATCTCATAAATAAATTCAGCAAGGTTGCAGGATCTAGATCAATATACGAAAAAAAAATCAATCGCATTTCTATAGACTAACAATGAACAATCCAAAAATAAAATTAAGAAAACAATTCCATTTACAGTAGCATGAAAAAGAATAAAAGACTTAGGAATGAATCTAACAAAAGAAATGCAAGATTGAAAACTATAAGACATTGTTGAAAAGGAATTAAAGAACATGTAAATAAATGGAGAAACATCCTATGCTCATGGATCAGGAGAGTTAACGTTGTTAGGATGGTGCTTTTCTCTAAATTAATCTACAAATTTAACACAATCCCTATCAAAATCTCAACTGGCTCTTTTTGCAGAAATTGACAAGCTGGTTTTAAAATTCATATGGAATTGCAAGGGACCCAGAATAACCCAAATAATCCAGAAAAAGAACAAAGCTGGAGGAGTCACACTTCCTAATTTCAAAACTTATTACAGAAATCAAAGCAGTGTGACAGTGACATAAAGATCAATGGAATATAATTGATAGTCCAGAAATAAACCCATACATCTATGGCTATTGATTTTTTTTCAGGGCTGCCAAGACAATTCAATAGAGGAAGTATTCATTTTTTTCAACAAATGGTGTTGAGACAACTGATATCCACATGGAAAAGAATGAACTTGGACCTGTACCTTACGTGATATCAAAAATTAATTCAAAATGCATAAACAAATAAACATAAGAGCTAAAACTATACAACTGTTAAGAAAACAGAATGTAAATCCTAGTAACCTTGGGTTAGGCAATGGTTTCTTAGATGCAATAACAAAAGTATAAGCAATAAAAGAAAGAAATAGACAAATTAGACTTTATCAAAATTAAAAACTTTTGTATGTTAAATGACACTATCAAGAGTGGAAACACAACCCACAGAATGGGACAACATATTTGCAAACCACAAATCTGGTAAGAGGCTTATGTGGAAGAAAAAAATATATTTTACAAGTCAATAATAAAAAATAACCTGATTAAAAATGGGAAAAGGGTCTGGAGAGGCATCTCTAAAAAGAAGATTACAAATGGACAATAAGTATGTCAAAAGATATCACCATCATTAGTCACTAGGGAAAATGCAAATCAAAACCCCAATGAGATCCTACTTCACATCCATTAAGATGACTATAATCAAAAAGACAATAACAGGTGTTGGCTAGGATGTGGAGAAATTGGAACCCTCATACACTGTTGGTGGAAATGGAAAATGGTGCAGCCCTTTTGGAAAACAGTTTGGCAGTTTCTTGGAAAGTGAAACACAGAGTTGCCATATGATCCAAAAGTTCCACTCCAACGTTTCTAAGGGAAGTAAAACATATGTTCACACAAAAAAACATTGATGAATGTTCATAGCAGCTTTATTCACAATTGCCAAAAGTGCTAACAACCCAAATGTCCATTTAATGATGACTAGATAAACAAAATGTGATATATCTGCACAATGGAATACTATTTGGCAATTAGAAATAATGAGATTCTGTTACATTCTACAATGTGGATGAACCTTGCAAATATTATGTTAAGTCAGAGAAGCCGGTCACAAAAGACTACATGTTATATGATTCCATTTATATGAAATAGCCAGAGTAGGCAAATCTGTAGAGACAGAAGATGGGTTTGTGGTTGCCTAAGGCTGGAGTTTGTGGGGCTAATGAGGAGTGAGTGCTGAGGGGTTCAGGGTTTCTTTTGAGAGATGAAAATGTTCTAAACTTAGATCGTGTTCATGACTGCAAAACTCCATGAATGTACTAAAACCCATTGATTTGCACACTTTAAATGGGTGAACTTATGGCATGTGAATTGTATATCACTGAAACTGTTAAAAATCAATATATAAAGATGATGATAATATCATTATTATTCACACAATTATCCTGTTATGTAATGGTTTTTGGAGTTAGAGGTATCTTTTCATAAGAAGTCAGTGGTTGGCCTGGGAATCATTTCTACTCACAGCCAAGAATACATGACGACTCTGGTGTTCTACAATAGAAAAAAAAAAGAACTTGGTTTGATTCCCTGCTCAGGTGGTATTGGACACATTTTTAGACCCAAGTCTCAATTTCCCTAATTTACACAAACCAGGATAACAATGCTTTCTGAACAATGCTAAAACAAGAGATATAAGTGTTTAGCATAAAGCTGGAGTGTTCTACCTTCATGATAAATGTTATTTCCATCTTTTGTTTCAGAAAACCTTCTTCAGCTCTTCTGCCCTGAATGGGGCAGATAGGAACTATTGCATGAGGTTACCTGGCCAAAGTTATGGGTAGAGGATAGGCTGGCATTGTCCGAACTTCTTTCCATGGGGTATCTTTGGGTCTTTAAAGCTCTCGAGGGGTGATGAAAAGATCCCATGAAGAGCTAAGAGCTTTCTCAACTGAGTGCTTATTCTATAAAGGAATAATTAAATGTGCACCATCTTTGTGGTTTTCAGAGCCTAGAGCCTTTCTTCCCAGAAGCCCTTGAGGGTTAGAACAATGGATTTTCCCCAGGAGGAGTGTAGAGGACCAGAACAGGTCAGGGGCAAGGTGGAAGGAATAATTGACTGGAGTTTTAGTCCTGACTTTGCTCAGTCAAGAACATAATGTGGTCTGAAAGAATCTTTGTTAATTCTGTAGCTCAGTTCGCCCTTCTACTAAATGGGGATTAAACTCGCCCACCAACCTTTTTCCCTCTGGGAGAGTGACTTTTGGGCAACAGTCTAAAGAACTCTGACCTGTTTGGAAAGAAGACCTCAAATGAAGACAAGGTTTCATTAGCAGCATTATTGTTTTCTACTTCTAATTTTTATAATTTTGTGGTACGGAATAATTACAGAATAAATTCATAATTATTTAGGCCTTCTCTGGCAAATCATGTGGCCATTCCACTTGAGTATAAGTACAATATTATTCATAATAACCCAAGGAAATCTGCATCTAATTGTGGTGGCCAACCTGTGTCTCATTGTCCCCCCCTTGCTAAGCCTGCACTCTGTGATGGGCCTATTTCTTAGTCCCTGTGCTCTTGCTCTCTGGATGCTCAAGCTTCATGACCACAGGGATGTGGTGGGAACTGCTGGGACCCACAGAAGTCATGTGGATTATAGTGAGCATTGTAACCGTAGACTTCCTTTACCACAGGCCCTGGGGTCAGAAGCTGTGTGTGCCTGCAAGCATTCCACAAATACATATGAAGCATCTGTTAGGTACTAGACCCTGTTTCAGGCACTGAGGACGCATCACTGAAAGAAAAATGTCAGAAATCCTTGTTCTTATGTATATATGTGTGGGGTCAGAGAGAGTGATGGTGGGGAGTCAGACAGGACACGAAACAGTAAGTAAAAAACTTAATATGTTAGATGGCAGTAAGTGCTATGGAGAAAAATAAACCAGGGAAGGAAGATGGGGAAGCATTGAAATTATGCACATTTGACTGACAAGTTGAGGGAGGTGGGGTTGTCACTCAGGGGAAATATGATGAAAAAGCATCACAGGCAGAGGGTCTGGAGATGAGGAGACTCTGGGATGGGAGTGTTCTGGGGGCCAGTGTGGCTGTATTGGGGTGCACGAGGGGGATGGTGGTAGGAGATGAGGTCAGAGAAATGACAAGGATAGGACTGAGAGTTGTATAGTGCAAGGGTAGGTAAATTACAGACTGCTGGCCAAATCTGACCCACTCCCTGTTTTTACAAATAAAGTTTTATTAGAACACAGCTCATTTGTTTACATATCGTTTATGGCTGTTGTACTGCTAAATGGCAGAGCTCAGGAGTTGTGACCGAGACTTACGACCTGCAGAGCCTAAAACATTTGCTACAGGTCCTTTAAAGAAAAGGGTTGCTGGTCCCTGGAATAGGGCCTTGCAAGAATTATTTCCTATTTCTTCCGTGTCAGACAGTGTACTGGGTACTTAGAGGTGAAAGAACATAATCTGTGCCCTCAGGATGCTAAGAGTGTACACTGTGAGGAGAAAGGTATGTAGGCAGGCAATTAAAACATAGCTCCATGCTCTCATACATTGTTCTGGAGTTTGTAGAACAGGCCAACCAATTTGGAAAAGTGTTTCTGTCTACTAAAGCTAAACATAGTTATGTGCAGTAATCCAACTCTTATACTCATGTGTTTATACCCAACAGAAATGAGTGCTTATGTTTACTAAAAGGTATATACAGGAAGGTTCCTAGAGACTTTATTCATGACAGCCCCCAAATGGAAACACACCTACGTATCCATCACCATTTGAATGGGTAAATACCTTCTGGTATATTCATACATTGGAATACTACATAGCAATGAAAAATAATGCATGACTGCTACACACAAGTACATGGATGAATTTCACAAACCTAATGTTAAATGAAAAATCCAGACAGGAATGAACTCAGGTTGCATGATTTGATTCCAAAGATATAAAATTCAAAAACGGGCATAACTGATCTATTCAGAGAGAAGTCAGAATAGTGATTATCTTTGACTATCTAGCTGGGAGGGCACAAGGCAGACTTTTGAGAGGCTAGAAATCTTCTATACAATAAGTTCCCTACATACAAACCTTCAAGTTGCAAACTTTCAAAGATGCGAATATGCATCTGGTTCCAGCGAGGAGCCAGAACCTGTGCCATCAACGTCAGGCATGAGTGAAATTGCAGCTTGCCCTCCATCTCCTATTGCTGACGACCCTTCAGCTCTACCATCTCCCACCTCCTCTCCCTCCTCCAGTCAGTAACTCTTCTTGCCTGTTCACTCGATGCCACCCCCTGGATGCCAGCTGTTGTACTGTACTGCTGTACTTTTCAAGGTTCTGTACTGTAAGATTAAAAATGTTTTCTTTCTTTATTTTTTTATGTATTATTTGCATGGAAAGTATTTTAAACCTATTACAGTACAGTACTATATAGCCGATTGTGTTAGTTGGGTCCCTAGGCTAACTTTGTTGGACTTATGAACAAATTGGACTTATGAACGTGCTCTCAGAACAGAACTCGTTTGTATGTAGGGCACTTACTGTATCTTGATCTGGGTGTAGTCACATGACTGTATACATATGTAAAAATTAATTGAGCTCTACCCTTAAAATTTGTGTACTTTATGTAAATTGTGCCTTAATTAATACATAAAAATGAAAATACAGACCCACTGCCATAGAACTAAGTGCTTTGACTATACAGAAAAATGAGAGACTAAGTGCCTAGGGAAGATAACAATGCTTCTTACTGGAGTCAAATGTTGAGCTTAAGGAGTTAAGCTTTCCCTGGGCAGACGAGACTGGAAAGAATGTCCTGGGAGAGGAAATAGCATATGAAAAGTCTGAAAAGCAAGGTTTATTAAGGAAACTTCTAGATGTGCTGTAGTGTTCCTAATCAAATACAAAATATTTCTATTCCCCTCTATTCTTCCTTCTTTCCTCCTGCCTTCCTATTTAAATTTCTTTTTGCTTGTATTTTGTTTTCATGTCATTCAGTTTTTGTATGTACTTTTCAACTCAAGAATTTCTATTTTATTCCTTTTTATGCTTTTATAGAAATGTAACTAACATACCATGTCTTTTCCTTTCACAATATACCATTCAATCATTTTCAGTATCTTCACAAGATGGTGCAACCATCACCACTCTCTAATTCCAGAAGAATACTTTCATCATCTCAAAAACAAGCCCCATACCCATTAGTAGTCACTATCAATTCTTCCCTCTCCCAATCCTTGGCAACTACTAATCTACTTTCTCCCGCTGGATTTGCCTATGCTAGACATTTCATCTAAATTGAATTATGCAATATGTGATTTATTTTGTCTGGCTTCTTTTCAAGGTTCATCATGTTTTAGCATGACTGGATAGCATTTCATTTTTAGATGAACCCCATTTTGTTTATCATCAGTTGATGGCCATTGGGTTGTTTCCACTTTGGGCCATCATGAATAATGCTATTATGTACTCTTGAGTACAAGTTACTGTATGATCGTATATTTTTAATTATTTTGGGTTCATACCTAGGAGTGGAATTCCTAGGTCATACAGTAATTCTGTGTTTCATTTATTAAGTGACTGCCAAACTTTTTTCCACAGTGGCTGCAACAATTTACATCCCCATCAGCAATGTATGAGTGTTCCAGTTTCTCAGCATACCTGCCAAGATGTATTATTGTCTGTCTTTTTTACTGTAGCCATCATCATGGATATGAAGTAGGATCTCATTGTGGTTTTGAGTTGCATCTCCCTAATGACAAATTATGTTGACCATCTTTTGATGTACTTACTGACCATTTTATAACTTCTTTGGAGAAGTGTCTATTTGGACTCTTTTTCAATTAAAAAAGGGTTGTCTCTTTATTGTTGAATTTTAAGAGTTCTTTGTATATTCTAGATACTAGATCAGTATATATATACATATATATACACATGTGTGTGTGTGTGTGTGTGTGTGTATGTGTGTTGTAAATCTCTCTTCCATTCTATGGGTTGTATTTTTCACTTTCTTGATTGTGTCGTTTTAGTCACAATTGTTTTTCAGTTTTGATGAAGTTTAATTTCTCTATTTTTTCTTTTGTTGTGTATGCTTTTGGTGTCATATCTAAGAAAACATTACCTAGCCCAAGGTTTCAAATGTTTATTCCTATGTTTTCTTCTAAGAGTTTTATAGTTATAGCTCTTACTTTTAAGTCTAATCCATTTTGAGTTAATTTTTGTTTATAGTGTGAGGTAGGGATCTAAGTTCATACTTTTACATGTAGATATCCAGTTGTCTCAACATCTTTTGTCGAAAAAACTCTTCTTTCCCCATTGAATTTTCTTGGAAGACTTTTAAAAAACCAATGATCATAAATGTATGGATTCATTTATGGACTATCAATTATATTCCATTGATCTGTATGTCTATCTTTATGTCACTATCACACCATTTGATTACTGTAGTAAATTTTGAAATCAGGAAGTGTGAGTCCTTCAGTTCTGTTCTTTTCATAGATTGTTTTGGCTGTTCTGGGTCACTTGTAATTCCAAAGAAGTGCATACTTCTTCAAAAGAAGTGTATACTTCTTTTGTTTAATTTATTCCTAAGTTATACTCTTTGGTGTTCCTGCAAATTGAAAATATTTTAAAAATCTTGTTTTTAGATTTTTCATTACTCTAGTATATAGTGTACACTATACAACTGGTTTTTGTTCTCAAGATTTTGTGTTCATCACTACAGATCATTGCTTTTTTTCAGTTGTATTTAAATCAGATAGGAGAAGGAGGAGTTACAAATAAAAACTCATGTGTATTGGCATTTATTTTTACATATGTAGTTACCTTTACTAGTTGTCTTTATTATTTCACGTGGGCTCAATTTACTGTGTAGTCTCCATTTATTTCAGCTTGAAGAACTCTAGTATTTCTTGCAAGTCATATTTTCTACTAACATATTCTCTCAGTTTTTGTTTATCTAGACATGTCTTAATCTTAACTTTTCTAGGATAGTTGTACTGTATATAGAATTCTTGGTGATATACTGAGAGATTGTACATACACACACACATGTGTGTATACACACACACACATGTATATACATATATATGTATCTTTTTTCAGTACCTTGTATATGTTATCTCACTGCTTTCTGGGCTCCATGGTTTCTGATAAGAAATCAGGCATTTATCTTATTGAAGATGAGTTGTATATATCACTGCTTTCAAGATTCTCTCATTGTCTTTTCCTTCTGACATCTTGAATATAATTTGTCTATGTGTAGATCTCTTAGAATTTATTTTACATGGAGTTACTTGATTTTCTTGGATATGTAGGTTAAAGTTTTTCATCAAATTTGGGAAATTTTATACATTATTTCTTCAAATATTCTTTCTTTTCATTTCTTTCTCTTCTGTCTTTCTGGAACACCCATTACTCATCTTTTGGTGTCCCAGATGTCTCTGAAGCACTGCTAATTTTCTTCATTTTTTTTTTTTTTCTGTTGTTCAGACTGGATAATCTCAATTGACCTATCTTCAAATTCTATGATTCTTTGTTCTGCTAGCTGAAATCTGCTGTTGAGAACCCTAGTGTGTATTTTTATTTTAGTTTATTATACTTTTCAACTCCAGAGTTTCTATTCGTTTCCTTCATCTAATTGCTATCTCTTTATTAATATTCTGTCATATGAGGTATTGTTCTCATACTCTCCTTTAATCATTTAAATGTGGTTTCTTTTAACACTTTAAAAATATTTAAAATAGCCAACTTACAGTCTTCATCTAGCAAGTTCAATGGACTCCTTCAGGGACAGTTTATATTGATCACTTTTTCCCTTGTGTACTGTCTATATTTTCTCATTTTTTTCTGTTGTATTTTTTAATTGAAAAATGGAAATTTTATAAATTTTTAAAATAAATTTGTAAAAAATTTATTTATTTAATTTTTTTATTTTTGGCTGTGTTGGGTCTTTGTTGCTGCACACAGGCTTTCTCTAGTTGTGGCAAGTGGGGGCTATACTTCGTTGCAGTATGCAGGCTTCTCATTGTGGTGGCTTCTCTTGTTGCGGAGCACAGGCTCTAGGCGTGAGGGCTTCAGTAATTGTGGCATGCGGGCTCAGTAGTTGTGGTGCACGGGCTTAGTTTCTCCATAGCATGTGGGATCTTCCCAGACCAGGGGTTGAACCTGTGTCCCCTGCATTGGCAGGTGGATTCTTTTTTTTTTTTTTTGCGGTACACGGGCCTCTCACTGTTGTGGCCTCTCCCGTTGCAGAGCACAGGCTCCGGACGCACAGGCTCAGTGGCCATGGCTCACAGGCCCAGCCACTCGGCGGCATGTGGGATCCTCCCGGACCGGGGCATGAACCCACGTCCCCTGCATTGGCAGGCAGACTCTCAACCACTGTGCCACCAAGGAAGCCCCGGCAGGTGGATTCTTAACCACTGTACCACCAGGGAAGCCAGAAAAATGGAAATTTTAAATAATGCTGCAACTCTGAAAACCAAATTCTTGCCCCCCAAGTGTTTGTTGCTGCTGCTGTTTTTTGTAGCTGTTATTACTTTTGTTAAGGGACTTTTCTGAACTCCAACTACAGTAAAATAAGAATACAGAATGCAGAATACAGTAAAATCTGTATTCTTTGTCATGTGTGAACACTTAAATCTCTTTCCTTGGTTAGCTTAGTGGTCAACTAATGATTCGACAGAGATTTCCTTAATTGTTGCAACCAGTAAGTCTCCCAGTTTTGCATAGGGACTCTGTGTGCATGTTTGGGGTATAACTTCAGTACTAAGCCAGGAAGTTGGAGACCCTGCATTAGCCTTCACTTCCTGCTCTAGGAGAGTCTCAAGTTTAGCCAGATGTGAGAACTTAGGACCTTCTTGGGTCTTTCCTTATCAAGAGTACTACTACCCTGGGCACATGTACTTCCATGGGTGTGCATGTGGCCATCTAGATTCCCAGGAATATATCACACCTTTGAAAAGCTCCTATGGACATCTCACCCCCCAGCTTTTTCTTTTAGGCTTTTTGGTTCATCTGTTGTTTTCCCCAACTGTTATCTGCTACCTCAGGCTGCTTCATAGTTAATCACATACTTATAATAATTTTTTATAATCTCCCCAGGGAAAATAATTTTCACAGTTTTAGATTTCTTTTTTTTTAATGTTTTTAAAATTATTTATTTTATTTTATTTATATTTATTTTTGGCTGCGTTGGGTCTTCGTTGCTGCATGTGGGCTTTCTTTAGTTGTGGCAAGCGGGGCTACTATTTGTTGTGGTGCATGGGCTTCTCATTGCGGTGGCTTCTCTTGTTGCAGAGCATGGGCTCTAGATGTGTGGGCTTCAGTAGTTGTGGCACGCAGGCTCCGTAGCTGTGGCTCATGGGCTCTAGAGCGCAGGCTCAGTAGTTGTGGCACACAGGTTTAGTTGCTCCGCGACATGTGGGATCTTCCCGGACCAGGGCTCGAACCTGTGTCCCCTGCATTGGCAGGCAGATTCTTAACCACTCCACCACCAGGAAAGCCCCACAATTTTAGATTTCTGAATCATGTCAAATGCAGACATCTTTGTAAGTGATACTATATAGGTCATAATTACAGAACTCTGAGAATGAGCAATTGAAAGGGTTATAAACTCTTTTGTTCCCTTCATTTTGCTGCCCTCAATGGCTGCCAGTCTATTAGTTTTCACTTGAAATTGGTCAGTTATTTTTCAAAGCTAACACATAGCTGGAAGGACTAGGACAAATTAAAAGGTTACAAAACTCACTGTTCTTAGTAAGATTGTACCATTTTTTATGGGGGGAATACATGTTCCCCAGATTGCTTCAAGACTTTGATTAATTTCCAGAGTGTTGGAGAAATTTTTAATAAAATTTTTGCCAGTTTTCTTTTTGCTTTTATGCAGAAGAGAATTTTCAGAGGGCTGTGCTCCACAATTTTCACTGATGCTCTCAACTTTCTTGCATATATTTGTGGCAGGGATGCTGGTACATGCCAACAAGAGCTTATGGTCTAGTTGGAGAGAGAAAGAGCAAGTACTGTAGAGCAATGGAGAAAGTCTTGCTACTAAATTGTTGCCCAAAGACCAGCATCGTTGATAGCATCAGAAGATTGTAAGAAAGGCAGAATCTTAGGTCCCTCCCCACATCTGCTGAATTTTAACATTTTAGCAAGAACCCCAGGTGATTCATATTCACATTAAAGTTTGATATGCATTAATGTCATGGACTTCTTGTTAGGTTTAGCAATGCCAGCTGCTGTTACCCACGACTCACTACCCCAGTCTTAGTGGCTTAGCACAATAATTTTATGCCCAATGTGAGTGGTTGGGGGCTGTCCACAATCTGATGGCACAGGGATCTAGGTTCTCTTCACTTTGTGACACTACCATATAAACATGTGGCTTCCAAGTTTTCTACTTAAATGGAGAAAGAAATGGAGCTAGCATGCTTCCTCTTAAATGCCTCAGCCAAGAAGTGGCACAGAAAACTTCTTCTCACGTCTGTTGGCATGAACCATTCGCACAATCCCAAGCTAGCTGCAAGTAAGTTGGAGAATGTAGAGATGGGGCACTTGGATTATTTTTGGAGCACCACCTCAGCCATTCTCTTTCATAGAGGTTCATATGATCCAACAGGGATATTTTCAGGAAGGAAAAGTCCATTTTTAGAGGAATCAGAGAAAAGGTCATTAAAAAGTGTCTATTTTTGGTTTGGGGCTTTGAAGATGGATTGAATCTAAAAGTTAAACCAGCAGAGAAAGGTGGATATCAGAGGAAGAAAGGAGAGCATTAGTTTAGTACACAGAATATTGTAGGAAGAACTGGGCATCAACATTTATTCAGAGGGAAAGATATGGTGAAGATACTTCATGAAATCATCTGTGCTCACTATATTCTTGAAAACAAGTATTGCAAGATAGCTTTTTTTGAGAGTTTGATTTGGGTAGATTCAATGGATTAGGATTAGAAATTCTGAAACTGTCTGTCATAATAAATTAACATATCATCATATGAGTGAACTTACCTCCTTATGCATCTGCCCAGGAAAGAACAATGGGTTACAGAGTAATGAATGTAGACTGGGCATTTGGAGGCTACATATCTAATCCCAACTCTGTTAGGCATTCACTCTGGGATTTGGGGTCTGACTGTGAACATTGCTGAGACTTCAGAGAGTGTCAGCCTAGATGAGCAGTTTGTAGTCTAGTAGTTCTTGACCCTGACTGCACATGAGAATCATCCATGAAGCTTGTAAAAAATTCCAGACCAGGGAAAACACTCTCTGGGGATGTGGTTGAGACATCTGTATAAAAGCTGAATAAAGAAACCCTGGTCTGTCCCAGTGGTCTTCATACTTTAATGTGCATATAGGTCACGTGAGGATCTTGTGAACATGAAGATTCTGAGTCAGTGGGTCAGAGGTGTGACCTGAGATTCTGCATTTCTAACCACCTCCTAAACGATGCTGAGGTTCCTGGTTCAGGATTCACCGAGGCCTGAATAATGTTAAATAATTGATCAATTTCCGTCAAAAGACTCTTTTGTTCCAACTTAACCAGATTGGGTGGTGATTTTTGCATTGTCTAGAAGCAGGCTGGGTGGGCTCAGGCAGAGAAGCCTCTAGAGGGAGAAGTGAAATGTTTGTACTCAAAGGCTAATCCATTGCCTCCTCCTGGGTATCAGCAAGATGTGTGAGCTGGCAGTGCTCATCTCTCATGTCAACACTCCCCTTACACTGAAGGCAGGCAGTGCTGCCTCTGGGGATGCTTGACAGACTGATAAAAGATCATAAGGAGCCAGAGTTGTTAGGTCATGAATCAACACAAACTGTGCTGTGCCCCTGGTGAAGGAGGACGGGAAGAGGGGTGAGAGTGGGAAAATCATACGCAGGAAGCATCCAGGAACCCAGCCAGTCACTTTCGCATGCATTATGCCATTTATTCTTTATAAAAATCCTCAAAGGTTGGCATTATTAACTGCATTTTCTAGATTAGAAAATTGTGACTCAGAGAAGGTAAATGGCTCGTCAGCCTGGAAAGCATCTGCTTGACACCCAAATCCACCCTCTCTTCACAACACACACTAAAGTGTCTTATATCTTAAGTCATGTTGATGGCGGGTAGAGGAACTGGGGTGACATGTCGTCCACATGAGCCATTTTATCATGGCCATGTTGGAAGTGTGGTCCACTTAGTGCTTCTCTCTCACATTTTCCATCCTTTGTAGTTTGTCAAATGATACAAAGATAAGAAGAAACTGTCTATAAATGGAAGCTGTGCAAAAAGAGCAATGATGGTCCAAGAACTGTTGCGATTTGTTTTCCTGGATATTCCCATCTTCAGGAGTCCACCATTATCAAGGCCAGAAAAAGGAAATACATACAATGCAATACAACTTTGTTGTATTATATTATGTATATTTCTTCTTCCTCCTTAGCCCCTCTCCATTCCGACTGGAGTTTGCTAACTAGAATTTACAAATAGAATAAGCTAACTCTGTTTCTCAGGGCATCTGCACTCTCTGTTCCCTCAGATAACACTTTGTCTTTCTTCTCCCATCCTTTAGTCTTGGCCTTGATGCTGCTCCCTCAGAGAACTTCTCTGACCAGCTTATCTGAACTAGTTTTCCTCGTGCAAGCTACATCATAATCCTCAATCGTCCAACCTCACTTTATTTTTATAGGGTTCACAAATACTTGATCTTATATTTTTTACCTGTTTATTACCTGTCTAACTTGTCTGCTAGAGCTACGCTTAGAAAAGTTTCCCTGAACAGGCCAGATATATTTTAGGCTTTGCAGGCCATACAACTACTCAGCTCCATAGACATTTGGTACGCTGGATCAGTGTGGCTGTGTTCCACTAAAACTATATTTATAAAGACAGACCATGGGATAGATTTGGTCCACAGGCCATAGTTTGCTGACACCTGCTCTAGAAAATAAGTCCTATGAAGAACATTGCTTTTTGTCTTCCATAATATGCCCAGAACTAAAAATCAATGCTTAGCATATAGTGGCATTTAATACATTTATTTTTGAGTGAATGAGTGAGTGAATCAATGAATAAATCCGTCACCTCAGGGCAACACAGGAAAACACAGGCAAACTTAGAAAATAAAAGAAGTGAATTATAAGCTTTTGAAGCTGAGATACCCTTTGCTAAGATAGTGTGATATCTCTGTTGTCATGACCTGTCACAATTCTTAAAAAAAGAATTTTATAAAAAGGAGGGTGAGAGTGGAAAGAGCCAGATAGAGATGGTTAGATAATTTCTAGCAGATTAACTGAAGTCCCTACTGGAGTTTAATTCTTTGTGAAAAACATTAGAAAAAGGAATTCTCAGTCTTTGAAAAACTAGTCCAGAATTATCCTGTTACAGCATGAGGCATCAGGGTCATTTGGGAGCACAGGGGAAATGGCCTAATTTTCATTCCTTGCATAGTCCTTATGAATTAAGCAAATACTGTAGATTTAAGAACTCAGAGCCTTAGGTCTAAGATCAAAAGTTAGATCTGGGCAGTACAAGCTGCCTCATGAGAGAGGAAATGAGACCAGTCTGGTGCACGAAGTAGATGTGGGGATAAGGGGATAAGACCAGTGGCCACTAGCAGATTGTTTGACCTTGAGAATAACTCTCATCCATGCCCCTCTGGCCAAGACAGACATCATCACTCTAGGTGACTGCAAAACGGGCATAGAAGTAAAATCAGATCTTGTAATGATGCTATTTTCATGAGGCTGTATAGTCCCTGGTCATGGGAGCTCACATCTACATAACAATTCAGCTGTCAGCAATTCTGGGGAATCACAACAGCTAACAAGACTTTGTTTCATGAAGGTTCCTCTCCACTCCTACAGGTAGGCTTATTTGGGGGACTTTCTTAGAATCTTTAGGTTCTACATATTAGGGCTCTGAGCACAATTGGGCATTTGTTTGTGGAAACACCCCTTGCATCTAGGAGAGGGCATCTTGGAAAATAATGATGTTCCTCCAGGTACAGGGAGAGTCTGTGGACATATGCTGCATCCAGGAACCTAGACTAAGCAAGGAAGGGCAGGTAGTGTATGTCATGGGCTACTGTCCACATTGAATTCCTGCAAATTAACTCTTAGAAGAGTTTTGTCCCTCAAAACAATAATCTATCTAAAATACATACACAGAGATTGGTTCAAGATGGTGGAGTAGAAGGATGTGAGCTCACTCCCTCTTGCGAGAGCACCGGAATCACAACTAACTGCTGAGCAATCATCGACAGAAAGACACTGGAGCTCACCAAAGAGGATGCCCCACATCCAAAGACAGAGGAGAGGCCGCAGTGGGATGGTAGAAGAGGTGCAATCACAGTAAAATCAAGTCCCATAACTGCTGGCTGGGTGACTCACAAACAGATCAGTTATACCACAGAAGTCCACCAACTGGTGTGAGGGTTCTGGGTCCCAAGTCGGGCTTCCCAACCTGGGCATCCGGTAACGGGAGGAGGAATTCCCAGAGAGTCAGACTTTGAAGGCTGGTGAGATTTGATTGCAGGATTTCGGCAGGACTGGGGGAAACAAGAGACTCCACTCTTGGAGGGCATACACAGGGTAGTGTGCACATCGGGACCCAGGGGGAAGGAGTGGTGACCCCATGGGAGACTGAACCAGACCTACCTACTAGTGTTGGAGGGTCTCCTCCTGCAGAGGCAGGGTGTGGCTGTGGCTCACCACGGGGACAAGGACACTGGCAGCAGAAGTTCTGGGAAGTACTCCTTGGTGTGAGCCCTCCCAGAGTCAAAGAGCCTGTGGGCTCCAGTGCTGGGTTGCCTCAGGCCAAATAACCAACAGGGAGGGAACTCAGCTCCACCCATCAGAGACAAGCTGATTAAAGTTTTACTGAGCTCTGCCCACCAGAGCAACACCCAGCTCTACCTACCACCAGTCCCTCCCATCAGGAAGCTTGCACAAGCCTCTTGGATAGCCTCATCCACCAGAGGGCAGACAGCAGAAGCAAGAAGAACTACAGTCCTGCAGCCTGTGGAACGAAAACCACATTCACAGAAAGAGAAAAAATGAAAAGGCAAAGGACTATGTATCAGATGAAGGAACAAGATAAAACCCCAGAAAACAAGTAAATGAAGTGGAGATAGGCAACCTTCCAGAAAACCATTTCAGCATAATGATAGTGAAGATGATCCAGGACCTTGGAAAAAGAATGGAGGCGAAAATTGAGATACAAGAAATGTTCAACAAAGACCTAGAAGAATTAAAGAACAAACAACTAGAAGAATTAAAGAACAAACAAACAGAGATGAACAATACAATAACTGAAATGAAAAATACACTAGAAGGAATCAATAGCAGAATAACTGAGGCAGAGAACGGATAAGTGACCTGGAAGACAGAATGGTGGAATTTACTGCCGCAAAACAGAATAAATAAAAAAGAATGAAAAGAAATGAAGACAGCCTAAGGGACCTCTGGGACAACATTAAATACACCAACATTTGCATTATAGTGGTCCCAGAAGGAGAAGAGAGAGAGAAAGGACCCGAGAAAATATTTGAAGAGATTATAGTCGAAAAGTTCCCTAACATGGGAGAGGAAATAGCCACCCAGGTCCAGGAAGTGCAGAGAATCTCAGGCAGGATAGACCAAGGAGAAACGTGCTGAGATACATAGTAATCAAATTGAAAAAAATTAAAGACAAAGAAAAATTATTAAAAGCAACAAGGGAAAAACGACAAGTAACATACAAGGGAACTCCCATAAGTTTAACAGCTGATTTCTCAGCAGAAACTCTACAAACCAGAAGGGAGTGGCATGATATATTTAAAGTGATGAAAGGGAAGAAGCTACAACAATGATTACTCTAACCAGCAAGGGTCTCATTCAGATTTGATGAAGAAATCAAAAGCTTTACAGGCAAGCAAAAGCTAAGAGAATTCAGCACCACCAAACCAGCTCTACAACAAATGCTAAAGGAACTTGTCTAAGTGGGAAACACAAGAGAGGGAAAGGAGCTACAAAAACAAACCCAAAACAATTAAGAAAATGGTCATAGGAATGTACATATTGATAATTACCTTAAATGTGAATGGATTAAATGCTCCAACCAAAAGACACAGGCGTGCTGAATGGATACAAAAACAAGACCCATGTGTATGCTGTCTACAAGAGACCCACTTCAGACCTAGGGACACATAAAGACTGAAAGTGAGGGGATGGAAAAAGATATTCCATGCAAATGGAAATCAGAAGAAAGCTGGAGTAGCAATACTCATATCAGGTAAAATAGACTTTAAAATAAAGAATGTTACAAGAGACAAGGAAGGACACCACGTAATGAACAAGGGATCAATCCAAGAAGAAGATATAACAATTATAAATATATATGCACCTGAGTACATGAGGTAAATGCTTACAGTTATAAAAGAGGAAATCAACAGTAACACAATAATAGTGGGGGACTTTAACACCTCACTTACACCAATGAACAGATGATCCAGACAGAAAATTAATAAGGAAACACAAACTTTAAATGACACAATAGACCAGATAGACTTAATTGCTATTTATAGGACATTCCATCCCAAAACAGTAGATTACACTTTCTTCTCAAGTGCACATGGAACATTCTCCAGGATAGATCACATCCTGGGTCACAGATCAAGCCTCGGTAAATTTAAGAAAATTAAAATCATATCAAGCATCTTTTCCGACCACAACACTATGAGATTAGAAATAAATTACAGGGAAAAAAACGTAAAAAACACAAACTCATAGAGGCTAAACAATATGTTACTAAATAACCAAGAGATCACTGAGGAAATCAAAAAATACCTAGAGACAAATGACAATGAAAACACAATGATCCAAAACCTATGGGATGCAGCAAAAGCAGTTCTAAGAGGGAATTTTATAGCAGTACAAGAAACAAGAAAAATTTCAAATAAACAGTCTAACCATACACCTAAAGGAATGAGAGAAGAACAAACAAAACCCAAAGTTAGTAGAAGGAAAGAAGTCATAAAGATCAGAGCAGAAATAAATGAAATAGAAACAAAGGAAACAATAGCAAAGATGAAAAAACTAAAAGCTAGTTCTTTGAGAAGATAAACAAAATTGATAAACCTTTAGCCAGACTCATCAAGAAAAAGAGAGAGAGGACTCAAATCAATAAAATTAGAAATGAAAAAGGAGAAGTTACAATGGACACCACAGAAGTACAAAGCATCCTAAGAGACTACTACAAGAAAATCTATGCCAATAAAATGGACAACCTGGAAGAAATGGACAAATTCTTAGAAAGGTTTAACCTTCCAAGACTGAACCAGGAAGAAATAGAAAATATGAACAGAGCAATGACAAGTAATGAAATTGAACCTGTGATTAAAAATCTTCCAACAAACAGAAGTCCAGGACCAGATGGCTTCACAGGTGAATTCTATCAAACATTTAGAGAAGAGCTAACACCCATCCTTCTCAAGCTCTTCCAAAAAATTGCAAAGGAAGGAACACTCCCAAACTCATTCTATAAGGCCACCATCACCATGATACCAAAACCATTCAAAGATACTACAAAAAAAAAGAAAATTACTGACTAATATCACTGATGAATATAGATGCAAAAATCCTCAACAAACTACTAACAAACACAATCCAGCAACACATTAAAAGGATCATACACCATGATCAATTGGGATTTATCCCAGGCATACAAGGATTCTTCAGTATACGCAAATCAATCAATGTGATTCACCATATTAACAAACTGAAGAATAAATACCATATATCATCTCAATAGATGCAGAAAAAGCTTTTGACAAAATTCAACACCCATTTATGATAAAAACTCTCCAGAAAGTGGACATAGAGAGAACCTACCTCAACATAATAAAGGCCATATATGACAAACCCACAGCAAACATCAGTCTCAGTGGTGAAAAACTGAAAGCATTTCCCCTAAGATCAGAAACAAGACAAGAATGTCCACTCTCACCACTATTATTCAACATAGTATTGGAAGTCCTAGCCGTGGTAATCAGAGAAGAAAAAGGAATAAAAGGAATACAAATTGAAAAAGAAGAAGTAATGCAGTCACTGTTTTAAGATGACATGATACTATGCATAACGAATCCTAAAGATGCCACCAGAAAACTGCTAGAGCTAATCAATGACTTTGGTAAAGTTGCAGGATACAGAATTAATGCAGAAATCGCTTGCATTCCTATACACTAACAATGAAAGATCAGAAAGAGAAATTAAGGAAACAATCCCATTCTGCACCATAAAGAATAAAATACCTAGGAATAAACCTACCTAAGGAGGTAAGAGACCTGTACTCAGAAAACTAGAAGATGCTGATGAAAGAAATCAAAGATGACACAAACAGATGGAAAGATATACCATGTTCTTGGATTGGAAGAATCAATATTGTGAAAATGACTATACTACCCAAAGCTATCTACAGATTCAAGGCAATCCGTTTCAGATTACCAATGGCATTTCTTACAGAGCTAGAACAAAAAACTTAAAATTTGTATGGCGACACCAAAGACCCTGAATAGCCAAAGCAATCTTGAGGGTAAAAAACGGAGCTGTAGTAATCAGACTCCCTGACTTCAGACTGTACTACAAAGCTACAGTAATGAAGACAATATGGTACTGGCACAGAAACAGAAATATAGATCAGTGGGACAGGATAGAAAACCCAGAGATAAGCCCTCGCACCTGTGGTCAACTAATTTATGATGAAGGAGGCAAGGATATACAATGGAGAAAAGACAGTCTCTTCACAGCTACATGTAGAAGAATGTAATTAGAACACTCGCGAACACCATACACAAAAATAAACTCAAAATGGATTAAAGACCTAATTGGATTAAAGACCAGACACTATAAAACTCTTAGAGGAAAACATAGGAAGAAAACTCTTTGACATAAGTCACAGCAAGATCTTTTTTGACCTACCTCCTAGAGTAATGGAAATAAAAACAAAAATTAACAAATGGGACCTAATGAAACTTAAAAGCTTTTGCACAGCAAAGGAAACTACAAACAAGATGAAAAGACAATCCTCAGAATGGGAGAAAATACTTGCAAATGAATCAATGGACAAAAGATTAATCTCCAAAATATATAAACAGCCCACGCAGCTCAATATTAAAAAAACAAACAACCCAATCAAAAAATGAGAGGAAGAGCTAAATAGACATTTCTCCAAAGAAGACATACAGGTGGCCAAAAAGCTGCTCAACGTTGCTAATTATTAGAGAAATGCAAATCAAAACTACCATGAGGTATCACCTCACACTGGTTAGAATGGGCATCATCAGAAAATCTACAAAGAACAAATGCTGGAGAGGGTGTGCAGAAAAGTCTTGCACGGTTGGTGGGAATGTAAACTGATACATCCACTATGGAGAACAGTATGGAGGTTCCTTAGAAAACTAAAAATAGAATTACCATATGACCCAGCAATCCCACTACTGGGCATATACCCAGAGAAAACCATAATTCAGCAAGACACATGCACCCCAATGTTCATTGCAGCACATTTACAATAGCCACCTCATGGAAGCAACCTAAGTACCCATCGACAGACAGATGAATGGATAAAGAAGATGTGGTACATACATACAATGGAATATTACTCAGCCATAAAAAGGAACAAAATTGAGTCATTTGTAGAGACGTGGATGGAACTAGAGACTGTCATTACAGATTGAAGTATGTCAGAAAGAGAAAAACAAATATCGTATGTTAATGCATATATGTGAAGTCTAGAAAAATGGTACAGATGAACTGGTTTGCAAGGCAGAAATAGAAAAACAGATGTAGAGAACAAATGTATGGAAACCAAGTGGGGAAAGCAGCAGGGGGTGGGGGTGGTGGTGGTATGAATTGGGAGATTGGGATTCACATATATAAACTGAAATGTATATTACAAAATAGATAAATAAAATTCAGAAAATAAATAAAATACATACACAGTCATGGCACGGCCCTGATGCTGTTTCCTTGACCTCTGATTGACTAATGGGTCATATCTAAAGTACTAAGCTTGGCCCCTAGGTCCCACTGTGGTTCAGCCCTCACTTACTCTCCACTCTCATGTCTGACCTTGCTGTTTCCTGCCTCAAACTTTTGCTTCTGCTATTTCCTCTTTCTAAACTATCTTTCCCTCCTCTTTTGCCTGGTGATTACATCTTTGTTTTTTTTCTTCTCTGTAAAGTCCCACTAACTCATCCAAGCATAATTGCTACCTCTTTCCTTTGGGCCAACATTGTAGCTCATAAATAACTTTATTAATCATCTGTTCTCAGTCTGCTGCCTGGATTACAATCTGGGAGCTCCATCAGGGCAAGGACTGGGGCAGTTGTTCCTGACCTGATGCCTGATAGGCTTTTAATAAACATTTTAAATGAATGAATGGGTGAGTGAATGAATAAATGGACTCTTTCTAGACTATGAGCTCTCAGAAGACAAACAGCCATGCTTTTTTACTCATGCACTGTCTGCATTTTATAGTGTCTGGCAGATAGGAAAAATGTGGTTATTGCTTGTTTATAAAATAAATATGCTATTGAAAGAATATATCTTCCTTCTGCTAGTAGAAAAGTCTGGATGCTCAGTGGAGAGTAGCTGCCTTGGATAGAAATATTGAGGCTGCACAAGAGCCACCATAAGACAGCCTTCTCAACCAACTTCAACACAAAACCCTTTTGCATCCCTTAATCGATGGTCAGCCTTTAACTCATCAGCCTGGGACAATATTGGTTAATGCCAGGTTGTCTTGGAGTAATTATTGGTTGATCTCCTTTTACTCCCCAAAGTATCCTAGTTTGGAAGATAAAGCATATGGCTACCCTAATTGTGTGCTATATGATATGCATACATTATAGGTCTTAAGATATTAATATTTCCACAAAGCTCAAGATGCCATAGCACCTGAAGAAGATAGTAATGAGGTAAAAATGATGAGAAAAATGGTCACAAATTAAAATGCATTGAAACATCACTAGGTGAGCAAAAGAGATTTCACAGTAACAGTATCCTTGTGTTTGAGGGTTCCGGGAAAGGCTTCATAGAGAGCCTGGCATTGGAGAAGGGCCCTGATGAATGAATAATGGGTCCAGCTTCTTATTTTCCCCTGAAAGCATCTAGAGCAGTCTTGCCCTGGCTTGTGCTGGTATTCTATCTTGCTCTTTTTTTCCTGTTTTTGCTCAGTGTCCACACCCTCAAGAATGTCTCTCCTTTTATGCACTTATCTGAATGTTACTCATCCTTCATGACCCAGGCTGAGTCCTACAGTTCAGGGCCTCCCACATTCACAATGATTCTTACATCCTTAAATGCCTGTAGATCTTAAATCCTCTTCGGTGGGTTTGCCATTTAACATATGGTGCCTTGTAGCATTTCTTGCTATGTGTAGCATCTCCCCTTAGCTCCAAGTAAAAGGAAAATCTGCGGGTGGGAATCAGAAAGGTTTGGATGGGGGAATAGACACTGGAAGCCAATCATCTTGGAATGACTGTGGCAGAGGGAAGAAAAAGGGACCAAGATGTAGGACCAAGCATCAGCCAGAGAACAAAAGCTACCTGTGAGAAAACACCTTCCTCCAGCCCAGAGCAGGGGGAATGGCTCCTTCCTGGTGACCTGGTACAGAGGGCTTCCCATGGATATACAGGGAGAAAGGAAGGAGAAGCAAGAGGTCCAGAGGTAGACTTCCCTGGTCCCTTGAATTGAGCATCAGTTGAACAAGTGTCCCCAAGTGGTGGTGGGACAAGCCTCTTCCTGCTTCTGACTTAAGAAGGCACTGGTTTCTTCCAGGTCCTGCTCATGCCGAAGCTCTGCCCAAGGTAGGGAGGTCTAGGAAGGGTTGGCTGTCCATGGGGCACAGATGCAGTCATGGAAGGGGCAGCAGGTAGACTCTTCAGGCTGTTGACGGATTCTTGGAGTAAGGCAGGGATGTTTCCGTGAGGCCCATAGATTCTTCAGGAAGCAAGGGGCAGTATCGTAGTGATCTGGGAATGAGAGACCACACAGGACAGGAAGAAACATCTCTATAATAATTTCCCTATTTTGATTCAGAGAAAAAAAAATTTACAGGGACTGAGATACCAAACAATTGTGCTGAAATAAATGAATACCCTGATGTTAGTTCTAAGCTGGTGATATGGGAAACACCTATTAAATTACATGCTTTTCTTTATTTTTTTCCTTTCCTTCCGTCCCTCCCTCCCTCCTTTCCTTCCTTCTTTCCTTCTTCCCTCCCTTCCTTCCTTCATTCCTTCCCTCCTTCCTTCTCTCCTTTCTTTTTCTATCAATCAACTCCAAGTTGAACATATATTCTTGGAAGGAATTAAAAATTGTCTGTAACCATTTTATATAACCACAGTATTTATCCTGATACTCTGAACCTAGTAAGTCATAGGTGCTTAATATATGCTTTCTGATCGAACGCTTGGCTGGGAATGTTCATGAAGAATAAGTATTTTCTTTGTCTGAATCCTTCTAGAAACTCAGATATCAGACATTAGCAATGCCCTTGGCTCCTTGGTTATATAAGGGGAACAAAACACCCCCATGAACAAGAAGTCAGGTTCTGGAACCCAAATCGTCTGAGCAGATGAGAATAACAAGAGTTAGGAAGCTGGTTGAGCACAGCATGGTTTCCTTGAGCAGAGCACAGAATCCATCAGGTAACCATGGACTCTGGGCAGCACCAAAATCAAGGAAGTTAGAAGAAAGTAATTAAGAGAGGAGGATTCAAGACTCTCTTGACTTTATTTTTTGCATGGATTGGAGATGGTGGCAGGACCTTCTGTTTGGGGTTCAGTTCATTCTCTCCTACCTTGGCAAGTTTCCAAACCTCTTTCTCTTGTTGCTGCTTTTGTTAAGTCACTTTCCCATAACCACTGGTTCCCTGCCCTTCTCAGCTCAGACCCTTAAGTGATTTGCAAATTCAGACACCAACTTGGTCTACAGAAAGCAAGAGTATAGTGATGGTCTCTCTTCATTTCTTTCCTGACACCTCCATGGATGGAATTTCACACGTACGACAACTTTTGCCAAAGTTTGGGTGACTTTTTCCACCTCAGAAAGAGCTTCCCATTGGGAGGCCTTGACCTAGAATTCCTGGTGGACCAAAATGCTGACTCTCAGATCTAGGGGAGGCTGGCGGCCCTGGCCCAGCTCGTCTCCAGGGACATGTTAGAAAGCACTGACCTAAAAGTTTAGTTTAAAAGCAGCATCTTTAGGAAAACATACCCCCCAAGAAACTGATTTTTTTCCCAAGAATGAAGAAAAAAAGCACCAATTCTTTTTTTTTAATTTTTAAAATTTTAATTAATTAATTAATATTATTATTATTATTTTTTGGTCATCCTCCTCGCAGCATGCAGGATCTTATTTCCCCGACCAGGGATCAAACCCTTGCCTCCTGCAGTGGAAGCACAGCGTCCTAACCACTGGACCGCCAGGGAATTCCCAACAACTCTCTTTTTTAGAGCCTTCAGGAAGTTGTCTGAGAAACACTTATTGCTTAGGAAAAAGACTGACATTGCATGAATCATCTGTTACCCTTCTCTCTAATAATTGTAAACTATAATTCCCTTAATTGTCCGTGCTTCGCCTGCCTCTCTGCCTTTGGACGTGCTACTCCTGCTTCCCAGAATGTCTTTCTTCCCCTGGATGGACCTATCAAATGCCTAACTCCACTTTCCAGAAGCACCCAGCTCAAAAGCACCCTCTCTGTGAAGCCTTCCAGGATTTCCCCAGATAAATGTAGGAGCTGCCTGTTTGGGTATACCAGATTACTTTCTCTATTAATCTATTTTAGTATTTCATTCAATAATTAAAACAATAATTGCTACATGCTAGGAACTCTGCTAGGAACTGGGAAAAAACAATATCAAAATGAGATATAGACATAGAATCTTGTCATCAAGATTCTTAGAGCTTATCTCTGGTCACACTGGTGAAATGATGTACTTGCATATTTATTCTGTGCATAAGAGGAGCAGGGTCTCTAGAATATGGCTGCCTGGATTCATATCTTGGCTCTACAACCATCTAAGTTGTAGGACTAGCAATCTGAACTCTCTGTGCTTCAGTTTCCTTATCTGTAAAATAGTCATGTTTATATCACCTCCTAAGGTTGTGATGAATGAATGAATCAACATTACAAAGTGCTTAGAACAGTGCTTGAAATTTACTAAGCCCTCTTTAAATTTAGTTATTATTTTGCTAAAATCTCTTCCCCCTGGAGTAGGTCCCTGCTTTTATTTTTTGTGTACTCCAAACACTTAATGTAGTACGTAGCATACAATAAGTGCTTAATAAATATTTGTTGAATGAATGAACCATTATACAGCAGATTAGTTTTCAAAAGAAAAGGCTCTAATTCATACATCTCTTCTAAGGCAGGGAATTCACTGTTTGTTCCCTTAAGACATTCAGCTTCGACAGCCATGCATGAAACCGTATTAAGCCTGGAGAATTTTACATCCGCTCTGGTGGCTGCTATTGATTTTACCTACTGAAATATTTGGCTCCTTCATAAAATGAAAAATTATTCACAAACAAAACAGGAAAACAGTCTTTAAATGCTTATATCTGCAATTCACATGTGATTTAACATTTTTCCTTTTGGATGGGAATGAAATCTCTCTCTGTTTTGGATGAGAGTGAAAAATGGCTCCAAATCAATTGGTTATTTGGTCTATAGTTATTTCAGAAGATATATGGGAAACAGAAAATAATTTTATAAACTGATTTTCCTTGGAAACAGCAGAAGATCAGATTTCCTCCCTGGCTCAGCCAGAAACCGAGACTTTTATGTATCAGGGTTTGTTGTAACAGAATTTGCCAGTTAACTGGGTCAGACATTTAGTTTGAATCACCTTTCTGCTCTGCCTAATGATTACCTAGGTAAACTGGCTAACTCAATTACTCTTCAGGAACAGGAGGAGAATTTTGGTACAGTGAGAGCAATGCCATGCCTTGCAGGGACCTAAAAGCCGTCTCTGCCCTTTTACTTAATAATTTATTCTTATTGGGATCAAAGTCTTTTGTTAATACAGTATAAGCCTGTCACTGGTCCAGGTGTTCCCCAAAGTTCACAGACAGCCCAGCTTGAGAACTAATATAGACTCATTATTCTCTCTTCCCTTTAATAATGTCATAATCATGCTACCGTTTATTTAGCATTTTTCACTTGTCAGGTCCTTTCCGTGCATAATCTCACTTAATCCCCATGATGGTAGCCTATAATAGTCCTCATGACAGTCTTAGTGGCTTATCACACTAATGCTTTAGTGAAAATATATTTTCACTTGTGTCCCAGTTCAGTCACATTCTTCTAGGGTGGCCTTCCACAATATGATTCAGGGATCCAGGCTTCTTCCATCTAGTGACTCGGTCCTTCCCCAGGACTTTCAAAAGCTCCACTGGACCCTCTCCATTCACTGGGAGACCAGAAAAGAATATAACGGGTTGAACTGTGTTCTCCAACAAGACATATTTAAGTCCTAACCGCTGTTAGCTGTAAAGGTGACCTTATTTGGAAATAGGGTCTTTGCAGACACAATGAAGATGTAAGGTAAGAGGAGGTCATACTGGAAAAAGGTAGGTCCTAAATCCAATGAGTGGTGTCTTTGTAAGGAGAGAAAGATTTGAATATCCAGTGGAGATCCAGGGAAGAAGGCCATGTCATGACTGAGCCAGAGATTGGAGTGATACCTATAAGCCAAGAGTTGCTGGCAACCACCAGAAGTTAGGAGAGAGGCATGGAGCAGATTCTTCCACAGAATCTCCAGAACGAACCAGCCCTACTGACACATTGGTTTCAAACTTCTAGCCTCTACTTTGTTCAAGTAGAGGTTATCTACTTTGTAGTATACTTTAGAGCAGCCCTAGGAAACTAATACAAAGGATTATCCACTGTGGATTCCTCCAGCATTTTAAAGATGTCGTTCCATTGCCTTCTTGCTGTTTCCAATGAATAATTGTGCACAGTGTTTTTCTTTGACTGCCTTTAAGATTTTCTTTTTATCACTGGTTTTAAGCAATTGGATTATGATGTGCCTTAAAGTGGTTTTCTTTATGTTTCTTCTGCTTGGGGTTTATTGAGCTTCTTGGATGTGTGGATTTATGGTTTTCATCAAAACCATAAATCAAGTCCATTTATGGACTTTCATCAAGTCCATTTATGGACTGCTTAAGGTTGTCCCACAGTTCATGGAGGCTTTGTTTATTTTTTTTTCTCTGTGTTTAGTTTTGAATAGTTTCTATTGCTATGTCTTCAGTTCAACTAATATTTTCTTCTGAGAGCTCCTCTAATCTGCTATTAACACCACTCAATGTATTTCTCATCTCAATATTGTACTTTTCATCTCTAGATGTTAGATTTTGGTATTTTTTAATACTTTCCCTATATTTACTTAATATGTTCAATTTTTCCTGAAGCTTCTTGAGCATGTAGAATACAGTCCATAACTATTTTAATGCCCTTGTCTGCTAATTCTGTGATCTCTGTTACTTCTGAGTCAGTTTTTATGTATTAATTTTTCTCCTTTTGAGTTGTAGTTTTCTGCTTCTTTGCAAAGCTGGAAATTTCTGATTGGGTGACATGCATTGCTAGTGCTGTGATTTTATTGGCTGCATTTCTATAAATGTTTTTGAGTTTTGTTCTAGGGTATATTAGCACCATTTTTTCAATAGCATTGGCTCACTTTATATCTCTGTGTCACGTTGTAATCCTCACAATATTTCTAATGTTTTCATTATTATCATATTTGTTATGGTGATCTGTGATCAGTGATCTTTGATGTTACTGCTTTGGCTCATTAAAGGCTCAGATGATGGTTAGTATTTTTTAGCAATAAAGTATTTTTAAATTAAGGTGTATACATTGTTTTTTTAGATAATGCTGTTACATACTCAATAGACTACAGTATAGTATAAACATAACTTTTATATGCAATGGGAAGCCAAAAAATTTGTGTGGCTTGCTTAATTGTAATATTCACTTTACTGTCATGGTCTGGAACTGAACCTGCAATATTTCCAAGGTATGCCTGTACATGCCCTGATTAATATTCAGCATAATACTTGGTGGGGATGTTCTGTAAATATCTGGAGCCTTCTCTGTATGCAGCTTTCTCTTTTCCTGTATTCTGCCCTGCAATCTCTAGCCACTTTAGCTTTTGCAGACACCTAGCTCTGTCACCTCAGCTAAGAGAGAAAGCTGAACTCTGCCTGAATTTTTCTTCCTATGCTGTGTCTGGGAAACTTCCCCCAGGCAGAAAACTGGGGCAATCATAGGGCTTAACCTCTTTTTCTTTTTTTTTTTCCTCCCTGTCTCTTAGGGATTGCTGGCCTTTATTGCTGTATGTCCACTGTCTTGAATAATGCTGGTTTGTATATTTTGCCCAGTTTTTAGTTGGTTCAAGTAAGAAGTTAATCTGGTCCTGTTCCTCCACTTTGACTGGAACACTGTGGTGGATTAAGCAGGGTCAGAAATTCTTTGACACACTTCGCATTGAGAAGTATGGTTTACGTCTACTCTCCTTAAAACCAGGCAGGCTTTGTGACTATTTGGCCAATAGAAAACAGCAGAGGTAGTGCTGTATTACTTTCTGGGCCCAGACTTTAAGAGATTGGCAGCTCCCTCTCCTATTTCTTAGAACACTTGCTCTTGGAATCCCATGGTACAAGGAAACCTACCACCTCATAGAAGAGCTTATGGGGAGAGAAACATGGGCACCAACTTGTCAGTCATACGAGGGAGTGATCGTGGAAGCATATCCTCTAACCCCAGTCAAGCTGTCCTAGCAGATGCCATATGGAGAAGAGACAAGCTGTCCCTTAACCCTGCCCACATTGCAGATTCATGATCGCTTTTATTTCATGTTGCTGTGTTTTGGGGACTTTTGTTTTCTTTTGCTTTGTTATTTTATTTTTATTTATTTATTTATTAAAAATTTTATTGAAGTATAGTTGATTTGCAATATTGTGTTAATTTCTTCTGTACAGCAAAGTGACATATATATGTATATACATATATATGTATGTGTGTGTGTATATATATATATATATATATATATATGTATATATATATTCTTTTCCATTATGGTTTGTCACAGGATACTGAATATATAATATATCCCCTGTGCCATACAGTAGGACCTTGTTGCTTATCCATCCTGTAGATAATAGTTTGCCTCTGCTAATCCCAAACTCCCAATCCTTCCCTCCCCCATCCGCCTCCCCCTTGGCAACCACAAGTCTGTTCTCTATGTCTGTGAGTCTCTTTTGGTTTTGTAGATATGTTGATTTGTATCATATTTTAAATTCCACATATAAGTGATATCACATGGTATTTGTCTTTCTCTGACTTACTTCACTTAGTACGATAATCTCTAGGTCCATCCATGTTGCTGCAAATGGCATTATTTCATTCTTTTTGATGGCTAAGGAGTATTCCATTGTCTATATGTACCACATCTTCTTTATCTGTTCATCTGTCGATGGACATTTAGGTTGTTTCCATGTCTTGGCTATTGTAAATAGTTCTGCTATGAACATAGGGTTGAGGTTGTTTTTTACACAGTATTAGACACATGGAACAGCCACTCTTAAAATGTGAGAGCTCGTCATTTGGCCCACTCATGGAAATGGGGCTGGGCATGGATTTGCTGAGCAGGTGTTGTTATCTCCCCACATTTATGAAGTAGGGTTATGTCCTTATTGAACACTCTGGAGAACTAAGACTTAGGTTCAATATTGTGTCTAAAGTCACAGCAAGTAAGTGGAAGTGTCAGGATTTTGACTCTGGCTTTTTTGACCGCTAAACCTGAACTGTTTCCTGCATCCCTTTCATCCATCTGAGCAGCTAGAGCCTGGCCAATTCCTATCCTTCCTTGCACATTCATAAATTACTTTTCTTTGCTTGAATAGCCCTTGTCTCCTGGAGAAGCTTTGACCAATCAGTGGAACTGAGCTATTTACAAGGTTGGGGCTGATAGAAGAAGACAATGAAGTGAACCCCGAATTGGGATACACATGCTATTGAGAGTCATGGGGGAAAACAAGTCCCCAGATCTAGTGAAAAGAGCCTGAATGTGTCACCAAAATATTAGGGAATTCAAGATCTGGGGTGCAGGGGGGTAAAGTTTGAGGTGGTCCTAGGAAAATACCCAGAACCAGCACTGTGACTTGTTCTGGGTCAGCTCTGTTTGAAAGCTCAAGGCTGGGGTTAACATTTTATGGGCTGCAAGGGGTCTCACTTGGGCTGGTGGAGATTTGGATAGGAGGCCCTCAGGCTCCAGCCTATTGCCTTTGACTCTGTGATGGTTAGTTTGATGTGTCATCTTGGTATACTATCCAGTTACTCAATCTCACCCTAATCTAGGTGTTGCTGTGAAGGTATCTTGTAGAGGTGGTTAATGTCTATATTTAGTTGACTGTATAGAAGGAGATTATCCTTGATAATGTGCATGGGCCTCCTCTAATTAGCTGAAGGACCATAAGAGCAAAACTGAGGAATGAGGAATGAGAAATTTTGCCTCAAGACTGTAGCATCAGTTCCTGCTTGAAAATCTCTAGCCTTCTAGCCTGCCCTGTGGATTTCAGGCTTGCCAGTCCCCACAACTGTGTAAGCCAGTTTCTTGAAATAAATGTTTATACACACACATATGCACATATCCTGCTGGTTCTGTTTCTCTGGAGAACCCTGACCAATACAGACTCTGCGAGTGATACACCGAACACAGACTTGAGTTCTTTGCTAAAACATCTGAGAATGCAACCATTAGCATTGGGATTTAGTCGCAAATATTAAGAGAGGACCAGGATCTACCACCATCTTGACCTGATCTTGGTGGCATCAATTACAGCCTTGAAAGAGAAGAACATGTATTCCCAGGGTCTAATCTCCATAGCTCAGCAAATCAATGTCTGCTTATCTTGGAAAGCTGACTTATTGTCCTGGAAATCCAGGAGCTCTCAGGTGGCAGAGTGGCCTCTCATATCAAACACCCTTAAACCAGGGGCTCAAGTGGTGTGGGGATCAGAGCTGCCTTAAGGAATTTCTCTGACAGGAAATTATCTGCATTGCATGCCAGGGCTAGCCAATGCTCACTGGAAGGCAGCGATTTAAATTCTACACACACACCAGTGGCCTCTGCATTAACTGCAATGCCTGTGTTAAACGGAGAGAAAGAGGTAAAAAAAAGAAAGAAAGAAAGAGAAATCTACAGCCAGTGTCATTATGAGCAGCTCAATGAAGACATCTGCTCCATGCCCAGTGGCAGTCAGAGCCGTGATAAGACACAGGACTGTGTGAAAGGGATAGAGAACGAGATGCGGAATTATTATTATGCCATTCTATAAATCGCTGGTACATCCTCACCTTGAATACAGCAGCCAGGGCCAGCTGTCTTATCTCAACGAGGATATAAATGAGAGGGCGAAAGGCCAGCGAAGGGCAGTGGAGCTGATTAGAGGCATCAGGATTGAGATGGGAGCAGAGGCAAGAGGTTGGATCTCACTGGCAGAATGCGGATGATTAGAGCTGTATATTACAGAGATGCGTGGAGCGGTGAGAGACCAAGGTAGAGGCAAATGAAGTAATGAAGGGCTCCGCAAAGTCCAAGTGGGTGTTCCTATTTATCCTGCCTCATGAAATTAAATGGCAACAGATTTGAGATGGACGAAATGACATCTCTCTCAATGCATAAGGTGCCTGGTTTTCAACTGAGTGTATAGGAGGTCACGGGGCATGTTGAGAGTGCTAGGGAGTTTAGGCTGGGAGTGAGGAAGCATGTCTCTTATGAGGTGGATGTGTTTGGCCCTGTTGCTTCTCTTATTTGAGCCCTAGGTTCTGCATCTGTAGCATGGGGGAGATGGGACCCCATTTCATCAGGCCCTTCCAATTCTGAAGATCCTTGATTCTCTGCAGCTACCTGGTATGAGCTCAGGGAAACCCAGTGAAGAGGCTGTGTGTAGCTTCCTTCCTTCCTCCACGCCCCCTACTGGGAAAGGATGGGAATAGTCAGGCTAGGAAATAGGTGGCCGGATGGCAGAGGCTTCCCAGGGGGTCTTCGTAGCATTTGATTGCAGACATTTGGAACGCTAATGAGACGGAGTATGTTTCAAGATGTAAAGTCTCCTTAAGATAAATGAAAGCTTCTTTTTTTTTTTCCCAGAGTAATCCCAATCATACTTAGCAGCTTTTTGACTTAAGTAAACTACCAAATTACTTATCTTCCCTAAACCTCAGTTTCTTTCTCTTTAAAATGGAAATAATATGATCACCTTCCCAGGAGATAACACATTCAAGTCACATAGCCACACAGGCAGTGTTTAGTAAATGAAAGCTATTATTAAAGCTGTTATTGAAAAGATTGGCACCAAACCACCAGTAATTTGACAAATCACACTGGTAATTAGTGGCAGATTAGGGATTGAAACACTGGTCCATCATCAAGGGAAGTATGTGTTTTTCCCACTGGATCACATTGCTTTTAGTTGAGGCATAAGCTGCTCAACACAGTCTCAGGCAGGGTTTGATTACTGCCACATGTCTGAGATAGATAAGAAGCACCGTGAGAGGTTAGGGAAGGGGAAAGCTGACTAAAGTAGGCTGAGGTGGTCCTGGAAAGCTTCTTGGAGGATGGGTCATTTGAACTGGATCTCAGTGAAGTGGAAAGCTAAAGTGGAGAACAAGGGGCATTCACAGCAGGAGAAACTGAGCAATTCACAGAGGCCAGCTCGAGCCTGGGAAACACACGTGCCTTATTGAAGTGGAGAGTTGCAATAGGGCAATGGTGATGTTGACTATGGAAGATGGCAGATTACAAAGGGCTTTGGAGGACGGGCTCAATTAGAACATTTTCCTAAGGCAAGTGAGGAGCCATCAAGGCGTTGTGAATTAGAATGGGCATAATCTTCTCAAAAACCACAAAAGTGTGTCTGAGGAGATTCATCCAGCCACTGTCTTCAGGGTGGAGGGAAGAGATTGGAGCCAGGGCCAGCGGCTCCCTGGCAGGAAGTTCTGAGTGTCAGAATAAGGATGGTGGCAGTGGGCACCAAGGCAGGCACGGGGGCATTTGGCATAAATGATCGAAGAGCAGCAAAACCAAACAGCTGCTGTGGGCTCGCTTTGTGCTGGCCTCTCTTCCGGGCACCCGGGGGATCTTCACAACATCACTGAGGGGCCCTAGGATGCTGCCCACTTTGGAGCAGACAAGACCTGCTCCAGCACTTACTACATGAGCGACTGGGCCAGTCTCCACCTTAAACCTCAGTTTTCTTATCTTTTAAATGGGCTAATATTATGTATCCTATAATATTGTTTTGAGGGTTAAAGATAATGTATAAAAAGCACCTAATAGCGGAAGCCTGTCTTGTAGAAGGCATACGCAAAATGAATGCTATTGTTATCATGTTTATTTTTAAAGAACGGCTGAAAGGAATTTTTGGCCTGGATGTGAGAGGGTGGCATGAGACTTAAAGGGCCCAAGGTAACTCTAGAGTTCCATTGTCAGAGCCTGAGAAAATGCTGCTTCCACTAATAGAAGTAAGGAAATTGGTTTTGAGGGAAATGTGATAAGCTTGGTTTGATCTTTGAGATGATGGCCGGGCACCCAAGCAGAAAAGTTTGACAGGCCATTGGAGGCATAAAATCAGATCTTGGGCAAGAAACCAACATTCTAGAAGAAAATTGAGCCATTTATCAAGTATCTAAATATCTTGCCCGCATAATGACAAACATCCAGATTTTTGGAACCCTTTTGACACGGATTTAAATTTCGACTTTGTATCTCAATACTTGATGGTGTTGACTTGTAGACAAAGACCTCTTGTTTTTCTCTGGATTGTGAATCCAATTTTTTTTGCCAAGATCCACATGCCCCAAATCACCATTGGTTTCTTCGCCCTTTGGCAGGAAATTACAAAAGGGTTAAACAAGAAGTTTACTTCAGTTTTAGCTCTAGGCTCTTAATTTCTAAATTATTCACACCTCAACAAATCTTATTTCAATACATTTTGGAAACTGCAATATCATTTTAGTGATTACCTTTAAATTGGGGATAATATGCTGACAGGTATTGACATAATGTCAAAATATTTTCTTACAATTATTTCTTAACCTTCATCAAATCACTCTTTCCCTGCAAACCTTTTTAATAGACTATGGACAACACACCAGAACTCCAAGCTGTGGAAAGGAAAAGTGATTACCAAGAGCACTTACCAGAAATGATCAAGGCTAGTAAAAGACAGTGGAGTAGAGCTGCGTGTTCTCACATTTCCCTGTCCAGGAGCAGACATGAGGAGACGCATTCTGAAGCAGCTCTAGGGATGTTTGGGTTAGAGCATGGCTGGTAGGAATCTTGTTCCCATTGTCACATCTGTTGCCATTACCCAAATGGAGCATGCATTCTGGTGAAAAATGAAAACAGCTTGGCAGACCAAAAATAGTAGCTCAGCCCCACTTGGAGAGACTTAGGGACCAGACAGCGCCTGCTAGAAGCAGAAGTGGAAATAATAGGATGTAAAGCAGGAGAGTCTTAAGGGTTTTCAAAATATTTTCACTTATACTATATCTACTTTGGGAATCCTAGCCACTTAGGGAAAGCTTGCAAGGTCAGTATGGATTGTCCTCAATTTTATGGCAACTCAGACATTTTAGGCTACTCGCCTCCAATAATAACGGTGACTATGAAGCCGGAGAGTGGATCCGTTTGGCTTTAGAGTCAGGCAGGGATGAGTTCAAACACAGCCTGCTTTCACCATTTATGTGAACTCTTGGCTGTGAAAATAATCTCCTAGGGTTCAGTGTCCTCATTAGTAACTTGAAGATGATAGCAGTGCATTCCTCATAGAGTGAAATTGACACAATGCTCTCAATATTTGGTAGCCAGTGAGTATTATGATTAGGAGAATAGTAGAATATGATAAACCTAGAACTAGAACTTGAGCATGCTGAGTCCTGCTTTTCCCATTATATCTACACAAGGGCAGGGGGTGGGGAGGTTAGACAAAGCAAGGTGGGGCAGGGTGGGGTGGAGGGAAAGCAAGTGGGGAAGGTTTCGTCACTGATGCTTTCTGAGCCCCATCCCTAATCCTCCAGACTCACAACCACCAGGCTGAGATGCCGGTGCCCTGTATGATCTTCATGGGTTCTATGTACAAATTTCCTCCCCTTACTAAGCCCCCCTGAGCTGAAACAAAACATTTTGTCCCCAAGGCTTATCTTCATCCGAGGGGAAATTATTTAATTTAAAATGTTAGTACTAGAAAATTCTGGTGTTCAAGGAAAAGAGCCTTTCAGAATACAGAAGAGGAGCTCGAAGAAAATGAGCCATAAAATGCTGGCTGCATTTCCCAGGTCCCACGGCAGCTGGCACTTGGCTGATGTTAGCCCATGGGATACTCTGGGAGGAAGGAAGAGGCCAAGGTATTTCTTCTCTTCTCTCTCTACCTCTGGTGGCCTTTCTAACAGTGACTCCAGCTCCCAATGAATAGTCCCACTGCTGTTCCAGCTTCTACCTGGTGACCCCAGCTGCTGGGTTCCATGTTTGTCCCCTCAGCCTTGGGGTGGCAGTGATTTCCTGCTGTCCAATCTCTGTGCTGCCCCATGGTCTCCAGCTGGCTTTTAAGCTCTTCTATCATCAAGTGTGTGATCAATTCTAGTTGCTCTTTTCCTGGTCAGATCCAGACTGATACCCCCTCTTAGTGCCTAGTACTTTGCCTGCTTTCTACAAATACCATACATGTTTGTAGAATGGAATAGAGCTTGGTGATATCACTAGACCCAAATAGCCACTTATGTAGCTGTTCAGACACAGCCATAGAGAGGTCTGCAGAAGTTCAGGAAGAGAATTTCAGAATGGTAATGAAAATTAAGGAATTGAAATGCTGGGTGAGGCTTATGGCAAGTTGTAAGGAGAGTAGGAACAGAGAGGGCCAGGAAATGGGACTTAGGTCATTAGTGACACCCTAATGCACTCTATGGCAGAGCTAGTAATTATACTTCCTAACACTGTAACCATTTGTTCAAAGAATCAGCCGAGGAATTAGAGTGCTTGAAATGATTCACTTAAGCCTAAAGCATGGGAATCTCATTTTATAGAAATATTTCCATGTGGGATAGTTTATTGCTTATAAAATCCATCAGAAACAAAGCAAAGGTCAAGGCAAGTTATATTAATATTTAAGGGAATTTCATGACATTTTCTTTCTACCTTTGATGGCTCTCTGGCTGCCAAGATCTCCCATTTCAGATCCTCCAAGTTTTCAGGTTCTACGGCCATGCTTCAGTGTGTTTGGATGTACCAGATTCTCTAGAAATTAGTTTCACCCATCCAGAAAACTAACCAGGGTTAAGAAGATCCTGATGCGAAGGCAATAGGGAGTGGTGGGTTCAAGACAACTTAAGGAATGCAAGGAGTGGGTTAATGTGTAAGTCTTGCCATTTATTAGCTCTGTGATGCTCAGCAAGGGACCTAAATTCTATGAGCCATCCTCAGTGTCCTCTTCTGCAAAATGGGAATAATAACGTTTGATATGTAGTAATTGTGAAAATTAAATAAATTTATAAAGTGCCACCAACACAGAGTAGAGATGCAATAAATGTTAGTTGCTCTCATCACCACTATACTCGTTCCCATCAACCTGCTGAATATTCAGAATAAACAGACTCAACTTATCCCCCTCTTCCTGGTTGCCTGGTTACACAGAGTCAGTATCTTGAGGGTCAGAGTTTCCCAAACTATGTTCCATGAACCACTAGCCTCCCTGACACTGTAATTAGTCTTCTTCAAACATAAAGGTGATAAAATTTGCAGCATCCTTGTATTTTCTTGACCATGAACTCTTGTTGTGCAGAATAACCACATTCCCCAGAATACACTTTGCTAAACACTTAAGCAGTGGTCTAAATAGAGCATTTTGGGCACAGACATATCTGGGCTGTCATCCCAGCCCACTATTTATAGTTGCATGACGTGGGGCAAGTTTATTACTGATTTTGAGCTTGATTTCCCAATCTGTAAATTGTGATAATCATAGCATCTACTCTGTGGTTGTTCCTGTGAAGGTTTAATAAAATACTTTAAGTGAAGGACTTAACCTAGTATCTGGCACTTGTTCAACAAATGGTAGTTATTAAGGTCCTAGGAGTTTATTAAGGCCTTGAGAAGTAAGTAGAAATAAACATAATGGGTACTGAGTTTGGAGTCAGAGGCAGGAGGAAGTAAGTTGGTTTGGAAAATGGAGGCATGGCTTCTCTAGGGATGAGTTGTGGACTGGTCCCTGCCCATGGGCAGCCTGGGCCCTCGCCCATCTCCCCACCTGCCTGCCTGCCTGCCTGCCTATGGAGCCAGTTTTCATTTCCTGCTCAAACTCCATGTTCATTTGCTCTGTGGCAGACCTGAAGGCCCACTCTCCAGCATGCAGGCCTTCTCTTTCTCATGTTCCATGTTCCAGCGGGCAGGCTGAGAGCTCCATACCTTTCCCTGGACTGTGTGATCAGGGCTTCCTCTGCAGAACCAGCTTTCCCCCAAATGGGCCCCAGGGTCTGAACTGGGCCAGGGAGGGGAGCCATCAAGGGAGTCTTACAGATCTTCTAAGCCAAAGCATCTCACAGCTGCAACTGAAGTGATTCAAGCTAAAACTATTCTTTGATCCTCATCTGAGTTCTTGAATCTGTTCCTTTATTAATTCCCAATCAAGAAGGGAGAAGTGGTGAGGTTAATTGGTATTAACAGGCCTCCAATAATATCTCTTTTGAAGACCAAGACACTCTGGATCTGCAAACTGCATTTCCTCATGGGCAGTCAGGAGCATTATACTTCTAAAATCCTTGATTTTGAAAATCAGAGGTCTGGAGTATATTTGCTGGATTTCACATAATTCTGGGCCTCTCCATGCTAGGGCCCTGTTTACCTGTCTTGCCTATGGAGAACCACTGCATTTCTAAGCATGAGTCCCTCCCCACAGGAGCCTCATTTTACCCATGATGCCGTAAGTTTTGCCCCAGGGCCAAATCTCACCTTGTCCATTACCCAAGCTCAGGACAGTGGCTGGACATCTAAGGCCATGGGTGTTGTTTCCAGGTCCTTTAATTATGGGGCCATGAGTGGATTTGGAAACTTTTAGTTTACACTGAATGATTTTAGCCTCTGGTCAAAATTGCACTGGCCAGTCTGCATGACTGATATTTTTGTTCCTCCCTGAAAGAAGCTAATTCTGTTGATTTTTCGCTGAGGCAGATCCAACCTTATCACTCCTTCTTCTTTCCCTCTGTGAGGACAGGCCAGTGAGAGACTATAAGCCCAAGGAGAAGAGATAAGAAGTCAGCATTTAGACTCCGACAAGGACTCCTCAGGCTCAGGGGAAAGGGGGGACCCACGAATGGTTTAAATGCATCCTCATGATGTTTATGCTTCTTGCCACCTTGTGGGGTCCAATGTGTTGGCTTCTGCTGATGAGAGGTGCTTGAGTGGAAGGCAATATGGAGGCCGAGAAGCAGGGGGTCAGATGAGGGGGGCTGAGCTGGTGGACAGCAGAGCCAAGGTGAAGGACACAGGGGTCTTGGTAATTATAAGGCCTTTCCAGAGAGATAGGTTATCTAGGCTTGAGGGTGATTTCCCAGCTGGGCTGATATCTTGTTTTATCCATCAAATGGGCCGTGGAAAGAATGAGCATGCAGCAGCAGAGGTAAACTTGAAAGGTAAAAACAATCGAGGACCCAAAGAGGTGGATGAAATTGACTAATAAAACACTTTACCACCGTACTGGGCCTATGAGACTAGTGCCTATTGTTTCCTGGAAATATGGATGATTTATAAAAGACCATGCCGTTCTTATATGAAGGCTATTTCCTGATCAATAGCTAAGAAGAAAAGAGTACTCATGATAGGACCTGGATAAAAGTCACAGAATCTAGGCTTGTTCCAAGCCAGGTATTTACTGGTATTTCCTTGGTCTCCTTGAGACTGACCAGGGTTGAGAAGCAAAGCCAGGAATAGGACAAGCCTCCTTATCCAGCCTTGTTTCTGAAGAAGAGCCAACATGAGCCAATGTCATCACTGTTTCCTGTTAGAGCCTGGGTGTCCATAGCCCCTGATGGTGGAGGGCTGGTGTTTGGAGCACACTCTTATGGCCTAGATGGTGTAGATACAGGCAGCATTGTGGTAGGAAAAAAGCATAATAATAAGACCATCAATAATAAGGTGGAGGGAGCACTACCAGCCAGTGGCCTGGAAACTCAAGAAATTTAAGGAGCGTCCTGGCCCAATGAGCTGTAACTGCTCCAAGTGTTAAGGCTGATGAAAGGCAGTCAGCCACCAGGGAGAGATGGCCCAGAATAGCACATAAAATGGGAGGTAAAGATGGAGAAGGGCAGAAAGCACAGTTATTTTGAAGTCACAAAATTAAAACCTGAAACAACAGTTCATTGAGTGGCCATGTATCTGTGTGTTACAGTCAAATACTCTACATTGATAGCCAGGCTAGCAGAGCAGCCTGTTTGAGGTCAGAAGTGGGCCACAGTGAAGGCACATTCCTCTAGACTGTATTGGCAATGAATAATATCAGACCCGTGGCTTCAAGACAACTAGAAATCATACTGGAATGTGAATCACAATCATCATAATAGGCGCTATTTACTGAGCACTTACTCACGGGGTGCCAGCTACTTATTGTGTGCTTGTGCTAATCTTTAAGCAGTTATGGAAGGTGCTCATTTTAGCATAGCCTCAAGAGCGCTTCCTTGTTTTCCTGGAAACAGCAGCAGCACTGTGTTTTTTTTTTTTTTTTTTTTTGCGGTACGCGGGCCTCTCACTGTTGTGGCCTCTCCCGTTGCGGAGCACAGGCTCCGGACGTGCAAGATCAGCAGCTATGGCTCACGGGCCCAGCCGCTCCACGGCATGTGGGATCTTCCCGGACTGGGGCACGAACCCGTGTCTGCCGCATCAGCAGGCGGACTCCCAACCACTGCGCCACCAGGGAAGCCCAGCACTGTGTTTTGAACCCAGATTGATTTGGCCTCATAGTTTGCGCTCTGGCTCTGGCTCATTTTATCTCTACAAGCCAGTCTGTTAGTACAGCAGAAGATGATGACATCTGCTTTCTCGAGAGACTGTGATTGGAGGTGTGATTGTGGCAATACAAGATGGAATTGATTATTTCATAAATAAAGTGATACCTGTCAGATCCTGCAGCCCCCTTAGCCCTTCCCGGTTGTGACTTACTAAGACTTGTGACTCTCAGAATCAGCCCCTCAAGTTGCCACCTTGCTCTTGACTGGAGAAAAAATATAACCTGCCTCCTTCCATCAGTAAGTCAGGTCTTGAATTCAATTGGCTGCCAGAAGACCCAGGTTTCCTCATGTCTATAGTGGGTCCTGGGTGCCCACATACTTGGTGAGTGACATCCGCCCCTGCATTCTCATCCATTTTACATAACAAGCTTCTCTATTTTACTTTATTATTCCCTGTGGGTCTAGAAAGTTGCCGGAATCCCAACTGAATCCTGTTCAAACCTGCCACACTCCCGGTGGGAGCTTTGCAGTGAACACAGTGATGGCCCAAACCATGCTGCTACTGTCCATGTATGAAGGCTACCCTCTGCCCCCTGGACTCCTGTGCAGGTCCCACCCTGGCAACTGCATGGAGTCATGGAAATAATTCAGCCTGGATTTTGAAATCTGGCACAGTTTTTTACTATCTGTGAAACCTGCAAAACTACGCAGGTTAATTTATCCAAGTCTCAGTCACCTCATCTGTGAAATGGAGATAAAGTAGTACTTTCCACCAGAATTTATCGAGTATCTATTGTGTGCCACATGCTGTCTTTTGTACATTATTACATTTCAACCTTCCAAGAACCCTACATTCCACCTCCTTTTCTACTTCTTGGCTGAAGTAGGATTCTTCTATTCCGATGCTTTTTCTAATCAAAGGGAAAGTATACTGTGTTCTTTGGTTACTGTGTTTTGAATTATCCAACTGCCCTTACAAAGACTACCCAATGTAGTTGGGTTATTTTCTCTGGTTGCTCTCTTCCCCAGTCCCAGATCCCTCTCTCTTTTCACCAGTCTTGTTGAGCTGCCAGGGCACCTCACAACCATGATGTACAGTGAGCAAATCACAGCAGTCCTTATGTGCTAAGCTAAGAGGATGAGATGTTACCCAGTAAACAGTGATGACCATGAGTGATATTTTGAAGGATGGTGGATCAGTCATGAAGAGTGACTTACACAGTGAGATGTAGGTCCTGCCAGGGGGTGCACTTGTCATTAGCAGTGCTTCTGCCTTAGCTGCCCTAGATTATAGCACAGGAGCAATGACAAGCTTGCACACCTCCAGTGAGTCCCCAAGTGTGAGCCAGTAAAGGAATTAAAATCATATGATGAGTAGGAATCAAAATGTGCTCTCAAATAGCTGCTCTACAATATGCTAGGACAGAGTTTATAATTCTATGCTGTTGACAAAATATTCTGGTACTTGATAAGCTTAATAAAACAGTGGAGTCTATTGCCACTGCTCTACCACTAAAGCACAAGACTCCTCAGAACATATGCAGAGAATAAAAATAAGTGTTCATGCCTGAGAGTGAAAGAAAACATCCAGGGGTCATTCACTGGCATGGAAGACACATTCCTCTCCAATATACTGACGCAAACCTATGTGGATGGCTTCTTTCCAAGGGTTGAAGGGTCCTAGTATGTTATTCAAGTCCTGGATGGGGAGGGGAGCCAGACTTATTACTGCATTTTTTAAAAACCACGTGCTTTTGTGGAAAGCTCAGGAAACTTGCCTTATTCTTGCTTTATCAGAGGGCAAATAGAAGCTTGGAAGGGGAAAGAGACTTGCCCAATTCAGTGCCTTGGGCAAGGCTGAAAACCAATGCCCTTTGTAAATGCATTTTATTTTTTTAAACATTTTGTTTGGAAATATTTCAAACTTACTTAAAAGTAGAGAGACTAGTACAGTGAACCTTCATGTACTCAGCAGCAATTATCAGGATTTTTTGTCAATCTTTTTTTTTTTCCTCAGGATAATTTGAAGCAAATATCAAAGACCACATCCTTTTGCCCACAGTATTTCTTAGGTCAATGCACTGTGAAAGATGCCTTTATATGACACTTTTATCCTTCAATAAAGGGAACAATGAAGTGGTGCCTGTATTTTTTTTTTCACTTAGTATGCTTATCTCTTATTTAATTGAACCTAACATAATTCAGTACACATTGGTTGGATCTCTACTATGGCCAGGAGCTGTGGATAATTAGGAAATAAATATCAGCAATTTACTCTCTCTGTCCTCAACTCTATAGTTAAAAGCTAGGAAAATATATGGATAAGGTTTGGGGAACAGTCTTTCAAGTCCAACAGGCAGTGGGATTGTTGTCATTTAGCTTGACTGCTCCAAGTCTCATATTCGTCAGGTCTAAGATGAGGCTATGTGTCAGTTATCCATTGCTACAATAATGCTATATAGCAAACCACCCTGAACTCAGAAGTTTAAAACAGTAAGCATTTGTCATGATCATGAGTTTGCCATTCAGGAATTTAGGTTAGACTTGGCCAGACAATTCTTCTGTTCTTCTCTGGGTTTACTGACATATGCGGGGATCCGCTGGCTGTGGGCTTATCGAGGGAGGTCTCAGCTGGAACTACTGTGACAAATCAGCTCTTGTCCAACCATGGCTCAGGCATAGGTCAGAGGAGCCAGGGAGTGAACAGAAATACAAAAAGCCTTTTTCAAGCCTCTCCCTGGATCCCATTTGCTAACATTCCATTGGTCATAACCAATTGCATGGATGAACCCACAGTCAAGCAGGGAGATGACGCTTTGTCCACAGTGGAAGGGACAGGGCTGCAAAGTTGCAAGGCAAATGGTGAGGATACGGGTGGGGAATAGGGGTCATTAATGTAATCAAATACATCCTAGGATTCTTACAGGACTTGCTGAAGAGGGTCACTATTGGGATTAAATCAAATAGCGTTCTTAGAGAGCTTAGCATAGTGCCTGGCAAATTGTAAGTACTCAGTAGAAGTCAGCTATTAAGTACTGTCATTATAATTATTGTCTTTATTATTATTGTTTACATCTCCAGGTAAAGGGAAAAACAAAGTTCTGTAAGAACGTTTGGATTGGCCAAAAATTCCGTTCGGATTTTTTCCATACCATCTTACCAAAAACCCGAACAAATTTCTTGGCCAACCCAATAGACAAGGGAGACTCATTCTGACCTGGGCTGAGGAGGAAGATGGGTGCTTGGAACAGCATGAGAATAGACTTTGAGGGATGGCAGTTTGAGTCTGGAACAAAACAAGAAACAAACACGAAAATTATAGACATTCCTTCAGAAGGAATAATTGACTTATATTCTTGTTTAAAATCCCTTCCAGGAGAATTAATTCTTCTGGGTAAGACAATAGCATCATTCCCCCCACCCCATCCCCCCCAACACACAGTGGGGCCTAAGGCTGCTCACTGACCCTTTACAGTTCTTGGTAGCAATGATGTGAGGTAGGGCAGTGGGGACCAGTCTGGACCATGTGACAATGCTGGCCTCTGGGGCCAGGCTCTCAGCAGCTCCAACAGGGGGAATGAACTCTACAGGGTGACTTCCACGGAGCAGGCACTAAGGGGTTAGGCCTGTAGGGCAGATGCTGAAAGAGAAAGAGTGATAAGGTTCTGGAAAAATGACCATCTTAGACTGGATTTGTCCAAATGCAGGCCCTGAGGTTGGAGTGTGAATGATTTATTTATTATGTGATCCCAGGAGACACTGTTAAGAAAGGTGAGGCTGGAAAGGGAAGGGGGTTAGTGAATAGAATACAGCAGTGGGCACCTGGGGCTTAGTCCCAGTGGGGAGACAGCATGGAGTACGCCCCAGACTTGTCTCACCCAGATATGGAGGGAGCAGGGGTCGTTATCCTCCTCCAGTCCATCAGTGAGTGGTTGTCGGATGCTCCCTGGCACAATGATCTTGCCCCTCACCCGGGTCAAGCATATTCCAGTGGCTGGAGGCAAGAGTAACAGGCGTGGGGAGTATGATGCTTTTGTGTGAGCTTGGGGACCTTGGTGTGGAGGGGATATGGATGAGGCACCAACAGCCAGTCCATCCCCATCTGCAGACAGGATTTCAGTGGTGCTGTAAACCAGCCCTCTGCATGGACTGGCCTCCCTTTCTGCACCATTTCCTGTAAGTTCTATTTCATATTTCAAAGATATAAAATATGGTATGGGAGAATCGTGTAGATCTCCCCTCTACTTAATTTTTTTAAAAAAAAATGGCTGCTAAACCTTTCCTGTCATCTGGAGCAGCGAATGAGGGAGGGGGATATAAGCCCAGACAGGGGGAGGTGTGAACATGACAGCAAACTCTAAGGGCTTATTCCCCCCACCGACACACTGAAGTTTTTGATTATGACTGAAAGGCATAACTAGGTGTGAAGAGTAAGTGGAAACTGTTAAAAAATAATCAGTCCTCTTTAAATAGACTCCCGTTCTTGTGATCTCCATTTTTATTGTTTTTAGATTTACTCTAGGACATGAATCATTAGAATTATATCAAGTGGATCAATCTATTTATTTACAAAATATTTAGAGCAGTGAGTGTGCAAGGAGGGGAGGGGAGCAGGGCCAGAAAGGCATGTGAGCTTTTTCCAATGAGACTCTCTCAGCTCTAATCAAATAGATTGTTTTTGTTGAAAAACAAGCAAGGAAAAAAATCTTACAGAGATGATTGTATATTAAAACAAGGGAATTGTTTGTAGGGGTAACGGAGGTATAAAGCATGAATCATCATGAAAAGTATGAGAAATGTTAAGAAGCCTAGACTAAAAATAGTCTCTTTGTCATCTTTTTTCTGTTGTGTTTTCTTTCCTTTGTCCCAGCTGGGTATTCTCTTCCTAGTGAAAAGATAGAGAGGGTCATCAGTGTGAACACAAGTTGAGAGGCAGTGATGCAGCCATAGGACCAAGAATTGTAGCAATGCTATCAATTCAGCATTTTACAGTGTGTATCATTTCAAAGATGTTAATTTATCAGGTTGTCATAGTCTTGAGGCAGGAAAGCTAGTAAAATCCCTATTTTATAAATGACGCAACTGAGACTTGGATAAGTTGCATGAATATTTCAAAATCACACAGCTAGACAAAGGTAGGGAACCAGGGAAGGGCCAGCAAGAAACATAATAAGGGGACCAGGCAGTATTCATGGCATTGTGTTTATGAGCCACGGATATATATCTACTCTGACTCCTGGAAACCTGATATCTTAGCGTGACCATTCACTGATTAATTATACTCCCATACAATGGGGAAATAACAGGAACAGGACATAATCCTTTTTCTCATGGTTTTCTGATGTCAAGGGTGTGATAGCTCTATGGTGGCCTGCCAGAGTCCATGGACAGGGCAATCTGGAGTCCTGGTCCTGCAGGGTGCGATGGGGTAATATTGATCAATTCAGTTTTTTAACCTATTTCATGATGTGTTTCATCACATTGTCCCAGAGCAGAGCAAGCAGTTCAGATAATTAACTGGCTCTTGGGTGGGCGGTATATAGGAAGAAGAAATTGGGGTGGTGGATGCTCTGAAGTCCTGGAAGACAGGCAAAATGAAAAGCAAATCTGTCCACTGATTGTAGTAACCCAACTGCCAAGCTGGGATTTTAAGGGAGGTTTATCAAGCCTGGGGAGGGAGAGAAAGAACTGAGTAAGGCAGGAATCTACTCTTCAGAGGGAAATTACAGGACTGAACCAGTGACTCCAAGCTGGGTTGCACTGGGGTAGGGTCTTGGAGCTCTGGACTTGGACTCAGTAGTAGAGTAATGATGGGGAAGTGACAGAATTAACACTTGGGGAGCAATGTCAAGCTCAATAATTAGCCATAGAACACCATGATTCAGGGCCAATTTTCCATTAGGGAAACCTGGGTCACAATACTAAACAGAATCCAAATGGAGTTGTAAGAATGAGAAAAAAGTGTCTTTAGCCTTTTCTGTGTCAGTCACCACTTAGTATGGGAGTAGAGAGGAGGGATTGCTACTATGGGTCAGAATCTCTCCTTAGAGCTATGTTTATGATCCCACTTGCTCCTTACAAAAGCCCTGCAAACTAGGATTTAACTCCATTTTCAGTGAGGAAACTAAGGGCCAGAGAGATCATGAAATCACTCTTGGGATACTTCTAATATTAATGGAAGAGTTGGGATGAGAACCCTCTGTCTAATGACAAATATCCCAATATTTCTACTCCATTGTACTGTTTGATAATAAACACAGTGAATTCAAAGGTGGGGTAAGGAGTGGGCCAACTGTGGGGTGATCTGGCAGAAAAAGACGAGGCAATCTAGGTGGTATGGGGAGAGAGGAGATGGCCTTTATTGGCAGGGGGTTGGGCCTTATTATCATCACCATCTTCTAAGCGATTAAGCTGCTACAGACCAATGGGCAACAAAACTGCACACATACCTTGGAGCCATTACTGGTGTCACAAAATGCGAAGAGGTTGGATGGAGAGTTTGGGTAGATTGAGTAGATGGTCCCATCCCAGTTACAACCACAGGCCCTGGTTGAATTTGAGCATGGCATGAGTGGGTTGGCAGGGCTGACAGAGAGTGGGGAGAATTTCTTACCTAGATATTCTCCCTTGCCTCCAGAGCTGTGCCAATAAAATGTCTTCAATTTATACAGCCATATAAAGTGCTATGTTATTCCCATTTTGCAGATGATGGTTGTCACAGAAATAGGTGCCCGATAAGTGGAAAACAACTTGTGTGTTCACATTAGAGGGCAGCTAAGTTGTTCAAATTCATTCGTATGATTGTGTTGGTCATTTATTAAAATACTGTCTACTCAGAGCATGTATTTTTAGTAATGCAAGAAAATGTACATGCTATGGTAATAGGTGAAAACTGGTTTGGTTTATAAAAGGCGATAGAAGATATGGGACAGAATCCAAAAAGAGAATCATTGCTTGTTCAGATATTACTGTTATTGGTTATAAAAATAATAATAGTAAATAAACCAGTCATAATAATTGCTAAAATAGATAATAAAGTACTGAATACTATGTATACACTCTAATAGTAAAACACTAATTACTAAATGTATGCTAAATAATATTAAATACTAAAATACATGATAAAATATTACTAAAACAGAAAAATAATGGCTTAATTGGTGTAATTTTATCTATAATATATCATTTTAATCTGATCTACTGTGTATAGATAGGATGGTTTCACATCCAGTAAAACCCTGTAAAAAAAATTTCCAGAGATATCTTCTTTTAGACTGATTTTATAGTAGATGAATATAATATATAATAGAAAAAGTAATTCAATTTTCTAATGATTAATCCATTCTGGATATTTTTCAATTTATATCCAGAAAATTAAATGAAAGCAACAAACGTACCTCAGGGATCACGTTAGGTGCTGATGGGAGATATGAAGATAAACAAGCTGTAGCCCGAGCCCAGGAGAGACATCGTCTTTTGGAAGAGATGATATGGGAGTTCTTGGAAAGAAAAATAATTATAAATGATTTGAGTGATGGTTCAAGGCTGGTCTAGATGAGATGTCGCCAGGGAACTCACCAAGTTGATTGCTAACCACAGGTCTTCAGGCAAGAGAGAGAGCTGATTGAGTGCCATTGCATTAGTTAGGAAAGGCTTTTCCTGAGGAGTTGGGCTAGGATGTGGGAGTCCCAGAGCCTCCAGGCAGAGGTGGTAGACTACCCTCCTTTTGCTGGAGTCTAACAGGCCAAAGTTCAAGTCTGTTTAATCACTTCCTAATGGGATGATTTGGGACAGCTTACCTCTTTGAGCCCCACTTCCTCAACTCTTAACCGGCATGAAGCTGTGAGGATGAAAACCAGAGAGCTGCACGGCGAACCCTCCATAGATGTTGGGGTCCTTTCCCTCATCCTTCCCTCTTTAGCTGGGGCCATAGGTAAGCAGGGTACTATGAATCAAGGCTCCACAAATCATATAAAGACCTCCCGGACAGGTAGTTGAGCTGGGATATTATACTTGGGTTTCTGTTTTCTAAAACTTGAAAAGATCCTACAGGGAGCAGTTGGAGGTAAGGAAGAAGAGCATGGGCAGGTTCTGGGCTAAGACCACGGCAGGTGAGCTGGGTTCCGGTAGTACATTGATCTGCAGGTGACTTCTGTGGGCATTAATTTACCGGAGGGGAAGAAGCTATGTAGGAAGATGGTGACTGGCAGGCATCTGAGGGAAGAGCTCCCTCGGGGGACATCTGGCATCTGCCTTCTAGCCTAGGTCCACAGACTGGTGTTGGAGCTCTGTGCAAAGGGGTGCAAGCAGAAGCTGAGTGAGCTGTTTTGGATGGAATCCTAAGAATTATGGGAACAAGGGAGCATAGGCGCCACTGCTCACAGACCCCCAAACTTGCTTGACATGACTGACAAAATACAACGAGCCTCTCCCATTCACAGCCAAATGCCATGCAGCTCTGGTGTCTTGAGGGCTCCAGGGAGAGGTGCCAGTCTCAGGTGGGCATGAAACCTGATGGGCAAGTCAGGCCTCACGGATGTCCTGCTGGCAGAATGGACTGCTTCGTAGGCACAAAGCAATGCTGGACACACATCGGGTTACTAGGGGAGTGCTTCCCAAGGTGCAGAGGGCCAGTGGAGCAGTATTTTTATTATTATGGCTCCATTTGATCCCACAAATAGATGACGTCAGATCCCTTGACCACAGTGGGACAAATAAAGGCCCGAGCAGGCCCTGGCACCCCTCTTTCTAGTCCCCACCCCCAGCACACATAGAGAAGCGCATGCACATGGCTGGTCTGTAGCCTGGAGACATGTGAAAAGGTTGTCTCCACATGCTGGTTTTCCAGGTCTCGTGAAGCCAACAGGCCATGGTTGCCAAGTGCTGCAAACAGCAACATCTTTGATCCCAGGAAGGGAAAAATCTCTAGACTATATTTGTTTTGAAAAAGTTTAGCAGCCTTAAATAGGTCAAGGGTGTTGAATGCCACTCTAAAGGTATTGAAAGGCACCAATTTCTTTCTTCCCTTTTATTTAAATTTTTGAGTGCTTTTTAATTCTTTTTCGGTAAAAATAATGCATGCTTATTATAAATAATTGAAAAGCACAGAAATTACATAATTAAATAAATAAAACATGATCCTAAATCCCAGAAAATGACAGTATTTTGATGTACATCCTTCCATGCACACATAGCTATATATTTTACACAAATAATGTCATACTGTTGCCTGCTCTTTTTTGTTTTTAATCCCACTCACCAGTATGAAAGGTTATTTTCCCATGTCATAAATACAAATCCACATCATATTTAATGGAAGCTTATTATTCCACGTCATATATACACACTATAATTTGTTTAATCAATCCTATTCTTACAAAACATTTATCTAGCCTTATAAAGTTTTCAAAAATTATGGACAAAGATGAGATGGACATCCTGGGCAAACTTCTTTGGCTCTTGTTTGGTTATTTTCTTACGTTACATTTCTAGAAGTAGGATTGTTGAGTAAAAGCCTATGTACAATATTCTGATACATGAGAGTGGTTTGATACATGAGAGTGGTTTCAATCTGCCCTACAGAACTTCAAAATGGGTGCCTTGGAGACCCCTGCAGGGAACAGAAGCAGGGGAGCGTGAGAAGTCAAAGCCCCAGGCCCTCCAGCTCCTCTCAACCAGAGAAGCTCCCTTTATATCAGTTTTATAGATTGGGCTCCATGTAAGACTTTGTATGAAGAAATAGTTTCTTGGTTTAAAAATTATATTTATAAAGTTTGAAAAGCCCAGGTAAACTCCAGTGATTGCAACTTGGTGACACAAATTGGCTGAGTAAATCCATGCTTGCCTCAATCTGTGTGTCCTTGAACTGGTATGATGTTGATTTTCCAGGGACTCAGGGAAATGATGGTCTTACTTATCATAATAATGATGATGATTTTCATTGAGGTAAGAAGCCCAAATTGGACTAACTTTAATCAAGAGCTGAGGAAATGCCTATAAGGCACAGATTGGGGGAACTTCTGAGAATAAGGCTGGAAATTCCAAGATTCCTAACCACCTGATAACATCTAGCTCCTACCAGCAGAGTAGAGGTAAGGGCAAAGGTCTTCCCTGCCTCTGCCTCCCTCCCTCCCTTCCTTTCTTTCCTTCCCTTCCCCCATTCTGGTACCAGCAAATACAAGTGCACACAGAAAGCCATGGCTTGTTCCCCAGGGCAAGAGATCAACCACATTGAGGGTCTACCCACCACCCGACCACTAGGCAACTCCAAGGCATTTCCAGGATGAAGCCAGAGCTCCTAAACATCCTGGCCAACTCTGGCCTCGGGATCTCGGATATATCATCAGTGTCCCTGGCCTTCGGGGAAAGGAAGGCTTTCATATCTTTAGTCAAAGTGAGGGAACGAGAGTTCTGCCTAACTAGTCAATTTTCCTAATGAGCTATTAGAAGCTGTTTTTGTGCTGAACGCTCTGCCCTCATTATGACTGTGCTTCCCAGAAGCAACGCTCTCTCTGCCCATTGTAATGAGCAGAATGCCGGAGTGAAACACAGTTTTAATGAGTTACAGCATGGATGTAAAGCGGAACAACTTGCATCTGAGAGCACCTCAAAGTAAGGTTAGGGCTGGCGGGTACATTTATAGCAGTGGAGTGAACCATTTGGAGGTGACTTCTCTCATTAGCCAAACTGGAAGAAACCAAGTGGGCTTCATTGGAAACTACACCCTGACTTGACAGGTGCCCTCTCAGGACAAAAGAAAGAAAATGTACTGTGACCTTGAGAAATAGATTAAATAGTTCCAAGTCATAGACATGGCAGTATTATATTACTTTACAATATGCAGTATTGGCACTGGCCCAGAGCATGCTGGGAATCGAGGTAAACAGAGCCAGGAAGGAAGGGATTCATTAGAGGAGCATAGCGGGTATGAGTGAAGGTCACACAGAGATAGGAGAGACTAGTGTTCTGGATCTAACTTATACCAGCCAGTGAAACCTAATTGCTAAGTGGTTAAGAATTTTGAAAAGTGGTCATTGACTATTAGTCATTATTAACATTTAAATTATATGAACTGGCAATTAAATACATTATGTTTGTGAAATAAAATTCATGTTTTATGGCAAGACAAGAAACATTTAAACATAAAAAAACTTTCTCTGCCCTTTGGCCTCCTCTCTTGCCGCACTGTGCATTGTGTATCTGCATTATGCGTGGACCAAATCTCCTCTATCTGTAGAAATACCTGCTCAACCATAAAGAGCAACATTTTCCCAGCATCAACAGACAAGTCCTTAAAAATAACAATTCCTTCTTGATAAGGGGTCACATGGTGCTTAGATCTGGATTGTGTAAGCTGTCAATAATATGCCATCTGATGTACAGCCCCCATCTCAAAAAACTTATATAATTGTGCCTTGACTTCTAACAGGTGGAACAGTCCTCAGAGCTTTCTGAGATGCTCTTCCCAGGTTATAATCCTCAAATTTGGCTCGAATGAAATTTTTCATTTCTTTCTTAGATCGACTGATTAATTTTTCATCCACATATTATAAACAAAGTTAATAAATACTCAAAACTTCCTATTTATTTTACTACATTTTACATTAATAGTTCTCTTTAGGTTCATGTCTATTATGTTCAATGATGTCATGTTGGTAGCTTGAAATTGGGCAGGGTGAGAGTATTACCAACATGGAAATCAGTAGATGCTACACATCAGGCCGTGGTTTGTTGTTTTGTGGATTGTCTATGTAGAGAGCTCTAGAAAAAAATGGAAAATTGCTAATAATTCAGATTACACTTAAAAGTGCATCATATCCTTAGCCACTACTGTGTGAATAGAGTACAAAAAATTTAAGGAAACACTCTTCCATTATCTGAAAACTATTATCCAAATCAGCAAAGAGGTCAGTCATGTCACTGATGAATGAGTAAAGTTGCCACATATATCTTTGTTGTCTCATTTTCATCTTCCTCATTGACATAAAAAATATCAACATTTGCATTCATGTTGGAGCTACACTCATTTATCAACTGAAGCCACAGGTTGGCTATAGAAATAAGGGTTCATAAAAAAAACATTCTGTAAGAATCAGCAGGCTCTGAAGAAATTTAAATAAAGAGTAGTGTATAATTCATTCTTATTTGTATATTATGTACTAGAAATCTTTTATATAAATAAAATTTATGGCAAATGAATGAGATGTACATATATCACACACTCAAATATCTCATATATACATAACATAATTTTTGGGGGGGCTATGTGGTTGTTAAACATTTACCAGGATACCACTGAAGAGACCACCCCATCTCCAAGGGTCTGTGAGCACTGAGCATCTCGGCGTGGTACAGTAGGGGAATTAAGGTTTTGGGCCTAGGTTAGAATATGGGTGCTGGGTCTGACTTCTGTGTGATGTTAGACAGTTATTCTCACTGAGTTTTAGTTCATCTGTAAATGGAGATATTAATACTCACCTTTAAGGACTGTGGTAATTGAAAATGAGATCAAGTGTTGCATTATGGTAGTGCCTGGCATTTAGCAGGCTGCTATTATAAATTTATTACTCTGATTATGATCATGATTATTTGCAAGCAAAGGTGTTACAGGTCCAGTTCAGTATCAGACATGGTGAAATGCCTAAGGATGCTCTGATTTGTGAGGAGGAAAGAGATATGACATTGGAAGCCTTCAGAAGGGCTGCTCTCCAATATCACCAGTGAGTACTTGACCCTTCAGCTGGACTTGAGGATCAGGGAGCAGGTTAATAAACATCGATCATTTGCCAAGTTCTTCCACATGTGATACCTTACTTCACCTTCATGACAGTTTTGTAAGGGAATGTAGAAGATCTTATTTTCCAATGATGGCTGACATGGTATTTCCCTTCTCATATTTCCTAGAGCTTTGCCATCCCTCTGTCAGGAGGTAGAGGCTAATTCCCTCCCTTGAAGCTGGGGAGCTTTGTGGCTCAATTATAGCCAATGGAAGACATCAGAAGTGACAGAGCATGACTTCCAAAGTGATGCAGCTTCTGTGTCATTAATGAGGACACTCATCTTCGGAGCCCTAAGTCACCGTAGAAGAAGTCCAACTATCCTGAATCCTCAAAACTGCAAGGAAGCCCTGCTGTCTGGACAGTGGCCCTGAATTTCAAGTCCTCACCATCCAGACTTCAGATCTGTAAGTAAATGAACCTGATTCCAGTTCTTGTCCTTTCCAAATTACTGACCTTCAAAATCTATGAACATTATCAAATGGTGGTTTTATATCACTAGGTATGAGGTGGCTTGTTACCACAGCAATAGTTATTGGAATTGAAAGCTTCTCACACACCAGTTATGAAGACAAGAAAACTGAGGCTCGGATTGGGTAATGACCTTAACATGGTCACCTGGCTGGTCATTGGCAAATTTGAGATTCCCTCTCAGGGCTTCCTGACTGGAGATTCCATGCTCTTCAGACTATGCTACACTTTCCTGCTCCTTGGAGGGGTGAGGACTGTCATTCTGCTAACTAGCTGAGGCTCAGAGGGGCAGGGAGACGGAGGGGGAGGATAGGAGCTAGCCATCATAGAGAGTCCCAGGGCTGGGCTCTTGTTAGAAACAGTGGGGCTGGAGTGGGACCAGAGGAACTGACCCTTTAGAGCATGGATGGGCTGGGTTCAGACTCTGAAAACAATTTTCTCTTATGAAAGAAAAACAAAACAATTCTCCTCTTAGAAGAAAAAAATCCCAATTCTGGTGTTTTGGCATTTGCAGCTGCTTCTGTTGTGAACATAACACATTTCCTCCTGGGGATTGATTTGTTGAGTGTATTTGACAACATTTTCTGCAGTTATAATTCCTCAAGTTGTAGATATCAGAAGACGCAAGAACTTGCAACATTTCAACCTCACTTCCTAATATCAGGAGACAGCAGACAGTTTGGTCTCTCTCAGAGGCTTCTGGGGCTCAGCAGGGGAGCAGCGGGCCTCCAACCCTGTACACAGCTGCCGCACACCAGTCCAGGGTTAGCTCTAGGGAGTACCTTCCCTGAGAAGGCAAGGTGTGCTGTGAATAAGCTTCCTAGCTTTTCCCTCGGTTACCTGTGTGCAACTTTATTCGCCTGTCTTAAATATTTCTCCAATGCCTTCTTTTCAACCTTAGGTCTCTACAATATTAATAACAATCATTATTATCATCACTGTTTTTAAACAGCTAATACATATTGGTCACCTCCCATTATGTGCTATACACATATATCTCATAATAAATTTACAAAATAATTCCACAAGAATGGCCTGATTATGACCCCCATTTTAAAGATGGGGGCGAAGGCACAGAAAAGACAGATAATTTATAATCCACAGAGCTGGATTCACGTCAAACGTAAAATAGCGAATGGCTCTCATTCCTTACTATTATATCTCTCTAGAATGTATTGTCAAATAACAGCAAGGGGGAAGAGGAGAGATGAGGAATTAATTACGGATAATAATAACTTTCATTTATTGAATACTTATTTGGTGCCTGGTACCTTGCTAGTCTTCAAAATTAGCAATCCAACATGATAAAACCGTCTTAGGGCTGAAGATTCAAAGGATCAGAGAGGTGAAGTAACTTGGCCCATGCAATAAGACCTGAGTGTGTCTGATTCCCAATTCCGTGTACCTCTCTACTAAGTTCTCCCAAGACAGACCCTATTCATGGTGGTGGGGTTGCTCCTAGGCCCCGCCACCTCACTGCCTCACCTGGTTCTCCAAACTCACATAGCTTGATCGACTTATGTTGTCAAGTTTCCTTAAACGCAGGACCTAAAGGAAGAGGCAAATGCCACTTACCAAGGTGGTTCAGAGGTGGTGCCCCCTCTGGACAGGACCAGGCCCCATTCTGTTGCATATGGAGCACTGAGGCCTCTTGCCCTAGTCTAAGATTCTTGCTGAACTGAGCTGGCAGCTGCCCTTGGAGTGCTTGGTCCAGTCTAGAGATGGTCTTTGGGCTGTGGAATCTTCATCATAAGTTCCTTCTATTCCTTTGAGGTTTGTTTCTTGGTTAACCTATACTGTGAAGCCATCTCTGACTCCCCTGGATACACTTGGAAGATTTCTCCCATGTCTTCCCCCAGAAGCAGGAACATAATTCTTTCAAGGTGCTAATTCCATTGTGTTGTTTATTTATTTACCCATCTCAGTCCTTATCAGACTCGTTTCCTCAAGGGCAGGGAATGGATTTTCTTCATCCTCAACACCTACACAGAGGAGGAACTCAGAAAGTTTATTAATACACCATTCATTTTAATTGAACACCTACGTCCAAGTTCTTTGTTTAGATTGACTCAATTCTCAAAAACAACCCTGTGAAATAGGCACGATTATATCCTACGATGGTTGATTGTATGTGCCAAGTTTACTGGCCATCGGTGCCCAGAGATTTGGTCAAATATTATTCTGATGTTTCTGTGAGGGTGTTTTGGATGAGATTATATTTAAACTGGTGAATTTGAGTAAAGCAGACTGCCCTTTATAAAGTGAATGAGCTTAATGCAATCACTGGAAGGTCTGAGTAGAACAAAAGACCTACATCTCTCAAGCAAGAGGGAATTTTGCCAGCAGAGGGCTTCTGGACATGAACTGCAACACCTTCTCTTCCTGGGTCTCTAGGTTGCGGGTCCACCCTGCAGATCTTGGACTTTCCAGGTTCCATAATCACATGAGCCAGTTTCTTAAAAATCAGTCTCTTTCTCTGTACATATATGCATCCTATGGGTTCTCTTTCTCTGGAGAACACTCGTCTAATGCATATCCCCATCTACAGATGGGGAAATTCAGGCCCAGAAAGAGTGAGTTATTTGTCCAGGGTTACACAGTTAATAAGTAGAAGAGCTAGGATTTAAGCCCAAGGAGTTCTGACTCCAGAGTCTGTATTTCAAACCTTTCTACATATTGCCACTCTCTTGTGGCAGACACAGTTCTAAGAACAGTGGCGAGAATGAGGTGAGAAGCTGGGAATGATAGACAAGGTTTCTGCTATCTTGGAGCTTGTGTTTGAGTGGGGCAATGGCGGGTTATACAAATATGTACAAAGGGACACATTTGCTGCATCCTGGCTTGCAGGAGCCCAGGTTAAAGAGGGGAGATTCAAGGAGTAAAGAGAAGAATGAAAGGGGCCCAAGGGAAAGGGTTGAAGATTCTAGAATCCAAAGGCTAGTTCATGCTAGACCACGTGCACTCAGGGCAGGTACCAGTTTAGATAGCCCCAGTGTAAATGAATCAGTGTTTGGTTTAGACTAATAACTGATGGCTTGAATAAGGGAGATCAGAGTTCTATCCTGCCCCCTGGTTGCCCGTATGGGACTGGTTGGAAGTAGCAGGTTCCTGTATCTGAGTGTGGATGTAATGATATGTGATGGCCGTGGTGCGTCCATCTCTGCTTTTTCTAAATTGAGCCATTTCCCTGTGGACAGTGTTAACTTCTTTATCCAATCTTGAATGCTCCGTGGTCTCTAAGCTCCACGTAGGGAGCTAAGATAGATAAGACTGAGCTGGAATCTTCAGCATTAGAGTGGGTTGGGTATGGCAGATCAGATCTGTAATGGACAACAAGTGAAGACACAATCCTTACATTTCCCAGGCATGCCACTCTGGCCCCCCTGCTTCAAGGCTCCAGGCACTTTTGAAAAGGAGGATCCAGAAGATTCTGGTGGCCTAGGTTTGTTGGAGGGAGAGGAGACTATTGGAGGTGCTGAGGAGGCTGGGGAGGAAGGGAAGAGTATTATCTCCCTTTAGGGTGTCATGCTGAAACAGGAGGGAAGGGGGCAGGGCACAACTTTTAAAAGAATTACATAGCCCGAGGACATGACAAAAACTGGTTAGAACCAACTAGGTCCAAGATAGTGGAAGATTTGACTTCTAGTGAACCTTGATCCTCATTATATGCGCATTGTAATACATTAGCATAAGCTAAATGACACACCCACCAGCCCCATGACAGTTCTGAGGCCACCATCAAAGGCCAAAAAGTGGGAGGGGCCCAATTCCTGGAAATCCCCACCTCTTCCCCAAAATAGTTGGAATCCTCCTCCCACTTATTAGCCTATAAAATTACCCAGCCCTATAAAAACTGACAACCCATCCATGCCCTGGTACCTCTTGCTTTCTGAGATGGCCCACACTCTGTCTATGGAATGTGTTTTTCTCTAAGTAAATCCACTTCTTACCTATTACTTTGTCTGTCACTAAATTTTTTCTGCCATGAGACATGAAGTGCCTGAGCTTCATTAAGTCCTGAGACCAGGTGTGTGATCCTATTTAAAAAACTGTGGGTTCAAGTCCCACTCTGAGTTGCACAGTTGCAGCCTGAAACCTCACACAATTGACGAGGTGAGAAGCTGGGAAGCAGGGAGCCGTGTGACCTGCAGGTGTGTGTGCTCCCTGGAGATCAGGGTGTGATTGCAGAAGGCATTGGAGCCGGGAGGGGCTGGCTGCTGGGCAGGGAAGGAGAGCTGCCAGTTTTGAGAGCCACTTTGCTCAGAGGCCACTGGGTTAGGTGCAGCCTGACCAATTTGTTCTGGTTTGTCCAGACCTTTCCTGGTTTTAGCACTGAAAATTCCAGGTTCTAAGAACCCACTCAGTCCTGGGCAAACTGGTACAGTTAGTCATCCTGGGTGAAAATCCAACTCTGAGTTAGAATTGCTGGGTGAGATTTTTCATGGGACCTTACTTACACTAAATGTTTGTGTGTGTGTGTGTGTGTGTGTGTGTGTGTGTGTGTGTACAAAATTTTATTTTTCTGAAATTCAAATTTAGTTGAATGTCCTGTATTTTCATTTCTATATCTGGCAACCTTACTCTGAGATGTTTGTTGTATTGTTACCACTGAAGAAAGAAGGTATTTATTATTTGGAGAAGCCCCCAGATGTGGCAGGGTAGGAAATTCTCTTTGTCTCCTCACCAAGAAAGGAGGGGTTTAAGGGAAGCTGGACCCAACTGGTAAGGTAATGAGCATCTTGAACTCAGACCTGATAAGAGCATCAATAGTTAGGAGTTGGTCTGCTTGGTAAGTGCATAGACTCCCAGAGCCAGCAGGCCAGGTTCCAGTGCTGCGTCTGCTATTTACAGCCTCTGCTGTCCTGGACAAGTTATTTCATCTTCTGGTGCCTCCATTTCCTCATTTGACAAATGGGGCAATGGCAGTACCTACTTCCTATGATGACTGTGATGACTCAATAGCTTGATGTATATAAAGCTCTCAAACAGAGCCTAGCATGTAGTAGGGCTAGTTTTTGCCTTGCTGGCACTCTTCCTCTTTTGGCTTACACCACTCTGGTGAGAGCTCCCTCTAAATTTTGGGGCTTCATGGTCCCTGAATCCAGGGTGGTCATGTGACCCAGCCTAGTCAAGGACCCTTTCAGAGTCCAGACCAGTAATTGGTCCAAGGATGGCAAGAATGGGCATGTAGCACAGGTCAGTCCAATGAAGGTCAATCCCATGGCTTTTGTTAGGTCAACTGAGGGAGAAGAGCCCCTTTTCCCTGTGGCTGGTCCATATGGAAGGACATGATCCTGGAACACCCAGGAGCCCTATACAAAGACTGTCTGCCTTAGAGAGGGAACTGGGAGTGGAGAAGAACAAAGTCCTGCTATCCCAGTGTGAGCTCCTAGACCAACCTTGCCTTGCAAGTGGCTAAGAGCATGACTTTGGAGTTGGCTTGTGGGTGGGAACCCTAGATCTACTGCATATTCCCTGCACAGCCTTGGGTGAGTTCTTGCACCACCCTGTTCCTCATTCCCTTGGTTCAATGAGGATAATAGTAGCTTCTCCTTAGAGGGCTGCTGTGAAGATTACATGGGTTGCTGTATGTAAACTGCTTGGAATGGTGCCGGGTACAGTGAACATGCTCCATAAATACTGGCTGTTATCATCACCACTGAACCGTTCTGTCCTGTGAGGCAATACAGCCTCTTTGGGGCCCACATTGGTTTGGGTAGAGTGTACGTCACTTGTTACCAGAAGAATTCTCACTAATTAAAATGCGTTTTTGGAGGGCCTGGAGTTCTAGAATGACTCATGTGCCTCTCTGGGGAGAACAAATATTTGGCAAGATTAACTTGGACAGGCAACTCGTCAGGAAGAGAAATTTGAATGAGAGTTCCTGGATGAAAGCAGTGGTTCTGGAAACTTGAACATGCCCTTGGAGGGCTTGTTAAAACACAGATTTCTAGACCGCCACCTCCAACGTTTTTGGTTTAAAAAGTCTGGGTGGGCCTTGAGAATTTGCATTTCTAAAAAGCTTCTGAGTGATGCTCTGCTGAGGCTTCTGGTCTCTAGACATTACACTTTGAAAACCACTGGATTAGATGAAAGGCCAAAGCAATGACATTTATTATTAGTTTTATGTTAGTCTCATATCATGGCTGCTATAAACAAGACACTTTTAAGTGCTTTATAAATACTAATTTATTTCATTTTCATGGCAGTTTTTTAAAATATAGTCACTATCACTATTTTGCAAAGGAACAAACTGAGGCACAGAAAGATTAAATGATATGCCTCAAGTTTGTTGGTGGAGAGCTAGGAAATGCACCCAGGCGTCTGGAGTGTTCGTAGCTTCTGTTTTAGGCTGTCTCTCACTAATTTCTATGCTATATAGAAAATGAAAGGATTTGAAAAATACAGAGGCTTGAGCCCTGCCCTCAAATTGTTGTTCTCTGGGTTTGGAAGGGATAGGCCGATGTAGCTCTGCCAGCTTTAGAAAACCACTCAGATGACTCCGAGAAATGGAAGCATTGCCTCTGATCCTGGCTCTCAGCGTCTTACCAGGTATGCCTTCCTCTGGAGGAGGGCCTTTGCTCTGCAGAGTTCAGGGGCATGGGGAGAAAGCCCCTCTCCACTGCAGGTGGTGGGATTCCTGGGGGAGCAGTCACCTGGAGCCAGAGGTTACATGATGCCTCTAAGATCAGATATGATCTTTAGCAGCAGTTAACATTTCTCCAGCTCCTTTGAGTAGCAACTCCACTTGCTTTATTTTGTTGCACTCCTTGTCTGTCGGCCTGTTTCCAATTACTGAGGGACGCTCTGACCAGGCCTGGTAAAAACCTGCCCATGGTGTTTTGTTTTGAGCACAGGATGGCATTTCCACGTGGTTTCCATTGGTTTGTTGATTTATTCTTAGAGAGAAGAGAGACACCAGATAAGAAACTTGTCCTGTTTCCAACACAGGACAAGGTGCTTGAGTGTCCTTTTGTATGAACTCAGTTTCCAGTGCTGGAAATAATAGCGATGTATTAATAAATATAGAGATAAGCCAGTCCTGCCTTTCCTTCCAACTTCCACAACCACTGTTGCTTCTCTCCTCCAGAGCCACCTTTACAACAGAGGGAACTGTGCAGAAAGGGGAAATGACGTCCAAAGCTCTTGAACGATGGGGTTAAAATCAGGGTACAGCAGGAGGAAATACTTTTCAATAAAGGGTAATCCAAAGGTCAGTCTTTACATGAGTCTAGGTTGGGAGCAAGGCTCTTACCTCTTTTATGAAGTTCAGACATACTGCCTAGATTTCCCCATGACCTTGACAAAGTACAGTTTTGCCCTCAGGGATAGTATATGGTCATCTTGGTCACTGGAACTAACATAACAAAAATAACGCAGCAGGGTCATTGGGCTTTGTTTTGAGTTTGCTTTTGTTTGGATTTAAAGCGCCACAATTTCACTGTTCAGGAAACAGTTCAGACAGACTTGAAATAGTAATGGAATTTTCTTCTATTCATGTGATCGCTCATTCTTTCATTCATCACTGGTTTGTTAAGTGAGAAGCTCTGGAGGGAGAAAGAAAAAAGACACCCAAGCCGTAGCCTTACTTTGGGAGCTTACAAAATAGTGAGGGAGGGAAATGCCTTCAGGGCAGTGTACAGTAAATTCTACGTAGGGGACAGGAACTTGAATCAACATATATTATGCATAGGGACTGTGCTAGGTATTTTAAATAGGTTATTTTATCTTCCCTAAAATCCTCTGGTATAAATATAACAGATGAGGATACTAAGGCTTAGAGAGGATAAGTAAATTTCTCAAGATCTCAGAGCCGGTTAATGACAGAGCCAGGCTCTAACCCTGTTTACTTAGGTTCAGTATTTGCGTTATCTCTGCTCTGCCATGAGCTGCCAGGCACGTAGGTGTGTGTTGGTAGGTAGATGTTAACAGATATAGACATGCATGCATGTATGTTACAAAGAGGGTGCTTTAACAGGGGTGCCTAGTAAAGGAACCCCAGAAGAGTCTGTGTTTAGAAGATCAGCAGAGAGATGAGCATTCCAGGTGGAAAAAAGATCCAACAATGCAGTGAAAATTAGGAGGTATATGGCAAGTTTGTTGAACCATTGGTAATTATGTTTGCCAGGAATGCATGGACTGTGCAGGAAAATAACGGGAAATGAAGAGTAAGAGGAAATCTGTGGCCAAATAATAGAAAAAGTAGAATGCTAGGATCCTAGACTCTGCATGCTGTGGCTGTTGGGTGCTGACTGACGGCCATCTGTCACAATTTCACGCAAGGCTACAGTTCTCTCACCCAAGGCCCAATAGAACTCAATGTGATGGTGTCCCCTGGACCCCAAAGAATTGCTTCAGATTGCTGACATTGCCCCAATTTTTATGGACTGATGTCAGCCTCAGCACAAGCTACTGTCATTCCATTTCAGTCATAATAAGAATTAACACTGGGAAGAAAACCCAAACAGTCTTGAAACAGTCCCTCAGTCCCCTTCTTCAAGGTAACCTGATCCAGGGACATCTCCCACATATGGAGCATCCGAGGGAGCATCGCAAAGAACCACAGCACTCCGGGCAAAGGGTCTTCGTATCCAACCTCTTCTGACTTATATTCCCCTCATTCCCTACCTCCTCCACCCACATGCCACCTTGTAACCTCCTGGGAATTCCTCTCCAACTGCTTCCTTCCCCAGACCCTCTCTGCTTCAAGACAGCACCAGTAATATTACAAGCCCCCTTCACTTCTCTGGCCACCTTGTAAAGGGCACTCACCCTGACGTGGATTCATTAATCCTCATGCCATATATTTACTTAGTTTGTCATGCGGATTTTTCAGTGTCATTATTTGCAGTGCATTCTTTAGAAAGCAAAGGGATTAAATAAAAATTTCATGGTGTGTTCCCCATACTGACTACAGTGTCCACACTTGGTATTTCATTTTGGCAAAATATGATTGAGTGAAACATAGAGGTAAGACTTTGATGGGAACGGGAAGAGAAGACGTCAATGAAGGCAACAGCTTTATGGATAAAGGGTGGAAGGGAAGGGGAGAGGTATGGTGTATGTACATATATTGACTGATACCCAGTAGATACTTAGGAACAGCCACAAATACCTTTGGTTTTTTGTGCATGAATACCTTGGGTCTTTTTATTCTTATAATATTATTTTTAATTGAAGTATTGTTAATTTATAATGTGTTAGTTTCAAGTGTAAAGTGATTCAGTTTATAAATATATATATATATATTTTTCAGATTCTTTTCCATTATAGGTTTTTACAAGATACTGAGTATAGTTCCCTGTGCTATACAGTAGGTCCTTGTTGTTTATCTATTTTATGAATAGTAGTGTGTGTATGTGAATCACAAGCTCCTAGTTTATCACCCACCACACACACTTCCACTATCCCCGTTGGTAACCATAAGTTTGTTTTCTATGTCTGTGACTCTATTTCTGTTTTGTAAATAAGTTCATTTGGATCATTTTTTTAGATTCCACATATAAATGGTATCATATGGTACTTGTCCTTCTCTGTCTGACTTACTTCCCTTAGTATGATAATCTCTAGGTCTACCCATGCACCTTGGGTCTTTTTAATGCCAGCTGATGGGTTGACTTCTCTCTCTTCAAATACTTCCTGTACTCTATTGGAGACCTACTTTAAGTTTCTGTATCCCAAAAAAGATTCCACCATGAACCAAATGAACTTGGGAAGCAGTGCCATATAAGACATTGGCCCCGAAATTAAGGAGGATCCATTGTAGTCAGACGGCAGAAGGATAATTGAGATACTATACAATACATGCAGTGGGGATTCAGAAAAGGATGATGAACCAGGCCTGTGTGGGAAGGGGTTAGGACAGAGTTTAAGAAGGACTATGCAGCAATGCTGACATTTGAGCTGAACCCTAAAGGATGTATAGGAATTCATCAGGAACAACAGTGAATGGTGGAAAGGGAGAAGGGAATGGATGATATTCAAGGCAGAAGGAACAGCATGTATGAAGGCATAGAGAAAAGGAAGAGCAAAGCTATGGGAAATGGTGAGAAGGTTAATATAGCTGACTCTGGGTATAAGAACAAAAACAATAAAAGGCAACACTCTTCTCTCTTGGCCTCCCTTCCAGTTTGTTGGCTGTGCGGCTCCGTCTCTGCAAGCTCATCCTCCTCTGCCTGGTCATTAGAGATTACAATCCTCAAGACTTGATCTTGAGCCTGCTTTTCTTCCAGTCTGTGTCCTTTTCCTCGGCAACCTTATTCATGCCTGGTTTCAATCACACCTATATGAGAATCTCACATGTTTTTGTATCTCTAGTTCAGAGTCTGACCTCTGGCTCAGACTCCCAGTCCTGCATATGCCACTTGGAATTCTCAAAGGCATCAAATTTGGTTAAACACTGAGCCTCGAGTCTTTACTTTCTTAAGCTGGTTCTTCTTTCAATTATCAGCACGACCATCTATCTAGTTGTACAAGTGGGGCATTATCCTGAACGTTGGCATTATTCCAAACACCTTTCTCCAAATTTCACATCCAGTTCACCACTAATAACATTGATATTAGTTTTTCAATATTTCTCAAATCCATCCACTACTATCAATTTTATCAAGTCCATAGGAGTTGAAGTTACAATTTCTTGCCTAGAGCGTTACTATATATCCTAACTTGTCTTCCTGTTTCTACTCTTAATCTCACTTTAAACTTTCTAGTTCAAAGCAAGGGAATCCTTAAAAAAATAGGAATCTGAGCATGATGGTGGATTAAAGGTCATAGAAATTTTCCCTAGTGCCGAACTATGTTCATTGGATAAATGCTGCATGGCTGATTTGGGAAAAAAAAAATAAGGGGATTTCTTAGAGATTAGGCATTAAATAAGAGTGCAGATCAGCAGAATGTAGGATTTACCATGGTAGATTATAATCTGGGTTTCAATGGACCATGTATATCAGAAAAAGAAATCAAAGGCTGACGCAACACAGGACAGGAATAAAAACAGACACCCAGAATAAATCTGAAACTTACAAAGAAAGGCATCCTCATGAAGTAAAATAGGAAAAAAAAATTTTTTTTTCTGCTGAGGGATGTATGCAAGTTTTTTTAATGACTATTCATAGAGTGGGAAAAATATCCTTTAAGAATTACTATTAACAAGTCTTTATTCTAGTTTTGTGATCTGAAGAAACAAAACCTAAGCTTAAATATTCATATTTAAAGAAGTCAAGTTTAGTCATTCCCCAGGTGACTTGAAAAAAAAAAACCAAATCCTGTCTGGAGGAACACAAATGCAGGCTTCAAAGAATTCCCACAAATAAAAAGAACATCACTAAACAATAAAAAATAAATTAAAACACATGAAGAGGCAAAGTCAAGATGAGCAAAATTAAGCAACAAAACAAAACAAAAGCAAATTCATAAACAGACCTGTAAAGTCTGCTTTTATTAGAATTTGGATACAGAATAGCAAAAGGGTGTTGAAGAAATACTAAGAAATTTGAGATGACAGAAAGCAGGATGCAGGAAGAATCTATCAAGATTGGTGTGGCACATAGGAAAAGGAAACAAGTAAATATCCTAGAAATGAAAACCCTAATAATGTAAAATAAATTATATCATAGTTTAGACACAGATAGATAGAAAATTAATATAATGGAGGCCACTGGAGAATTAAAGAACTGTGATCTAAAAAACAGAAATTCTTGGGCTTCCCTGGTGGCGCAGTGGTTGAGAGTCCGCCTGCCGATGCAGGGGACACGGGTTTGTGCCCTGTTCTGGGAGGATCCCACATGCCGCGGAGCGGCTGGGCCCATGAGCCATGGCCGCTGAGCCTGCGCATCCGGAGCCTGTGCTCCGCAACGGGAGAGGCCACAACAGTGAGAGGCCCGCGTACTGCAAAAAAAAAAAGAAATAATAAACAAATTCTTGAGAATATAGACAAAAGAGCAGAGGAGATAGAAAATATCACAGTGTTCAAGACATATAGAAGAAAGAGTGAGAAGATATAATACTTATCTAATTGGAATTCCAAAGGGAGAAAATAGAGTGGAGAAAGCCAATATGTTAGTTGGTAATGGCTAAACTCCTTAATTGATAAAATATATCAATCGTTAAGTATAGAATGGCCACTAAATCACATCTAAAATAAATAAAATGAAATTTATTTTAAAATACATTTTAATGAAACACAATATAGAAATTAACAAACATGGAGAAGTTCTGAAAAGCAGTCAAAGAAAAAGTGTAGTTGAATTTTTTATCTTTTTCTGGCATTCTGAGGCCTTACTGAAATCATTGTTTCTAACAGTTTTTTTGTGTGTGGATTTCTTGGGATTTTCTATATACAAAATTATGCCATCTGAAAATTGGGATCATTTTATTTCTTCCTTTCTGATCTGTATGCATTTTATTTCCTTTTCTTTCATTATTGCATTGGCTAGAACATCTAGCACTATTTTGAGTAAGAGTGATGAAAGCAGATATCCTTCCCACGTTCATGATCTTAGGGGGAAACTATTCATTCTTTCACCATTAAGAAGAATGTTAATTGTAGGCTTTTTTGTAGGTGCTCTTTATGAAGTTGAGGACATTCTCCTCTATTCTTATTTTTCTGAGTGTTAATTATTAATTGGTGTCAAATTTTCACAAAGACTTTTTTTCTGCATTGGCTGATATGAGAATGTGATTTTTCTTCTTTAATCAATTAATAGGCTGGATTACAGCAATTTATTTTCAAATATTAAGCCATTCTTATATCCTTGGAATAAACTCCCCTTGATCATGGTGTATGATTCTTTTTATATATTTCTACCTCTTATTTCTTGTATTTTATTAAGGATATTATGTCCATATTCATGAAGTTATTGGCCTGTAGTTTTCTTTTTTTTTTTTTTTTTGTACTGTCTCTATCTGGTTTGGATATCAAGTTAGTGTGAGCTTCATGAAATGTATTGGGAAGCACTTCCTCTTCTATGGTTTAGAAGAGACGTGTAGAATTGGTATTATTTATTTTTAAATATATGGTAGAATTCTTCAGTGAAACCATCTTGACCTGGAGGTTTCTTTTGGAAAGTTTTTAAATTATGAATTTAATTTCTTAACAGTTATAGAGCTATTAAAATTACATATTTTATATTGTACAAGTTACAATTTTAATCACCTTCAAGTTTACAATTAAATGGTTTTATGGTATTTACAAGGTTGTGCAACCATCATCACCATCTAATTCCACAACATTTTCACTACCTTTAAAAATAAACCTTTTACTCATTAGCAGACACTATTCATTCCTCCCTGTCCCTGTCCTTGGCAGTTACTAATATACTTACTGTCTCTGGATTTATCTATTCTGGGTTATTTTAAATAAATAAAATCATGCAATATGGGATCTTTTCTTTCTGGCTTCTTTCACTGGGCATAATGGTTTTGAGGTTCATTCATGTTATAGCATGTATCAGTGCTTCATTTCTTTTTATGGCTGAATAATATTCCACTGTATAGAATACATATTTTTTCCATTCATCAGTTGATGGATATGAGCTCTTTTCATTATTTTGACTGTTATGAATAATGGTACTTTGAATACTCATTTACAAGTTTTTTCATAAATATATGTTTTTAATTCTCTTGGATAGGCACCGAAGAGTAGAATTTCTGGGTCGTATAATAGCTGTATGTTTAGTTTTTTGAGGAACTGTCAAAATGTTTTCCAACATGACTGCATCATTTTACATTTTTATCAGCAATGTTTAAGAATTCCAATTTCCTCATGTACTTGTCAACATATATCATTGTGTATTTTTGCTTACAGTATCCTAGTGGGTATGAAGTAGGATTTCATTGTGGTTTTGATTGTCATTTCCCTAGCGACTAATGATGTTGAATGTATTTGTTTGTGCTTATAGGCTATTTGTATATCTTCTTTGGAGAAATGCCTATTCAAATTAATTGACCATTTGGTAATTTGTCTCTTTTATTGCCCAGTTAAAAGAATTGTTTATGTATTCTAGATACTAGAACTTTGCCAAATATATGATTTACAAGTAATTCCCCCATTTTGGGGGGTTGACTTTTTACTTTCTTGATAGGGTTGACTGAAGTACAAAAGTTTTAAATTTTAATTAAGTCCAATTTATCTATTTTTTCTTTGCTTGTTCTTTTTTTTATAAATTTATTTATTTATTTATTTTTGGCTACATTGGGTCTTTGTTGCTGTGCACGGGCTTTCTCTATTTGCAGTGAGCGGGGGCTACTCTTTGTTGTGGTGCACGTGCTCTCATTGTGGTGGCTTCTCTTATTGTGGAGCATGGGCTCTAGGGGCGTGAGCTTCAGTAGTTGCAGCATGCAGCCTCAGTAGCTGTGGCTTGCAGCTCTAGAGCGCAGCCTCGGTAGTGTGGCACACGGGCTTAGTTGCTCTGCGGCATGTGGGATCTTCCCAGACCAGGGCTCAAACCCATGTCCCCTGCACTGGCAGGCAGATTCTTAACCACTGCACCACCAGGGAAGTCCCTCTTTGCTTGTTCTTTAGGTACCATATCTAAGAAACCATTGCCTTTTCCAAGGTTAAAAAAAAAAAAAAAAAAAAAATAGATTTACCCTATGTTTTCTTGTAAGGGGGTTATAGTCCTTACATTTAGGTCTCTGATCCATTTTGAGTTTATTATTGTATGTGGTTTGTGGTATTAGTCTAATTTTATTGTTTTGCACGTGAATGCCTAATTGTCTCATCACCATTTGTTGAAAGACTGTTATTCGCTCATTGAATTGTCTTGCACCCTGTCAAAAATCAACTGCTTAAAGATGTATGAATTAATTCTGAGCTCTTAATTCCAATTCACATATATATACATTAGTACCACACAGAAGTCTTGGCCCTAAAACTTTGTAGTAAGTTTAGAAATCAGTAAGTGTGAGCCCCCCAAATATGTTCTTTTCAAAATTGTTTTGGCTATTCTGGGTCCATTCATTTCCATACAAGTTTTAGGATCAAGTCACAAATTTCTGCAAAAATACATCTGGAATTTTGATAGAAATTGCATTAAAACTCTAGAACAGTTTAAGCATGGTAAACCCAAAGTGATCAGATGGCAGTCTTAACTTCCATTGCTTAACAATGTTAAGTATTTCTATCTATGAATACAAGATATCTTATTTAGGTGTTTTTTGATTTCTTTCAATGCAGCTTTTTTACTGTTCTGTGTGCAAGTCTTGCATCTTTTAAAAAATTTACTGCTATGGATTTTATTCTTTCTGTTGCTATTGTAAATGTAATTGTTTTCTTGATTACATTTTTGAATTGTTTATTTCAAGTTTATATAAATGCAATTGATTTTTGTATATTAACTTGTATCATACTTTTTCTCTGTACTCATTTATAAGATCTAACAACTATTTTTAAGATTACTTTGTATTTTCTGTATATAAAATCAAATCATCTAAAAATAGAAATAGTTTAGCTTCTTTTCCTTTTCAACTTGGATGACTTCTATTTATTTTTCTTTTTCTATTTACCTTGGCTAGACCCTCCAATACAATGTTGAATTGTAGTGGTAAGGACAGACTTTTTCTTGAGCCTGATTAAAGGGTAAAAACTTTTGGTCTTTCAGCATTATTATGTAGCCTCTGAATTTTACATAAAAACCCATTCTCAGGTTAAGAAAGTTCTCTTCCTCTTATAGTTTGTTGACTGTCTTTATTGTGATTGTTTATTTATGTAGAGCTAACCTTCCATTTCTGGCATAAGTCCCACTTGGTCATAGTGTGTATTCCCTTTTTTATGTTGCTACATATAGTTTTCTAGTATTTTTGTGTGTATATTCATGAGGGATTTGGGTTTCTAGGTTTCTTTTCTTGTGGTATATTTGTCTGGTTTTAGTATCAGAGTAATATCAGCTTCATAAAATGAGTTGGGTGGTGTTCCCTCTTCTATGTTTTTGAAGAGTATGTGAAAGATTCATGTTAATTTTTCTTTAAATGTGTGTAAAGTGAAGCCTGTGTTTCCAGGCTTTATTCATGGGTAGTTTTTTGATTACTAATTCAACCTCTTTACTTATTATAGTTTTTTTTTCCAGATTCTCCATGTCTTCTTGAATCACTTTCCATAGTCTCGTTTTTCTAGGAATCCATTTTATTTAATTATCTAATGTGTTGACATACAATTATTCATAGTGTTCTCTTTTAATCCTTTTCCTTTTTTTAAGGACAGTAGTAATATCCCCTATTTCATTCTTAACTTTAGTAATTTGCACTTTTTCTTGTTTTTTCATGTTCAGTCTACCTAAAGGTTTGCCAATTTTGTTAATCTTTTCAGAGGAACAATTTCAGTTTTGTTTATAGTGTTTTTCAAACCTTTTAATGTCTTGTTGATCTTTTTTTCAGTTGTTCTATCCATTATAAAAAGAAAGGTTTTGAAGTTCCCAACCATTACTGCTGTACTGTTTATTTCTCCCTTCATTTCTGATGTTTTTGTTTTATTTATTCTGAAGTTTTTTTGTTAGGCCCATATATGTTGAAAATTGTTATATCTTCTTGACTGATTGTCCCTTTTACTACTAAAAATATTCTGTATTGCTTCTAGTTCTAATTTTTATCTTACAGTCTATTTAGTCTGATATTAATAAAGCCACTCCAGCTCTTGTTTGTTACTGTTTTGCATTTCATGTTTTTTTTCATGCTTTTACTTTAAAGATTTATTTTTCATATTTGAAACTAAGTTGTGTCTCTCATAGACAGCATAAAGTTGGATCATGTTTAATATGGACTGAACTAGTAGTGACCTGGGCTTCTTCAATAAGAGGCTCTAGCCAGATGCTTTCATCAGCTTCAAAGTAGTACATTTCAGAAATATTATAAGAATATGCTAAAGGTACCAGTGAGGTGCCTATCTCATTGTGGATCCTGACAAACGGGCAGGGGTCTCAGGAGTGGCACAAAGGGAGATGATCACCAGAACTCGGGAAGTGAGTATCAACTAGCCTCATATCCTACATGAAAAGAAATTCGTTTGACCATGATTGAGTTTCTCATCTGTGGATTTGGCATGGCTTCACATCTCTTCTTGTTATGAAACAGACGATTGGATAGAAAGAGGCAGAGCCATCAGTTCAGTATCTGTAGATGACTTTTTCAGCAGTACCGTATGCTGGTGACCATTCCCCTTTTCCTCATCTGCAATTTATTTGCCCTAAAGCCTTCAACAAAATTCTCTAACACCCAAAAGATTTGGGTGTTAGAAGCTTCTGTCCTCAGGAAACTAAATAACCATGTCCACATTAAAACATCTGGCAAAGCATCTGGAAGCTAGTGGGAACCAAGCAGGCAGAATGGAAATCCTAGAGAAACATGACATACGGTATATTGCAGTGACTAAGCTCTTCTTCTCAGCATGTGGGGGTGTGAGGGTAATGAAAGAGATATCATGCATGATGGGGTCCCCAGATAAGCTCTCATGCCCTTCCCCTGTGGACCTGTGCTCCAGTTGCTAAAGAAATAACTGTAGTGGGCTGATATTTTCTGTGACCTCTCTTTTTTAAATCTTCATCTTCTATGGGAAGCAAAGAAAATAAGAAAATGACCAGAAGGCCAAAAGCAACAGGATGTTGTTCCCTGTGCAGAATTTGACATTGTTGATTGCTAAATTCCTTGTGAATTACCTTTCTCCCTAGGTAAACCATGATACCATCCTATCTGCTTCTCTTCTAACAAACACTCTGCTCACTCCCTCTCCATTTCCTTAACTGCATCCTCTTTTTCATCTTACTCAGAAAATGTGGTGTTGCTTGCCCTCTTCTCTACACACTCCTATTTCTTAGAGGCATAAACCCTGACAACCGTCACCTATTTGTTTGCGTTCAGGCACTCACATGATCATTCATTTATATAGTACCCAATTTTTCGCTGCTCTTACAAGAAAGGCACTAAGCAAGGTAGTGAAACCTCCTGCTCTCAAGAAGATGACAACCCAGAACAAATATCCTGCTATCCCCTCTCACCTGATATGACCATATTAGTGATTTATCTGTTCTAATTGGTTGGTTTCTGTGTTGTATTAGTATTTTGACTATTAGCCCTACCTAGGTAGAGTATATCACACAGTCAAGAAAACTTATATCCAAAGTTGACTTCTTTCTTGTACTCTACATATTCAGTTTTATGGTTTAAAATTTCTTATTGATATCCAAAATATAAACAAATAGTTTTAACAAAATCTTGGTTTTCAAGGTTCAAGTCTCTCTTTCTCTCTCTCTCTTTTTTTTTTTTCCAAAACTTTCATCACCAACACTGAGCTGGAAGGGACTTCAAAATTGGGCTGGTGTCTTATTTCACAAACAAGGAAGCATCCCTTAGTAGGAGGCTGTGACTTGCCTGCTCTCACAGTTAACTAGAACTCAGATCTTCCAATTCTAAGTTCAGTGTGTCAGCAATTTTGAGGATTTAGAGGTATTTTTCAGTTTCCTACCAGCTGCCCTGGCATGCAGACACAGTATTACGATTCTTTAGAGGGGTGTCGCAGTGCATTATAAAGAATACGTGAAGACCACATGTACGAACAAGTACATCATTTGTAATGGTCGGAAGGATAGAATAACTGCAGTGCTACTCTCAGGCCAAACCTTATGCTGCCACGTGTTTAAATGGTGCCATTTTATTTGTCCTTCCCACATGGCACTTCAGCAAGGCCATAGCTATTGTCAAGTTAGCTGTCATGACAACGGTATGCCTGTATTCCTCAGGGACAGTACTATCTCAAACAATATGTCCCAGCAAGTTTTAATATTCAGGCATCCAGAGACATGTTCCAAATTGTTTTGCGCACGCGCGCACACACCCACCCACACACACACACTCACACATACTCACACTCGAGATACAGATGTCCTTTGCCAGATGTTGTGTCTTGATATTTGCCTAATGGTATATGGCCACTGGACCGATTAGAAACATAGCAGAGAACAAGAGGCAGAAACACTGACAACAAAAAAGTGACAGCTGGCAGTCTGATAGTGAGGGAGGAGGCAAAAAATTTTTAAAAAAGAGAGAGAGAAACCACGGCAGTGAAGTGACAGTAGGGGCCAATAATGGACATTAGTAATGAAAATTCTGAAACCTCAGCGAAAAATGTCATTGTTTTCCATATCTTTTCTTTCAAAATGCCAGGATGTATATCATAGACTTAACATTTCCACTGAAAATGGTTAAAATATCTTAATGGTGTCTTAAGATAAAAATAGTGTAGTAATTAATAATAGGGAGGAGAAGTCTTTTTGCTTCTTTAAGGTTACTTTTTTCATTTGTATTATCTATTGCAATCTTCAAATGAATCCAATGAAACAGGTGTTCTGCTAACCATTGTCGCTCAGGCTAATAGTGGGGAATACAAAAGATTAAAACAATACTAGGAAAACACAATAGACTGTGGGAATGGCTTCCTCTCATGTGTCCCCAGACATGTGGTGTCCACACTCATCTGTGGACTCCCAGGGCTGCTGGGTTTCTGGGACAACTTCCCTGCTGGACTCCACTGTTTCTGGGGGTCCTTGCTTGTTGACCCCAAGATAATCCACTACAAAATATTCCTCTATTGTCTGATTGGGACAACTTGGCTATTTCTACTCCCCAACCCAGGAGACATAACACCCTATCTCTCCTGCCCTCAGTGTCTTCCCAAAACCTCTACGACACAGGTTCTGTCTGACTTTCCATGATTAGATTTCCCTCCCTCTTCTGACATCCAAACCATGTGGAGTGGGCAGGTGAAGGCAAAAGCAAACAGGTCCTAATGCAAGAAACTGTCTAAGTTCCCCTCCTAGGGCCTCCATGTCACCCTTTCACCTAACATCTGCACTCTGCCCCACCTCTCTTTCTCTCTGTTCTGCTTGGGCTGTTGAGGGATGACCTTTGCTCTTTCCTGGATCAAGGGTCATATTCACCAGGCTGGCTGTCAGCTCTGATGTGTGCAGTCATCTGCCATTTCTCTCAAACTCCTCTTACAAATTAGACTCCTGAGTGGGCCTCGCCAATTAGCCCTCTAGACAGACCAAGATACGTTTGACCCTGAAAGGATCAGACTTCAGCTTTTAACAAGGGACATCTTTTGTGAGCCATGGTGAATCCTCTTGAACCCATCTTGTTGCAGCCATTGGTAGTGAAGAGTCCTGAGCAGATTTCAACCAGCTTCCTGCAGGTGCAAGGAGACAGCACTTTGCCCTAAGCCCATAGAGAAATACTTCCCTTCAGACTATTCCGAGATGGATTTCATGCAATTCCTTGGAAGTTCCAAAGTGGTTCAGCATCAGTTCCCTGTGGCGATGGCCAACTGGATAACACCTCCATGAATGGGTTGCCCTCCCTCTCATTCCACTGTCCCTCCTTCCTGAGATCATGTCGCAGATAGACCACCATGCCTGCAATACTTTTATTTAAATCTTTGATCTTTATGGCTGGGTGGTTGGGGGGATGTGTAGGGAGGAGGAACTGGAGCTCCGACCAAGACAGTTTTGCTTTCTTACTCCAGGTGAAAAATAACAATGAAAAAAAAAAGAAGCAATCTTTATTGAGCACTTACCATGTGCCAAACACAGTTCAAAACATTTGGCATGTTCTAACAAATTTAATGCAATATGTGGCTTTTACAAATGAGCAAAGGGAGACTGTGTTGACAAGACTTGTCCTGAGTACCTCAGATGGAGGAATGAGGGCGTGAAGTTGGTTAGGTCTTCTGAACCTAGATTCAGAGTTCTTGCCATTGCATGAGGGTCAATTTCCAGCTGTTTGGAAACCTTGGGGAGGCAGACAGCTCATTTCTTAACAGCTGAAGACCATGCTAGTGTAAGCAACATTTGGGACAGTTGCTTGGATTTCAGGGTATCTGTCATCTCCTGTCCACTTAAGCTGGTCAGAGGTAACATGCTCTGTCTTGCTCTGGTTTAGGGTGTACCAAGTCCCAGTGTAGAGAACCTCATTTGTGAGGTCACCAGGACCGGCATGCCTTTATCCCTCCAGGAGAGGGAAAGATGCTCCCATGGCTTGGTGGACCCTCAGTGGTAAGCAGCCTTGATTGTCCATGTCACACGAGTGTTGGCCTCAATCTCTCTCTCTCTCTCTCTCTCTCTCTCTCTCTCTCTCTCACACACACACACACACACACACACACACACATCATACATACATACACATACACCTCCCTAGAACTACAAATGGGAATAAATTCCATCCTATGTTTTATAAGGCCTAATTGAGCTGCAAAATTGCCTTTGGAAATGAAGGCTCCAGGAAACCCTCCTCTCAAATGCAACTCAGCATTAACATCATGGCCCCAGCCTACTGTACAGCAGACAGGCCCGCCCCTTCAGAGACTGACTTGACATCTTTCATGAACCTCAGCCTAGCCCTTCACGCCTCACAGGTTCCAGTGCTTCGTGTTGGATGAAGCCCACATCCCCCAAAGCTGTCTCACACCTCCACTCAAAAAAAAAGCAGCTGGCTATGCCACTGGCCGGTTTATGGTACAATAGCTTTCTTGCAGCATGCTTATAAATATTTATAGCACCGAGTGAGCAGTAATGGGCTGCTATTCAAACACACCTGCTGGGGAAGAAAGAAATAAAAAAGAAAAGGAAAAAACACTACACACACGTATTTATGCTCACTATATGAAGGTCATTTTGGCATTTAGACCAAGAAAGCGTCTGCACACAACTATCCAAACAATCGCTGCTTTCCCAAGGTCTGTGGTCCAGGTATGCAGTGTTTGCTCTGAGGATGCAGGGCAAGGACTCATTTTGTTTTCAAATGTTGCTTCCCCCCAGATAATGAACACATTTGTTGAACTACGTAGGGAAATACTGAACTGTACACAGGATAAGAAAAATATTACCTATATATCTTACCTCCCAGAGGTAATAGTGTTAACATTTTAGAATTTTTCTATCTATGCACTAAGAAATCTATACTTTATGTGCTTTTTTGAGCCCTGTTTTATTTCAGTTAATATGGTATCTTTAAAGAGTTTAAAAATCTTTTCTAATTTGAGAGTTGAAAATGATATTTTCTTGTTCCAATTTGCATTGATTTGATTATTGAGGGTTGCGTATTAAGTCAGTCAATACAAATATATCCCGGTGCTGCTGAGTGTAAAGTCCCTGGCATGGGTAATGGGGGTGGAAAGATGTGAACTGGGCAAATCCTTCCCCTCATAGGTTTACTGTCTAGTGGAATAGAAAAGGATCTTCTTTCTCCGATATATTATTTCGTCTTTTGTGACCTGTGTATTCAGATCTTTTAATAGTTTGACTTTTCATTAAATGAGGGAGGCAACATGTTATAAAGAGATATTTTATTTCTCTCCTCTGTCCTACCATCAAGCCAACTTTCAGAATAAAGAATGGCATGTACAATATTGCTTGTGAGTTTTCTTTCAAAGAATTTGGAAAACACTGCCTCTGGGAGGGCTGAAAGCAATTCCGTCAGCTGTCTTAACATGGGCAAGAGGGAGTTCAGGTTAAATCAGAGGAGATAGAGAGCAAGCTCCAAATCTTGGAGAGCAAGCTCCAAGATTCAAAAAGCATATGTGTTTGTGTAGATAAAAATATACACATGCGTATATACATATGTGTGTGTGTGTGTGTGTGTGTGTGTGTGTGTGTGTGTGTGTGTGTATATATATAGTCTGTACATGCCATGTTAAACCCTTACAATTCATGGGAATAGCTTTGGTAGTATGGTAAGTAAGTATGCTTCAAATTGCCTTTTTTTGGGCTATTTATTTAACATCTTTATTGGAGTATAAATGCTTTACAATGGTGTGTCAGTTTCTGCTGTATAACAAAATGAATCAGCTATACATATACATATATCCCCATATCTCCTCCCTCTTGTGTCTCCCTCCCACCCTCCCTATTCCACCCCTCTAGGTGGTCACAAAGCACCGAGCTGATCTCCCTGTGCTATGTGGCTGCTTCCCACTAGCTATCTATCTTACATTTGGAAGTGTATGTATGAACATGCCACTCTCTCATTTCGTCCCAGCTTACCTTTCCCCCTCCCCATGCCCTCAAGTCCATTCTCTATGTCTACGTCTTTATTCCTGTCCTGCCCCTAAGTTCTCCAGAACCATTTTTTTTTTTAGATTCCACATGTATATGTTTTCTCTTTCTGACATACTTCACTCTGTACGACAGACTCTGTGTCCATCCACCTCACTAAAAATAACTCAATTTCATTTCTTTTTATGGCTGAGTAATATTCCATTGTATATATGTGCCACATCTTCTTTATCCATTCACCTGTAGATGGACACTTAGGATGCTTCTATGTCCTGGCTATTGTAAATAGTGCTGCAATGAACATTGTGGCACGTGACTTCTTTTGAAATATGGTTTTCTCAGGGTATATGCCCAGTAGTGGGATTGCTGGGTCATAAGGTAGTTCTATTTTTAGCTTTTTAAGGAACCTCCATACTGTTCTCCATAGTGGCTGTATCAATTTACATTCGCACTAACAGTGCAAGAGGGTTCCCTTTTCTCCACACCCTCTCCAGCATTTATTGTTTGTAGACTTATTGATGATGGCTATTCTGACCAGTGTGAGGTGATACCTCATTGTAGTTTTGATTTGCATTTCTCTAATGATTAGTGATGTTTAGCACCCTTTCGTGTATTTGTTGGCAATCTGTATATCATCTTTGGAGCTTTGTCCATTTTATTGGCATATAGTTGCTTGTAATCTCTCGTGATCCTTTGTATTTCTGCAGTGTCAGTTGTTACTGCTCCTTTTTCATTTCTAATTCTATTGATTTGAGTTTTCTCCCTTTTTTTCTTGATGAGTCTGCGTAATAGTTTATCAATTTTGTTTATCTTCTCACAGAACTAGCTTTTAGTTTTATTGGTCTTTGCTACTGCTTCCTTCATTTCTTTCTGATCTGATCTGTATGATTTCTTTCCTTCTGCTAACTTGTGGTTCTTTTGTTCTTCTTTCTCTAATTGCTTTAGGTGTAAGGTTCGGTTGTTTATATGAGATGTTGCTTGTTTCTTGAGGTATGACTCTATTGTTTTAAACTTCCCTCTTAGAACTGCTTTTGCTGTATCCCATCGTTTTGGGTCATTGTGTTTTCATTGTCATTTGTTTCTAGGCATTTTTTGGTTTCCTCTTTGATTTCTTCAGTGATCTCTTGATTATTTAGTAGTGTATTGTTTAGCCTCCATGTGTTTGTATTTTTTTACAGATCTTTTCCTGCAGTTGATATCTAGTCTCATGGCATTGTGGTCGGAAAAGATACTTCACTCAACTTCAATTTTCTTAAGTTTACCAAGGCTTGATTTGTGACCCAGGATATGTTCTATCCTGAAGAATGTTCCATGAGCACTTGAGAAAAAAGTGTATTCTGTTGTTTTTGGATGGACTGTTCTATAAATATCAATTAAGTCCATCTTGTTTAATGTATCATTTAAAGCTTGTGTTTCCTTTTTTATTTTCATTTTGGATGATCTGTCCATTGGTGAAGGTGGGGTGTTAAAGTCCCTTACTATGATTTCCCCTTTTATGGCTGTTAGCATTTGCCTTGTGTGTTGAGGTGCTCCTATGTTTGGTGTATTAATACTTACAATTGTTATATCTTCTTCTTGGATTGGTCCCTTGATCATTAAGTAGTGTCCTCTGTGTCTTTTAATAGCCTTTATTTTAAAGTCTATTTTGTCTGATATGAGAATTGCTATTCCAGCTTTCTTTTGATTTCCCTTTGCATGGAATATCTTTTTCCATCCCCTCGCTTTCAGTCTGTATGTGTCCCTAGGTCTGAAGTGAGTCTCTTGTAGACAGCATATATATGGGTCTTGTTTTGTATCCATTCAGTCGGTCTTATGTCTTTTGGTTGGAGCATTTATTCCATTTACATTTTAGGTAGTTATCGATATGTATGATTCTATTACCATTTTCTTGGGGTTGTTTTTGTAAGTCTTTCCCTTCTCTTGTGTTTCCTCCCTAAAGAAGTTCCTTTAGCATTTGCTGTAATGCTGGTTTCATGCTGCTGAATTCTCTTAGCTTTTGCTTGTCTGTAAAGGTTTTAATTTCTCTTTTGAATCTGAATGAGATCCTTGCCAGGTAGAGTAATCATGGTTGTAGTTTTTTCCCTTTCATCACTTTAATTATGTCCTGCCACTCCCTTCTGGCTTGCAGAGTTTCTGCTGAAAGATGAGCTGTTAACTTTATAGAAATTCCCTTGTATGTTATTTGTCATTTTTCCCTTGCTGCTTTTAATATATTTTCTTTGTATTTAATTTTTGATAGTTTGATTAATATGTGTCTTGGCCTGTTTCTTCCTTGGATTTATCCTGTTTGGGACTCTCTGTGCTTCCTGGACTTGACTATTTCCTTTCCCATATTAGGGGAGTTTTCAGCTATAATCTCTTAAAATGTTTTCTCAGTCCCTTTCTTTTTCTTTTCTTCTTCTGGGACCCCTATAATTCAAGTGTTAGTGCGTTTAATGTTTTCCCAGAGGTCTCTGAGACTGTCCTCAATTCTTTTCACTCTTTTTTCTTTATTGTGACCTATGGTAGTTATTTCCACTGTTTTTTTTTCCAGGTCACTTATCCATTCTTCTGCCTCAGTTATTCTGCTATTTATTCCTTCTAGAGAATTTTAAATTTTATTTATTGTGGTGTTCATCATTGTTTGTTTGCTCTTTAGTACTTCTGTGTCTTTGTTAAACGTTTATTTTATTTTCTCCCTTCTATTTCCAAGATTTTGGATCATCTTTACTATCATTACACTGAATTCTTTTTCAGGTAGACTGCCTATTTCCTCTTCATTTGTTTTGTCTGGTGGGTTTTTGCCTTGCTCCTTCATCTGCTGTGTGTTTCTCTGTCTTCTCATTTTGCTTAACTTACTGTGTTTGGGGTCTCCTTTTCGCAGGCTGCAAGTTTATAGTTCCCATTGTTTTTGGTGTCTGCCCCCAGTGGCCAAGGTTGGTTCTGTGGGCTGTGTAGGCTTCCTGGTGGAGGAAACTTGTGTCTGTGTTCTGGTGGCTGAGGCTTGATCTTGTCTTTCTGGTGGGCAGGACTGCATCTGGTGGTGTGTTTTGGGGTGTCTGTGACCTTATTATGATTTTATGCAGCCTCTCTGCTAATGAGTGGGGTTGTGTTCCTGTCTTGCTAGTTGTTTGGCATAGGGTGTCCAGCACTGGAGTTTGCTAGTCATTGAGTGGAGCTGGGTCTTATCATCAAGATGGAGATCTCTGGGAGAGCTTTCGCCATGTGATGTTACCTGGAGCTGGGAGGTCTGTGGTGGACTAATGTCCTGAACTCGGCTCTCCCACCTCAGAAGCATAGGCCTGACACCCGGCTGGAGCACCAAGACCCTGTCAGCCACACGGCTCAGAAGAAAAGGGAGAAAAAATAAAGAAAGAAAAAATAAATATATAAAATAAAATTAAAAAGTTATTAAAATAAAAAAATTAAAAAGTAATAAAAAAGAAAGAAGAGAGAAACTAAACCAAAAAACAAATCCACTAATGATAACAAGCAGTAAAAACTATACTAAATAAAAAGAGAAAACGGACAGACAGAACCCTAGGACAAATGGTAAAAGCAAAGCTATGCACACAAAATCACACAAAGAAGCATACACATACACACTCACAAAAAAGAGAAAAAGGAAAAAAATATATATATAAAAAAAGAGAGCAACTAAGTCAATAAACAAATGTACCAATGATAATAAACTCTAAATACTGAACTAAGATAAACATAAAACCTTAAACAAATTAGATGCAGAAAGCAAACCCCAAGTCTACTGTTGCTCCCAAAGTCCACCGCCTGGATTTTGGGATGATTCATTGTCTGTGCAGGTATTCCAGAGATTTTCTTGGGGGCTGCAGCAGCAGCCTTAGCATTTCATGCCCGTCTCTGGTGTCTGAGCTGATAGCCCCGTACGGCTCGTGCCCTTCTCTGGAGCTCATTTATGTGGTGCTCTGAATCCCCTTTCCTTGCGCACCCCGAAACAATGGTCTCTTGCCTCTAAAGCAGCTCCAGACTTTTTCCTGGACTCCCTCCCGGCTAGCTGTGCTGCACTTGCCCCCTTCAGGCTGTGTTCACATGACCAATCCCAGTCCTCTCCCTGGGGTCTGACCTCCGAAGCCCGAAGCCTGAGCCTCAGCTTCCAGCCCCCACCCGCCCTGGCAGGTGAGCAGACAAGCCTCTTGGGCTGGTGAGTGCTAGTCGGCACCGATCCTCTGTGCGGGAATCTCTCCTCTTTGCCCTCTGCACCCCTGTTGCTGCGCTCCCCTCCATGGCTCCAAAGCTTCCCCTCTGCCACCCCCCACCCCCCATCTCCACCAGTGAAGGGGCTTCCTAGTGTGTGGAAACTTTTCCTCCTTCACAGCTCCCTCCCACTGGTGCAGTTTCCGTCCCTATTCTTTTGTCTCTGTTTTTTCTTTTTTCTTTTGCCCTACCCATGTACGTGGGGAGCTTCTTGCCTTTTGGGAAGTCTGAGGTCTTCTGCCAGCATTCAGTAGGTGTTCTGTAGGAGTTGTTCCAAATGTAGATGTATTTCTGATGTATTTGTGGGAAGGAAGGTGATCTCCTCGTCTTACTCCTCTGCCATCTTGAAGGTCTGTCCAAATAGCCTTTTGTTTAATGTTTTCCTGTGGATTTCTGGGCAGCTGCTGTGATGTCTTTTGCATTTAAATAGTAAAGTGTTATAAACATTAAAGAACAAAGCCTCACTGAGTGCGTGTCAGTGTACTCATGTCAGATTTAGAGACTGAGTCCAGAGGAACTCAGAGATAGAAAAGATGTACTGTATCTATTCCTCAATGACCCAAGAACTGGACCAGTGCTCACGCTAACTGGATGGTTTCAATACTGTCCACAAGGCAGGGGCCGTCCACAGATACTGACACTGTGCAGAAAGGCTTGATGTGGGGTAGACGTTCGTGTGGTGCCTATGAAACACTCCACACATAACTTGTGGTTCATATGGGAATCACACAGCTTTTCAAAGGGAATATCTGGCTGTCACAGAGTTATTAAACTCAGCATCACTAAGAGTAGGTCAGCCAGACATTACATGCCTCCTCATGTGATGTGAAGTGAAATTCAGCACCTCCTGTGAACTTGCTTAAAATATGTATTCTGAAATTAATTAAGCCTTTAACTCTACACTCCACATTGCAGGAAATACAGGGAAAAGGAAACACCTTAAGTAACACAATGAGAAGACAATCAGCCAAATCCAGAAAGTGGGACGTTTGTACAAATAAAAAAAATACCCTGGTCTCTTCCTCAAGGATAAGGAGGAAGTAACTATTCTAGATTAAAGAAATTTAACAGACATAATTATCAAATATAATGCATGCTTCCTGATTAGAGTCTGATTTTTTAAGACTCCTAAACTATGCAAGACATTTTGGGAACAAGTAGGGACATTTGCATGCTATCTTATTGCTATATAACAGTAGAAAAAAATTTGTTAATTTTATTAGGTGTGAAAATAGTTTTGTGGGTGTGTTGGAAACGATCCTTGTTTTGGGAGATGCATGATGGACTGTTTAAAGATAAAATGTCACCATGGTTTATCAAAAATATAAATAGATAAATGTAGATAGATAAATAGCTAGGAGTGATAGGTAGATAAATAGATGATAAAATGATTTACAGATAGGTAGAGATAGATTGATAGATATGAAGACATAAAGATAAGAAGGTAGATGAAGCAAATGTAGAAAAATATTATATATGTTGAATCTTTCTAGATATATAAGTAGTCATGGTACTATAATTTCTGCTTTTCTATGTATTTACAAATTTTCATAATTCAGAGATTTTTAAAAGTGCTGTCTCTGTCAGGTGACCTCAAAATCCCTAGGGAAAGGAGAAAGAGAATTTCATTGCTGTTAAATTTCTTTTATGCCAAAATGGAAGCACAGAGAGTTAATTCAGGTCACTTATTCAGAGATTTAGAAACAAGGTTTAGTCATGGATTTTCCCGGATGTCACAGGAAGCCTAGCATTGGGATGAAACTTTACAGTGTTTCTGACAGTTCTCATCTATGTTTTTCTCCCGCAAATATTTCACTGCTTGTGTTTCTTTTCTTCATCGAGGTGTATTGAAGTAGGTAGTGCATTTGATGTAGAGTGAGAAGTTGTAGGTTTGAATTCGGGTCTGTTACTTCTAGCTGCTAGGCCTGGGGCAGATTATTTCATCTGTTCATCTTCACTTTCTTAAACCATAAAATTTGAATATTAAACATATTTGCTTCACAGAATTACTGTAAGGCTAGGAGAATGTTTCAGAGGGTCTACAGGTATATTGTTAAGGGATGAAACGTGTCCTCCCCAATCCCTAATTCATGTGCTGAAGCCTGAAACCCAGGACCTTAGAATGTAACTGTACTTGGAGTCAGGGCCTTTAAAGAGGTAAAATAGATGGTTAGTGGGAAGCAGCCACATAGCACAGGGAGATCAGCTCAGTGCTTTTCGAGGACCTAGCAGGGTGGGATGGGGGGTGCGAGGGAGGCTCAAGAGGGAGGGGATATGTGTATATGTATAGCTGATTCACTTTGTTGAAACTAACACAGCATTGTAAAGCAATTATACTCCAATAAAGATCTATTAAAAAAAGTGATTAATTTAAAATGGGGGGGGAGGGGCGCTTAATCCAATCTGACTGGTGTCCTTATAAGAAGAGGAAATTTGGACAGTGAGAGATGCTGGGAGTACGCTTGCACACAGGAAAGACCATGTGAGGACCCAGTGGGACGATGAGCATCTATAAGTCAGTGAGAGAGGTCTCAGAAGAAAGTAATCTTTTGACAGCTTGATCTTGGGCTTCTAGCCTCCAGTACAGTAGGAAAATTAATTTCTGTGCTTTAAGCCACCCAGTCTGTTACATTTTGTTCCTAATCAAACTGCTGTGTGATAACTCTCTTTTTTTTTTTTTTTTTGGCCTTGCCTCGGGGATTGCGAGATCTTAGTTTCCCAACCAGGGAAGCGCGGAGTCCTAACCACTGGACCGCCAGGGAAGTCCCTGCTGTGTGATGCTCTTACCTTCTAGGATCAGTGTTTTTTCCCTTGGTTTCTGATACAGTTCTGTCCTGGACCCTATCTATCCTTCTAGCAGCCTTGTCTCAAAGAATCCTTCTGTGACAAGTGGGTACCCCTCACGGATTTCATTTCTTACTGAAAGTACTTTTCAGTTTGTCAATCAGTTATGCAAAAAAATTTAATGATCTCCTACTGTGTCAAACTATTGTAGACACTTGAATACTTAAAAGAAGAGAAACCAAAATCAATGCCAATTTAATCTTCAGCCATTATATAGAAAGGTTGTTGAAGGGGTTCCCCACTAAGCATTTTGGGAAAAAAAATAATTTCCGTGAATTCTCACAGTCCTTCTCTCCCTATTCAAATGATTCTACTTTCATCACCTTTGAAACTTTGTATAATCTTATTTGGAGTGTGATTGGTTGGAGGGTGAATCAGTTAATAAGTCATCCAATCAACAGATATTAATTCATGTCCTTTGTGAAACAACAACATTAGAGAAGAATGTAAGGCATGGAGTTTGCCCTCAGGGAACTTAAACAAATTTTTAAAAGCTGCACAACAGGAAGGCAAGGCAAGATATGATTAATCACCACATGAGTGAATGGATGGTATAAGGGATGTTGTGGTTCCATATTAACAGGAGGGTGGTGGGGACAATGGTGCTGCCAGTGACAAGAGGAAGGGGAGAGAAAGAAGAGAAGAAGCAGAAGGAGTCAAGTCATAAAAACTTGGGGAAATCAAGTAAAATGCAGCAGAGAGGTAACCAACCAAATGGATGGTGCTAAATATACACACGCATTTCAAAGCTGCGATGACTAATAAAGGAAAATACAAATGAAGTGGGACCAATTTAAAAACTAATTAAGGCCAGCGTGGCCCAGAGTGAGAAAGAACGTAGGATAGGAGTTTATACTTGTCATAGGAACCAGAACCAGCCCTGAAGGGAAAGATCATTGGAGGGCAGGAGTGGTTGAAAATAAAATTTCAAATATGCATCCATATTTAGCTTTGCCTAAGATATGAGAAGGAAAGGCTCCTGGAGAGGACTGACAAGATTGCCACAATGTGCAGAGCTTAAGCCACCATTTTGGCTTAGGAGAATAGCTCTTTCTTAAAAAGAATGATAGGAACGGTTTGTCATTGGCTTATGATTCTGGATCCAAATTGGAAATTAGAAATGGTCCATTGTTATTACTATTCACAAAGTTGTAGACTCTCAGAGCTGTGTTGCGATTTGGTTGAAAGTTCGGCATTAGAGTTGTCAGAAAAAAGGATGGACTTTGCTGGGGTCTTATTAGACCACATGGGGCAATGGAAGCTGAATCCAGAGCACAAATCATTCCTGGCCTTGGGGATGTTCCTACAAAAGTAGAAGGGAAGCTCCGGGGTAATGGGAGTATCCTGGGATGAGAGCTGCTGGGCTGGGAACCTCACACACCAAGGAGATGCCTTCCCACTCATCTCCTCTCTCTCTCTCTCTCTCTCTCTCTTTCTTTCTTTCTTTCTCTCTCTCTGCCTCAGTAGTGATCCCTCCTTTTCATTTCTTTTTAGCCCAGGTTTCACTCTCCTCTCTACAGCCTGGTTTCCTCAGTCTACTCTTGTTTCCTGCTCTGTAAATCATCAGTATGTGCAGGACTTTGCTTTCCTTGGTGCAGACACAGCCTTAACTCTATATAACCCCGAGACTGGGGTCTTCACAGCTGGGCCAGTGGATTCCCTGACGACCTAATTGCAAATCCCTAAGTAAATACAGTACTGTTACAGCTCATGTCGAGTTTTAGGTTAAAGTCTGCTTGTGAGACAAAAGCTGGACTTGAACACGTCTTTGGAAGCACTACACTGGAAACTGACACCATCACTTTTCAATATGTCAGACCCAGCCATGGTTTCTTCTAAGAACTGGATTAGATTATCGTTTCTTTGAGTACAAGATGAAGTTGTTGATTTGCCTTTTGGAGCCAAGCTTTATGAAACAGGAACATTTTAAAGACAAGCATAACGCTTAGCTTGATTAGATACTCACACTCTCAGAGGCACTTAGGAAACAACACAGACCAGGGGATAGTAGATTCCTATCAACCATCTCAAGGCTACTGTAGCCATAGCTCCTCAATGTATGGAATGGTGCTAGGAATCCTTCGTGCTATTAAAATGATTTGTTTCTATGTCTGTCTCTCCCTCCACCATCATGTTCATATCTGAATTCTGCAGTGTGACGTGAGTCCATTTCAAAGGGCCCCCTCCTACTCAGGTGTCTACCTGTGACTTGAGCAAAATGGGGATCAACGGCATGAGGCAGGCAAACAGCTCAGCAGGGCCTCTGAGAGGGGCAGTCCAGAGATGATGGTGGTGGGGACCTGACATAAACCTTCTAGAATGGATGAGTTTTTATCAGGGAACAATAAAGCCTGATTCTGTGGACACTGTGTGACTGTTAGCAGATAGATCCCTCTGAGGGTGGTGGGTGGTAGGTTGGTGGATTATCCTATCTGTCCTTGTTCTTGAAGCAGAGAGAGAAGATTCAGGATGCTTATTCCTGGCCTCTTCCTTACTCTCAGAGCCAGTTTCTTGGAATTCAATGAAATAGTTATTTGTAAGTTTGGAGTTGAATTAGAGCCTCACATAGGCTAAAGAGCACAGTAACCGTGAGTCCAGATGTTGAGGTTAGACAGTTGTGAGTCTTAATCCAAACCGTGCATATCAGCTGTGGCTTTGGACAAATTATTTAACTTTTATGAGCCTCAGACCCCTTACCTGTAAAATGAGCATTGTAATACTTACCATGCAGGGGTCTTGAAAGGATTAAATGAGATAACGCCCAATCCCCGGCACATCATAAATGACAGTATGCGTGAGAGTTCATAAAGGCTTATTTGAGCGTGACTGTGATGTTCTTTGGAGAGTGAGGAAGAGGGCAGGAGAGAGGCAGATGGCTCAGTAGCCTATGGGCAGAACCACCTTCATGGGCGTACGTCCTGTGCAATTTCACTGACCTTGTGCTCAGAAGAGCTCCACACTTGGTTCAATGCTCTGCTCTCACTGTCTAGAAATTTTTAATTTTTGAATGAAGTGTCCCACTTTTTCGTTTTGCACTGGGCCCTGTGAACTAGGTAGCCGGTCTTGCCTGTGGGTGTAATGAGCTGTTACCGCCTGAATCCAGTTAGTGATCAAAGGAAAGGAAAGAGAGAATATAGTTTAGGAGGTTTCCAAGACCACATTCTCTGATTCACTTGAAGGGCTCACAGAAGCCAGCAAAGCCATTCTATTCATGGTCATGGTTTTCTACCACGGAAGGATACAGATTAAACTCAGCAGCAGAAAAAAGGAGCTTAGGAGGGGGTCCAAGAGAGACCCCTTGCAGAACTTCCAGTTGTGCTCTCCCAGTGGAGTCATGCAGATGGTCTGCTCCTCCCTGCAATGATCAATGGTAACATGTGACCCAAGGTCCCCACCATAAATCACGTTGCTAGCATAGACTATTTGGCATGGCCCGAGTTTCCCAGATAAACAAAGACAGCCTTATCAGGCAGGACATTCCAAGAGCTTTGAGATTACTTCCCCGAAGCCAGTCAAGGGCCAAAGCGCTCTTTGGGCAAGGTTAATACTTTACTGCCCAGAGAGACCATCAGAAAAATTTCAAAGGAAAAAAAAATGTGACTTAGTGAATGATGGAAAGAGAAAGAGCAGTGGGTGTAAGGGAAAAGCAGTGGTTCTCCAAGGACCACAGGGAAGTTGAGCACTGTGGCACAATGAACAGAAACTGGGAAAACAAGAGAGTTCTTCACCGTTTAAATAAAGCAAAACTGGCATTTATTGTAACTGTAACTGAAGGCATTACATTAAATCACAAGTCAGTTATTAAGGATGACATGACAAAGACTGTCCTTATATTAACTGAGTGGGAGGCTTTGTGTCCTTACCTATAGCTCTGTCCTACTGTCCCTGGTAACTTGCTTGGAAGACTTGAATCAGCCTCTCTGGGGTCTTACCCAGCTCTCCCATTTCTCACTAGCAACTTCCTACTACCTATTCTGTTTCGCAGCTTCCCACCACATTCCAAGACACATGCGTGTGCACACAGAAACACACACATGTTCACACTCATACCCAAACTCTCACCTGGTTCACTGCCCAGGTTGACTGTATTCACACGTAGGCAAATATTCCTGCAAAATGCTCACGGGAGGCCATTCAACCTAAGATGTGTTTCCTCCTACCAATTGCCACCTTCTTCACCAAACCTGTCTCCAGCACACCTTCAAAGAAAATCTCCCTGGGCCTTGTCTACAGCAGATATTATTCACGTTTTCAACCTCGACAGCTGGGTGCTTCATATGTTGTTGGGACTTAATACACATGAAATAGTTTGAATAATTGACCCCTTATCGCCATTTATCAGAAGCAGCTTTCCTTACATTTTACTCTTCCCTTAAAAGGAAGGCCTGCCACCCAGGTCTGCTGGATTCTCTTAGCAAGAAAAGCAGTGTCCCTGGAGATGATAAAATGGTTCCAGAAGCTTCAGCCCTCACTTGCCAGCTCCCTACTTTGTGATAATAGAGAAGTAGCCCATTAGTTCAGCAGAGATACATTTCCTTTTGCAATGTCCTTGATTTTGTTTTTCAGCAATTCCTCAAAATCACAGGTTAAAGGAGTGTGTTTGCTGTAGGTTGCCTCTACGCAAATTAAGAAGGGAAAAATTATTTGGTCCCTCTCTCCTTTGCCCCCTCAGACCCTCTTTCCTTTCCCTTTGGTGCTCCTGCCTACCCAAGTCCCCTCATCTGGGCTGCTCTTTAGCAGTCTAGCTTACAGTGTACTTGATGGACCCCTGTGTTTGGCATTGGTTCATGGAATTCAACTTTCCAAACACTGACATCATCATTCTCAAGGTCCCAATGAGACAGATAGGGCAGGAGTCATCATCATCACGATCATCATGCTTTTTTTAATCCCAATCACTTTAAAGTTATAAAAACTGAGATCTAACTAATTTAAATGAATCAAACAGAATGCAAATTCAGACTTCTGATCCATTCTTTTTCATCAGTCATTACTTTGGTCATTAATGCTGAAGGCAGGGCTGGCAGATATATGGTATTCTCGTTGACCCTTTCCATCCTGGTACCCACTGTAAGTATCCCAGTCTCTTGTTCCTTCCTGAAGAACCTAGAATAGCTTAGGAATACTTAGAATAGTGCTCTGGGCAATCATTACCCACTGAACAGTGTTGGCATGTGAATTAACACACAATTTCTATTCTTGTCTAAGGTAGTGACTTCCCAAGTGGTATTGGAAGAGAAAAATTTCTGCAGAGCAAATGCCTTTGATATTTCATGGAATGACTCTTACTTGGAGGAGTTTCAGAGGCAAATGCAAGGGAACTAATTTTAACGTGTGCCTGTGATTTGCCAAACTTTGTGTTAATCCACATGACAACTTGTTTGCAATGTCGTTTGTAATTTTCAGTTGAGGAAACCAAGTCAGCATTTAAGTCACTTTCCCAAACACAAAATAGTGCAAGAGACAGAGTCAGGATTAGACTCAGTCTGAGCCAAAACTATGCTACAGACGTGCCCTCACCCACCCTCCTCCCAGCCCTCTGACTGAACTCCTTTTCATCTTATTGTAATAGCATGTTTCTCAATGTTAAAAGAGAATAGCTCTAGAAAAACTAAAGGGCAGAGAAAGGAGATAAATATGGGAATGATGCCAAGCTGTGCTGTGTGTGATCTTGTGTATAAAGGTACGAAACCAGCATTACGTCATTATTTTCACTAACTATGTGTTTAAGCATTATTCTGTGCAAGTATGCAAAATTTATAACCTGGTTTTTCAATTCTTCTTCTATTTCCTTCAAGATACCCATGCATGTGTGTGTAACAATTTTTCTCTTGGATGCTCTGCGGAAAGCAGATCAGGATCAATGACTGTGACAGGAGCAGGAGGGATATAAAAGAATATCAAAGGCTCGATCGGCCAGCCAGTATTGATTGAGCACTTTTTGTGTATTTTTTATTGTTCTAGGAACTGTGGGACCACAGAGAGTGCAAGACAGTGTCACTTCTCCCTGAGACATTATAATGAGATTAATTTCAAAGACCTTACTATCTGATAGAGAAAAAAATATCCACCCCAGGACATGAATAGCATCACAAAAAGTTAGGATTTGAAAGAGTCCTAACTTCATGTGACATCATGTGACTTGCTGTTGCCTCCCTGGCTGAAGGGTTAAATAGATGAAATTGTGCTTATATAGCCCGACCAGCAGGGGCTCACACAGCCTTGTAATGGCACGTCTGTTCTCTGTGACTTCTACCCAATGACTGATTCTGCCTTCGGGGCAGCTCAGAAAAACTCTCTGCCTTCCGGGCAGCTCAGAAAAACTCTCTTCCTTCTCGGAAGAGCTCCTGTTAAATTTGAAGGCAGCTACCATTTCTTCCCTTAGCTGCTACTTTTCCCCTTGGAACCTCCATTCTTTTCCCATTGAAACCATTACTGCAGTCATGTTCCAGAACCTTCACCATCCTTTGTTTAGATTCCCTCTGCTTAGTCAGAGTCCTCCATAAATGTGATTGGCAGAAGCAAACACGGTTCTCTAAGGGGGACTAACCTGGGCAGAAAATGCTTGTGTTATTTATTTCTAGCCCTGGACATTGTACCTCTTTCAATGCAGACTAAGTCTGTGTTAATATTTTAGCAGTTGCATAATGTTACTGGCATCTATTAAACATGCTTCTTAAGCTTCATCAAATTATTTTTGTAGGAATGGATGCCAAATTAGAGGCACTCTAGGGCAACTTTAAAGTATTTTAAAGGTCAAGTCACGAGACTTGAGTGCTAATTCTGATTCCAGTGCTTTTTGACTGTGAATCCTTGGGGAAGTTCCTACCTTTTAGTGAATTTCAAGTTAACATCCCTGTCAAATGAGGAAATTGAACTAGATGAGTTTTCAAGTTCCTTATACTATGAAATTTCTGAGTCTGATCTATTACATCTTCTAAGAGAACAATTGCTATTTTGAACTTATGTGCAAAATTTCACATTTGTCCCATTTATTCCAGTATATTTTGCCCAGAGTTCCAGGCTTTTAAGACCTTTTTGAATTACAATCCTAGAACTGAGTGCATTAGCTTTTGTGTATTACAGTATTTTATTAGGAGCAGATAAGCCATTTAATAAGCTCTTTTAGAATATTGCCTGAACAACTTGCTTCCCAACCTTGGTCCTGCTCAGCCTTGATTCCTCAACTCAGCCCAATTCCTTGCTACTGACACTCCCAGGTTTATGAGCTGGCAGTTTGCAGAATCCATGCTTTACTGCTTTGGAAAAATTAGGGTTAAAATGATGTCTGCCATCATAGTTCCTCTCCTCTTTGTCCCCCAGAGATTGCTATCACATCTACAAATTCTTTTAGCACGTGTGATGGACACTTTGCCATGTAATTTTTGTCTGTCCAGTTTTCCATTCTTTCTTATTTTTGGAGAATTCCCCCACTGCACATACTGTTGGTAGATTGCAGTAACACCTTTCCCACGATGGAAGCCAGAGGAAAGAATGCTTTCCTCTCAGCACTGTCCTGCAGCCAGGGTAGAGGGACAGGGCCTAGGCCTGGCCCATCACATCCTTCTGTCGGGACTTTGATTTTGGAGGAAGTGATACAAGGATGAAGGGTGCGTTCTAAGCAGCTGTGGGGCTTTCCCTTGGTGGCTAAAATTGTCTCAAGTTGGAGAGCATCCTTACCTAATGGTTCACCCTCAAACTCAGATGTTATAGTTCCTGCCTACAGACCCTCAAGAGTCACATAGGTCTTGCCATTTTCCAACATTTTCATCCTCTCCGTTTTATGAAACTCCGAATCGTTCCAATAGATTCTTCCCATAATTAAGATAGCCCCAAATTGTTAACTGTTGTTTGCAACAAAGAACCCTGAGAAAAACAGCACGGTAGACACTGAAGGATGTGATAGCTGCCAAGACACTGCCTCCTAAGGACATCTCTCCCTGAAGAGATTGGTGAGCACAGAACACTGCCTATATCTGCATATCCCTTATGTGTGTAGTCCTGACCTTCTCCCTTTGTGAGCCTTGCCCAGATTTGCCAGTCCTAACTCAATCCATCTCTGGCTTTTTCTTCCTGTTCCCCATTTTTTGGACTGGTATACTCCTCCATCTCTGTACCAGGGTTTGGATCCAACAACAGTCTCAGCATTGATTCAGAATTCTTCCAGACTCCTTGTTCTGTTTCACAGTTATTTTGCTTTCCAAGGAACAAGAATGTCTTAATTCTCCCTTTGGCCTGGATCAGGTCTCTCTCTAGTACTCCTTCCCTTGGCAATATCAACAGCTTACACAATTTTAAATACTAACCCCTTGATTGTAACTCCCAAATTTACATCACTGTGTGACTTCTACCCTGAATTCCAGACTCCTATTTCCAACTACCTCCTTGACATTTCTAATTAGATAGATAACTAATAGGCCTCTCAAACTAAAATTAAGCACACGACCCCTCATCCTGCTCTGCCGTAGCTGCCTCTACATTAGTTGATGGCTTATTTTTCTTCCATTTTCTCAGGCCAAACACCTTGGGATTATCCTTGTCTGTTCTTGTTCTCCTATACCCCACATCCAGTCTCTCTGGAAATTTTGTTGGCTACATCTTCAAAATATATCCATAATCTAACTTGTAAACTTACTTTGATACTCTTTGGAAAGACCATTAGATTTATTTCAGAAGCCTGACAAATTGATTACAAATTTGTTTGGCAAAACAGACAAGCACGGCAAGTTCTTCTGAAAAAGAAGAACAATGAAGGCATGAGACAAGGCATGCCAACAAGGCATGAGAATACATTATAAAGCCTCTACAATGAAAACAATGGGAATTGGTGCATGGCTAGCACAAAAGACCAATAAGACAAACTAGACAATCCAGAAATAGATCCTATTGTGTATAGTATATTTTTTATAGAATAAAATCATTACCTCAAATCAGTGGAACAGAGAATGAACAGGTTGGAGTGAACACAGATAAAAAGTATACATTTCTGAATATTCCTTATTTTGTATAATTGATATTGGAACTAAATAATATTCTACATAATTATAAGATAAAACCAAATTAAAATGAAAATAAAGCAATCCCTGGATTTAAAAGCTAAATGAAAGTAATGAACCTTGAAGTGTATCATGTTTTTGCATTTTTGACATAACTATACAGACTAGGATTATTTCAAGTGTATTTAAAACGAGTAATTTGTGTGCTACACTTAAAAGCATGAAATTAAATTGCAATCCCCCCCAAATCTTAAACTGCCTTCAGCAATAGTATTACTATTAATAATATTGTATTATTATTTTAAAACAGATACACAGCCATATAGTAAACTGTTGAGCCTGGAACCAAAAACAAAAATGTAGAAATACACCACACAAAAATTCCCAACTGATTTTTGGTCAAAAGTAATACCGTGATGGTAAGATAACTTTATCAACAAATGGTGCTGGGGCAATTAAGATGTCTGTAGACAAAAACAAAAAGCTCAACCTATACCTCATGCTTTATACAAAAATTAAAGTGGATCATGGATTTAAATGTAAAATGCAAAACTTTTAAACTTTTAAGAAAAGAAATAGGATAAAATCTTTGGGATCTAGAGAGAATACTGAGACTTGACACCAGAAACATGATGAATAAAGGAGAATTTGGTAGATTGGACTTCATCAAAATGAAAAACTTTTGCTCTCTAAAAGGCCTGTGAAAGAAATAGAGACGAAAACTACAGACTGAGAGAAAATATTTGTAAACCATATATGCAGTGTAGGACTACTCTCCACAATATATAAAGAATTCTTAAAACTCAACAGGTGGTAAAGCAAACAATTCAACTTTTAGAAATGGACAAAAGACTTGAAGACACTTTTCTCTCAATAGGAAATATTGATGGAAAATGAGCACATAAAGAGAACTTCAGTACCATCAGCCATTACGGAAATGCAAATTAAAACCACAATGAGATATTAGCACATACATAGCCAAATGGCTAAAATAAAAAATAGTAACAACAGCAAATGCTGATGTGGATGCAGAGAAACCTGATTATCTATACATTGTTGGTGATAATAAAAAAAAATGGTACAGTCACTCAGAAAACAATTTGACAATTAAAAAAAAAAAAAACATGCAATTACCATATGAATCAGCAATTGTATTCCTGGACATTTATCTCAGAGAAATGAGAATTTATGTCACACAAAACCCTGTACATGAATGTTTATAGAAGCTCTATTAATAATATACTGAAACTAGAAACAACTCAGATGCTCTGTGAAGGATGAACATTTAAATCAATTCTGATACATCCATACCATGAGATAGTACTTATAAATAAAAAGGAATGGGCTATTGATATACACTATAGCCTGGATGAATTTTCAGAGAATTATGCTAAGTAAGAAAAGCCAGTCCCGATGGTTACATATAATATGATTCCATTTACAAAATATTCTTGATAAAATTATATGTATCTAAAAAGAGCAGATTAGTTGTTTTCAGGGTTATAGGAGGGAGTGGGAGGGAGGTGGATATGGCTATAGAAGGACAACATGGGGGATACTTGTGGTGATGGAAATGTTCTGTATCTTGACTGTATCAATGTCAGTGTTCTGACTGAGAAGTGTTACTATAGTTACACAAGATGTTATCATTGGTATCTCTCTGTATTATTTCTTAGAACTGCATGTGAATTTACAATTATCTAAAAAAATTTATCTAAAAAGAATAATTATGATAATGCATTGAAATGTATCAAATATTTTAAATCCATGAGTTCATAACGATACAAAAACAAAAATCATATTGTTCACTTTTGGAGGATGCTAGGAAAACAACTCATTCTGAAAACTGGCAAAATAAGGCAGATAAACATCCATCTGCATTTTGTTTTTAAATTATACCTCAAGTAAGTCAAACATTTGATATGGAAAATATTCTGTTTCGAATTTTAAAGAAAATGAGCAAAAAAAGAATGCTGTTGCACTACCATTAGTTTGAAAGCCTGAATGAAATAATGGATCAATGCAATGCTTCTGATGTCTACTAAGAATATCAAGCGCAAAACTAAGGGGAAATCCATGATGGACCAGGGTGACAACATCTGAATCCCTGGCTCAATATTTTTTAATTAATTAATTAATTTTATTTATCGCTGAGTTGCATCTTCGTTGCTGTGCGTGGGCTTTCTCTAGTTGTGGCGAGTGGTGGCTTCTTCTGTTGCAGAGCATGGGCTCTAGGTGTATGGGCTTCAGTAGTTGTGGCACATGGGCTCAGTAGTTGTGGCTCGAGGGCTCCAGAGTGCAGGCTTAGTAGTTGTAACGCACGGGCTTATGTGCTCTGTGGCATGTGGGATCTTTCCGGACCAGGGCTCAAACCCGTGTCCTCTGCATTGGCACCACTGTGCCACCAGGGAAGTCCCCCTGGCTCAATATTAACATCAAACAGAAGAGGGAAATTCAGACACTAAGTGCATCCCAGTGAAAATATATATCACCATCTATGAAATATTCTTTAAAAAACAAAAAAACCCCACAACAATTTGAATAAGGATCTAAATTTAATTGCCAGAGTATGAGATATTTAGGGAACAAATAAACAACCCATAGGAAGTGTTGGAACATCTACAGTACTAGCAACCTATTTCTTCAAAAATGCATTTAAGGAAAATACGAAAGGGGAGGTGAAATCCCTAGGTTATAAGACCTTAGGAGACGTCAAAGAACTGCAATGCATGGACCTTGTTTAAACACGGATTTGCAAAAGAAAATTGTAAAAGCAAAAATTATGAGACGATAGAGTAAATTTGATCACTGGTTAGATATTTGATGCTGCTAAGGAATTATCGTTAAGTTTTTCAGATGTAAAATGACAATGTGATTATGTTTTTAACAAGAGTCTAACCTTTAGAGATACCTACCGAATTATTTATGGATTAGTTATTAGCTTCTCGCTAATCCAGTGGGAGCAGAGGACAATGACTGGGTATAGAAAAAGCAAGATATGCCACAATCTGAAGTTTTTTGATGAGTCCTCACTCTACTTTTCTGTTCACACCATTTTTGTGTATGTTTGAAATTTTTTATAATAAAATATAAAAATATATCCAGGAGCCTTTACTTCTTACTGTCAACTGCTAATTGCCTGGTCCAATCTACCACCATTTTTAATTTGAGGTGTTATAGTATAATCCTAACTGATCTCCTGGATTCTACCCTGGTCCTCTTTCCATCTCTTTCCAACACATGGTAATGGAAATGGTCATGGCAATTACCATGGTCATGGTAATCTTCTTAATACCCAAGTCAGATCCTGCAGAGGAGATGTATACAGAGTTCAGCCAGGGCTCCCTCCTAGGTTAAAGTTATATCATCTCCATCCACGCAGGATGCCTGTGGTCTTCTATTCAGCTGCCTACACCAGGCAAAGCTGCAAAATCTCTGGTGGTTGTTTGTAGCATTTCTGAGAGTATCAGTTTGCTGTGGTTCAGTCCCCCACACAGCATCCCCATGGGGTGGTTGTACACCTGTTTTATGTTTCTCCTTGCTCTCATGCTTTCCCGTCCATGTTTGTATCCTTGGCCTTTTGCAATTTGAGCTTTTTAGAGAGCTCCCCATGACACTACATATCTTACTTTAGCAGCATTTCCTGTCTCATAGGAACTGTCCATAATTATAGTGTCAAAATTTCTCTTTTAAGAAATTCCCCATCTCATGTCCACCATGCTCTCACTTGGATTCTCTGACTATGAGAGACTCTGTACCATTTCTTCAAGTTCTGTGATGTTTCAAACACAAGGAAAAGATTTTAATGTTTTCTGAGCATCTACTATATGCCAGGCACTGTGCTAGCTAGTCATATATATCATTTCATTTCATTCAAACAATAGTGCTAGTAGCTAAGACATTCATTTGTATATACCTTAGAAATAAGAAAAATGAAATTCAGAGAATTTCAGTCAGTGTTTGAAGGTCATGTATAGAACAGTCAGTGGAATCAGGATTGGAGAATATATTTCTTTTCTATTAAAAAAATTAAGATTTCATGGCCACTTTTTTGATAGATCTTCTATAGACTCTAGCAGGTCTTCATAATCATAATTTCTCCATTTCTTCCATCTCTGCTATCTGCTTGTTTCTTCTGTGAAGTGCAACATCATAGGGAGTTGGAAGAATTGGGCTTCCAGTAGCTCTTGGACAGTTGAAATTCCTCTTTATTCTTTTATATCTATTTGGTAATGTATATTTAGAAGAAATCAGCCATGTCTTTGGACTGTGGAGAAGTATAGAATATTTACATGATATTGAATCTGTTTAAAAGGAGAATATAAGCCCTTCTCACTGGACATCTATCTCTGTTTATATCCACTCTGAGGCATACTCCTTAGGTACACATTCTTACCACCTGTTAGATGAGAGTAGGCTTCTATCTCAATTCTCAGGTAATTTTAACTTTAAAAAAGGTATCTGAAGTGTGAAGTCTTTAGAGTTATGTAGTGTAAAGAGTGCTGGACTCAGAAAATTTGAGTTAAAAGATAACAACTGAAGTTTATCAAGCATATTCTATATGTGGCAGGCACAGCTGCAAGTACTTTTCATTGGTTATTTTATTTGAACTACCCAACATCCTAAGAGAAAACCATTATACAGATGAAGAACTGGAGGGCTGGATGGGGCTGTGTAATGTTCCCAATGTTGTATAGTGAATAAGTACTAAAGCCAAATTCAGATCTCTGTGTTCTTAACTGCCACTCCACTCTACTTCCCAGCTCAGGCACTCCTAGACCGAGCTTTGTGAAGTCACTGAACTTCCTTAATGCCCTATGAATGGAGATAATAACAATTGCCTCACCAGTAGGGAACATGAAAACTTTGAGTACACTGAAAATGTTTTACAAGCATAATGGATTACCATTGTATGAAATTGGCAGTGCCAGTAATAACAACAGTGTTTATTTGAGATACTATATGGGCCACCATCATCCTAAGCTTTTCATATCTCATTTAATCATCACGTGAGCTGTATGGAGAGATAGCAAGATAGTATTATTCTTACTATTTTAGAGACAAGAAAAACCAGAAGGAAAGATATAATATAATATAAAAAACTGTGTGAACTATGCGTAAAAATACATATGCTTTCTGAATGTCATATTTCTGACCATAAACCTTTAGAAAATCCCTAGTGGAAGCAAGCAGTGTTGGCTCTTCATTTGTGCTTGGATAATGCTGTATACTCATTTCATTTTTTCCAAGAGGGTCACAGCAGTAGGTGAGAGAGCTAGAGGGACAGGTGCCTCTTCCTCTGCCCACCTGCTGATCCACAAAGCTCTGTATGACCACATACAGTTGTTTCTTAAAGAATTAGACACATGCACTGTCATCTCTTCAGGAAGTTTTGCAGCTATTGTCAGAATTCATTTTCGGTGACAAGACATAATGGACTTGGGGTTTCATTAACAGAGCGCTCTGAGAAATCTTTTGTGTGAGTAGGAACAATCTCAGGCAGAAGGTAGGATTTACTTGGTCAATGGAACGTTTTAGAGGATTTCCAGAGTTGAAGCTTTGTATTTAGCTTTTTTCCCTCTGTGTCCTGAAGAAATGCCCTTAAGGCCTCAGCATTAAACAGTCTGGGAAAATAAACAGGAAGGGATGGGCTGGGGACACATGCTAGCTCATGCAAGCAGGGGACTAGACTTCAGCAAAAGGCTTTCTGATCTCCCTGAGGAAGGGTCAGCTTAAGGTCAGTAGCTAGGGATGATTAAGAGTAGGGTACCCTCTCTCTAACCCCTCAAAGTACATTTGGCCAAGAAAGGCTTCCAGTTTTCTGGTGAGACCTTGTAGCACCTTGTCAAATCCTCTTGAAGGCAAGGCAGGTGAGAAGGTAGGGAAACTGAGATGCATTTGACATGCTTGCAATGGAAATCAGGTACACGGGGACAGCACAGTGAGAAGGTGACACACGGGTGCTTACAGAAAGTGGACATCTTCTCACAAACAGTACCTCCTATTTAGAGTCTGGCACTGTTGTTCTTTTGCCCTCAGTTTTTTCCACCTGGTAACTCATACTCTTTCATTCAAGGCATTCATCCAATAAACTTCAACATGAACCCTTCTCTGAGTCTCTCCCCAGGTTATGGGCTCCTCTTTCATGTTTGCTACGCTTTGTACGAGTCTTGATTGCAGTACTTTTCACCTGGTACTCCCTCGATGGTTTACCTGCTTATCTACCTTTTAGGACAGTGAAACCCTGAATAACACAGAAGATATCTTTTACTGTATATTTCAAGCACCCAGCCATGCCCAGTACCTTGTAGGTGTGTCAGTTAATGGGGTTGAATGAATATTCAGTCTGAAAGCCCTTTAGGCACCAACAGCTTGGGAATCTTAGATAAGATTGCTTTCATAGTTTCTTCCTAAATTTAGTGGCTATATCAGCACCCATCTCAAAGGGGCAGGTCCCAGGATTCACCGTACTCTTGAAGTTATAATTCGTGTGGCTGGCTGCATGGCATCTTCCTTGCCCACTGTCTCTATGTCTGCTTTCCTGCTGCAGGGTGTGGGTGGAAGCTCATGTTTCTGCCAGGCCCTGATGACATCAGGAGAGGGGAGAGAGAAGCAGAGTGCCTGCCAACTAGCCCTGCTTGTTCTGTTCTCTGTTCCCACCATCTTGTTCCCTTTTATTGATGCCGGTGGGATGGGGGCTCAGGTCTTCACTGGGCTCTGCTAATACTAGGAAGGGGGAAAGCTGACTAGGCTGTCTGGTACCAGCTTGTTCTGTCTCCTTGTTGCCAGCTGAAGGTAGAGGCCCAGCTCCACACTGGGTCCCACTGATGCCCTGCATGGTTTGGGGGAAGTGGAGCCCTTCCTTGGACCACCATGTTCGGTCTCATTGATTTTGAGGGATGAGGGTAGGAGGCCCAGCTATTGGCTAGTCTCTGCTGGTCCCCCTGGCAGGGAGATTGGGGTGCCTTTTGGTGGTGGGGTGCCAGCTTAGTTCCTCTAGGTTCTGTTGTGGGACTGTGGTTTTTCTGTTGGAGTTTGACAAGAGCAGGGAAGTTACTGCCAAAGCAGTTTTTTGTTGTTAGACAATCCATTTTCTAGTCCTTTGGCTAGAGGAAACAGACTTTTCTTGGACCTCTGCTGGTTGTGCCTGTTGGTGGTTCCAGGTGGGAGGCTTCTGCAGTGCCCTGTCTGGGATACAGGCAGGGCAGCAAAGAGACCCAGGAATGCCCCACCATGCTGTTCCTTGAGTCCCAGTGTCCCTAGCCCATCTGCCTACTTCTATGTCATCTTCCTATGCTTATTCACCGGTTTTCTAGTTTTAAGGTGAGAAACTGGGGAAATGAAACTACTTCATGTTGGCCAGAACTCATACCATTTCTGGCTCATACATGGATGTAATGACTTGAAATTGTGACTCAGCCTTTCAAACTACCGCAGGCAGTGTGAGCAAAGACCCATCAGCCCAATTTGCGTGTGGTTCTAGTTCTGTTAGGTGTACTGTCCTAACAGCCTATAAGAGGAGCCTCCTTGACGACAGGCACGGTGTCTTACTCATCTCTGCATTCTCTATGCCTAGCACGGTGCTTGGAAGATCCAGGCAAAAGGTTTTGAGTGAATAAAATCAAAGGTCCCTTTAGCAGAACTGGATAAGCCTTCCTGTATGAAAAGTTGCCTGATGTGCTTTTCTAATCTAGAGTCGAGATTGATTCCGACCTTGTTTGCTCCCCAGTGGATGTGTGATGTGGAGGAAGCAGGGTCTGTAGCCTGCTGCAGGTGACTGAGGACGTTGAAGGTGGCACACTCCCCAAGAGGGGCCAGGCTGCAGCATTCCTTCCTTCCTAGCTGCGTGGTCCGCTGGATGTGTGGTTAACTCAGCAGGGCAAAGCCGCCTGCGCTAGCCTGCCTGGTCGTTATTCACGTGAGGACAGTGGGTGCTGCCTCTACTATCAGTGGTTTTGTGGGAGCCTGGAGGCTGACCTGCTGGCAGGGGGGCTCCTCGTTTTGGTGTCACAGTTGACAGTGGACATCACTAGGTGCTGCCTGGTTACGAGGGAGGGGGCAGGCAGGAGAGAAATAAAGACAGAGAGAGATACACACACGCTGACAGAGCATGGCAGAAGAACAGAGAAACAGCACAAAGGAAGGAGATGCTTTTCCTTCGTTTTTACCTTTTCTGCGATTGGCTCTCTGGGCTGCTTTGGGCTACTTTTTTCCATCTCAGCATGCAAAATATTTGACTACCCAGGAATAAAACATCAAAACCTAAAATGTAATTAGATGTAGGAAATATTGATGGGGTGCCAGAATCATCAAGTTGCTGTTGTGAGCAGAGAGGAGCTGCCACTGTATGAGGCGGAGATCAGAAGGTGGCAAAGCCCAGCTCCTTGCAGGCGAATCCCTCTGAGGTCCGAGTGACAATATTTACCCCATCACCATGTGTATCAGTAAAATGATTATTGATATCAACCAGGCAAGATTGGGGCGGGGGTGTGTGGAAATGGAAACAAGAAGAGACCTGGTTTCAGCCGGTAATGATACAAGAGTCAAATTTAATTAAAAAAAATTGTTTTAGCATTAGTAAGAATTAGCAAATCTGATTATTTTTGACTCTATGATCCTTGGAACTCTTGGCTGTCACTCAAATAGCTGGTGCTACACTCTCCAGGAGGCAAGCCCCTCCCCTCACTCCTCCTGCTGCTGTGTACGGAGCCTGGCTCTGGACAGAGGCTCATGCCCCTTCTGGTACCTTCTTCTCCTCTTTTCACTGCTCCCTGCAAACTCACATCTAGGCCACCACTTTTTACTATCCTTGATGCAATTCTCTGAACTCCAGGAAATAGCACGTGACTATATACTGTCTGAGATCATTTCCTAAATATTTTATGTACAGTGAAAATCGTTCAAGGATGGATGCCTGTTTGCAGGTTTTTTGTTTGCCTGGCAGTGCCCAGTTCAGAGCTGGGCACAGCGCATGCCCAGTGAATGAGGGCCAAGGGGCCGACACAGCAGCTAGGAAAGGCCTAGCTTCTGCTCTGTCCTCATCCTCACATTTCCATTTCCCATCCTGCAGTTGCTCTGCATCATCTGCCTTTTATGGGGCTGGACTGGCTTGCTTGCATTTCCAGAAGGATGGTGGCAGGAAATTAAAGCCTGTCACCAATCAGTGATGCTTGTGGCGTGTCCTAGATGAACATGGCACAGTGGCTCATGGGGTTACTAAGCAAGAGAGGTGAGAGCAGCCACCAAGCATCAGGGAGACTTTCTCGTGGAATGAAAATGCAGGGACCTCACAGCAGTTGGCCAAATGCTGGTAATTCCAGGCCTTGAGATCTTCTCCCCAGAGGAGGTATCCTGGTTGACAAGCATGGCTCTTTCTGGTTACATCAAGGCTTATTTCATTATTAATACCAACAATACATAGTAGTACTATGATTTATAGTTAGTATGGGCAATTGTTATAGACTAAATGTGTGTTCCCCCCCAAAGTCATATGTTGAAACCCTACCCCCCAATGTGATGGTATTAGGAGGTAAGGCCTTTGGGAGGTAATTAAGATTAGATGAGGTCATGAGGGTGGAGCCCTCATGCATGGAATTAGTGCCCTTATAGAGTCACAAGAGAGCTTGTGCTCTGCCTTGTGAGGATATAAAGATAAGTTGGCAGTCTGCAATCCAGAAGAGGTCCTCACCAGAACCTGATCATGCTGGCTTCTTGATCTCAGACTGTCAGCTCCAGAACTGTGAGAAATAAGTTTATGTAGTTTATAATCAACTCAATCTATGGAACTTGGTTAGAACCACCTAAACTTAGAACCACCTAAACTAAGACAGCAGTGTTTGCTGAACAGTTATTATTTTCAGGGTAGTGGGTTCACCTCTTTGTATGTAGCGTCTTAGTTTTTCCACACCACAAATCTGTGAGTTATTATCCTCATTTTATGGATGACAAAATAAAGCTCAGAAAAAAATTAATTAATTAATTAAAAAAATAAAGCTCAGAAAGCTTAAGCAATTTGCCCAAACTGACTTAGGAGTTAATAGTGTGGCCATCAGCAAACCTGAAATTGTGCCCTTCCAATGCCCGTAACCTTGGAAACTCTGGAGCCACTGGTGAAAATGGCAAAATTCAAGATATCTGAGTTGACGGGAGAGGGATTTTCTCCGGGGAAGCTTAGTCAGAGGGGAGTAGCACCTTCTGGAGATTTGGGTCATGATAACACTCTAAGGAAATAGACTAAAAATAATAGTGACTGTACTTCTGCCACATACCATTTTGTTAACTTAAACATATATTGTCTAGGTAAATAGAACCTACAGGTGAGGTCATACACTGCGTCCTGGTCCAGGCTGCTGGCAATAGCACAGTCAGACCTCACATATACCCAGGCTCAACCCTCGCCATCCTGTTAAGCCAGCTCTGAAGATCTCCAGGCAGATGCTCTTCCAATGCTCTGTGTCCCCCATGAATTGAAATCCCTAAGCATGGTTGCCCTACCCTGACTTTAACTCAACCTCGTCGTGTCCTTGACTCCAGCTTCATATTCTTAGTTCTTCCTTTCATTTCCTGCAGTGGCAATGCCGTCAGAAGCAGTGTCTGTGTCCCTTTGCTCCCCTCTCCCAAATTCTGCATCAAGGTTACTCCAGGCTATGCTACCCACAATCTCAGCTGTCAGCAGGCCCTTCTTTGGGGATGTAGGGCACCCAGGGAGAGTGATAGCCAGTCTTATCAGAGCAATGCCACTGGGGCTTGTGGAGGGGTCAAGGGCAGTGCATTTTAGCTGAGTTGATCATTTCTGGAATAAATCAATGGGCTAGCATTGGAATTTGATTAACCTTGAATTGTACAAGACTAGGCTCATGTATCAGGCCACTAAGTGCCTCCTAATTGGCCAAAGTCATGTCTGGTTTGGCCAGACTATACCTGACAAGCTGCGTAGTGTCATGTGATGGACAGATGCGGGGCAGAGATGCAGTGTCATTCAAGTATTTGTTAAGTGACTGATCTACCCATGGCCTTGGGCTAGGCTCTTGTTGGTTGAGGGACTGGGGATGAGTGGGATTTCTGAGACAATAAGAGGTGCAGTGTTTCCACTTGGTACCTGCATGGCAGGTATGGTGATGTGTGTTCTCATCTAACACCTCTTAGAATCTCTAACTTCTTGAAGCTCTATATTCTGTTCCACTACTCAGAACCTGGTGCAGATCCTAATAGGGTTGTTCAGTAGTACTCAGAATGAAGGAAGGGATCTGTCAATCAATGGAAAGATTTTGGTAAAATGTGAGTGCAGAGCCCTTAAATTGGGCGGAGAAGGGAGATTATTTTCATGGGATCACATATTCTAATAAACATCTTAGAACAGAGGACAATAAGGTGCTTAGTTGAAGGTGGGCACCAGGGAAGGCTAGAGTTTGACTTGGAAATGGGATTAGAATTAAATGGAATGGGCTTTGAACTAGAAAGATGATCTTCCATAAATGCGGCAATTATACATTCTGCTCTTTCTCCACATTGGAGAACACGTGGACAATTTCATAATTCATTCTCTCCAAAATGGTAACATGTGCCTTCTCCCTGCTGCTCAGGGCACTGAGGACAATGGCCTGAAAGGCTCCTGCAGTCCCTTTCCTAAGAATTTCTGAGAAAGACTGAGGAAAACCCTGGAGAAGTACAGGATGTGACTATTATTATAACACCAATACGATAGCTATTAACCTTAGCAAAATTCCCCATAGCTGTGCCCACTTGAATTCATAAGACTCACAAGAGGCTTCGGTCTACATGACACTCTGTACAAATGGCACTTCAATCAGCAAGTAACCTCAAATGAAATGGATCACTCGTGGTTTTAGAGGCCAGTGCTAAGGGATTGGTGGGAGAAACCAAAATAATTGGATCATATTTTATCTACATACAGTTTATCAAGGAAAGACACTACACACAAAATCATATATCATCAGCTTCCAAAGAGTCTCATTAGACTCTCCAGACTTGCAGTAGTTGAAGATTTTGTTGTTCTATACATGGCCTTGAATAAGCTAATCATTGCTGGTGATTGGAATTTTTCTTATTTCTTTTTCTTTCTTTCTTCCTTTCCTTATTTCTTCCTTCCTTCCTTCCTCCCTTCCTTCCTCCCTTCCTTCCTTCCTTCCTTCCTCCCTTCCTCCCTCCCTCCCTCCCTCCCTC
>NW_020175833.1:723778-795574 GCF_003031525.2 Neophocaena asiaeorientalis asiaeorientalis | reverse complement strand
CCTCCCTCCCTCCCTTCCTTCCTTCCTTCCTTCCTTCCTTCCTTCCTTTCTCCTCCTTCTTTCAGAGAGATTTTTCTTACAACATTTGCTTTAACAGGGTTTTATTTGCACAACAAACTGACAAGATAGAAAATGTTAGAGGTAAAATTATACTAATATCTGGCATCTGGTGCCCCTACTACATGCCCAGAACATCGTGTGTCATCTCTAAGCCATACAATGATAAGAGGTCTTATCATCCACATTTTACAGGTGACAAAATTGCGCTTGGAAAAGTTGACTACCTTAATGAAAGTCACATAGCTATAAAGGGAAGGAGCTGGAAGGAAAACCCAGGGATGTACAAATCTAAACAAACACTCTCTACTACCCCTGGGAATGGTGTTAATCAGTAAACGTCTCTTGCAAGTGATGAACTTACAGCCCCCTTCTTAGCGGGAGTTGGGGATGAGTGGTCATCCTGCTTTAAGACTGTCTCAGAGGTCTGAGGAAACCTATGGATCAATGCCATCAGCCCCTATCCTCCAGGAACTCACCAATCCTAGATGAAGAGACAGACGGGAGGGGAGTGAAAGAAAGCTTTGATAGGTGACAGTTAGACAAATCGGCAAAGATGAGTGGTGTTAGCAAGGCATCCAAGGTGGGAAGGGTACCAGGGGTGGAGGGAATAACATGTGCCCTGGTGCCAAAATGCAAGAGTCTTGTGGAGCCACAGCAGTGTGCTGAGGCTGGTGCAGGAGCATGGGAAGAATGGGGGAGATAACAAATAAAGGAGACCCAGAGGGGACAAGGATGTGGGGACCAGAGAATGGCATTCTTGGATTCAAGGAGAAGCAGCCTGATTTCCTCTTGTAGGGGCGGAGGGTGCAGATTGAACATGGCTCTCTGCCCTCACACACACCATCTCCTGGATGCAAATTAATATTGCCAAATAGCCTTTCTTTTTAAAGCTTTCTCACACTGGCATGATAACTAAAAAAGGAGGCTGGTGGAAAGGAGGAGCAAATTGATTTGGGAGCCACATGCTGGTCTGCCTGAGCCAGGAAAGCAGGCATCCTCCCCTCCCAATGATACACCTTTTCCAAAAGCTGTGGGCTGACAGCTCTGGCAGCCCCTCCGTCACCACAATGGCGTTCTGGGTGCAAGAACTGAGCAATGAGAGGGACTGGCACCTGAGACAGAAGCACACACACACCGGGGAAGGTAAATGATAGTACACAGGACATTTCTCTCTAAGATTGTTCCCCCAGCAAAACCAATTACTGGCCTTTTCCTTGCGAACGTGCAGTGAGTATCAACTTACTGGGGGCTGGAGTGAAAAGATGCTATGATACATCTTTGTGATATTCATGAGTCTGCTGAGAGTTCTGAGGCAAAGGATTTAGTGTTTCTGGGCTTCTGCAGGTGGGGAGGGTGTGAAGTGCACCTAAGAAGAGCTCTAAGGAGTGAGGTGTTGAAGTGGCACTTTTACAACAGATGCACTTAGGAATTGCAGGTGGAAGTTGGAATCAGCCTGGGAGAGGAGGAAGAACTGATCACATAAATAAAAGACCTGCTAAAGTGCAAATTCACTGTTCTTTCCTGAGAAAGGTGGGAGGTTTTCTGCTGCAATCACCATATTAAATTGGAATGCAGAGCCAGAGGTCCCAAAAAGATGCAGGACTCATCTCCGTCTCTGCCAGGACTAATGCTACCCAAATGTGTATTCATGGCCTGTTATACCAGGCTTTAGCATCACAAAGGATCATCTCTTAGCTGTGCCATCAAGTGGGAGACAGGGATGGTCATGGAGGGAGAGCTGATACTGTGGCTTCACAGTGCCTTGCTGCCATGTTGAATTTTCCATGCCCAGGCCTGGCCAGAGTTACAGGAATCTGGTATCAGCCCTGGGGGCCTGCCCTCCATCCACCCCTGCCTTTTCCATCTCCCTCGGGTCTCTCTGTGCAGGCCTCTCCTCCTTTCCCTTCAGGGGTACTGTGATTGGTTTTACAGTTTCTGTGGTGCACGAAGGTATCAGCCAAAGGGACCAGGAGCATCTAAAACTACAGAAGAACTCCTTTACAAAGCCATGTGCATGTGGTATTGTGTTTGCAAGAGGGGCTGCTTTTTCCTGATACGCTCATAGAAGAGCCATAGGCAGGTGCTGGCTTTGCTTCTCCCCTCACTTCTCCTATACTCACAGGGGTGAGCAGGACTGAACAGAAACCCAAGAGACCTGAGCTGAGCTAGGTGAGCAGATGCAGTAGGCAGAAGAGGGCACTGGGCAGAAGAGGGCACTGGGCAGGAGAGGCAAGACACTCACGGAGGGCAAATGTCCCTGAGACATACTCAGAACCCTGCTCTGCCTTTCCAGGGGACTCAGCCGCAATTCTTGGGGAGCAAAATCAAGTCTCCTCGCTTATACAGATACCCAGCTGTGCCTTCCATTCTCCCTTTGATTCAAATGGACTCGTTTTCTCCTGGAATTAAGGGTATGCCCCAAACTCACATTTAATTTAGGAGCAAATAAAATTAACAGAGCCACGAAATTGTATTAGAGTTGACAAAGCTCTCAGAGACTTTCTCTCCTGGAAGTTGCCGATCACTAGCTGGCAAAGAGACTTATTTGACACTCAGAGAATTATGTAGGTATTTATGTATTTATTTATTATTCATTTATTCATTCATCTATTTTATTTGTTTTCAAAAGGCAATCCTCCCAAACCGGGCGTGATTTCCCCAGGGCTCCACTGTCCCCATCCCCCACCAGGTTCATTTGCTTCAGCCATTTGCATAACCCGCCTGGGTCTTGGAAGCATTTGAGTGTGTGCCCCTTGTTCTTGTCCACTTCCCCATTTTACAGACGGAGAGGCTGAGGCTCTTAGAGGCTAGGTGTTGGCACCAAGTACCCGTAACCAGTCATTGGAAAGGGTCCAACTTAGAACTGGTCTCATATTTCCCTTGTTCAGTGCTGTTCTCTTCACTTAGAGATGCTTTCCAAGTCTTGAAATGACCACACTGTGTTTAGCTCACTTTGATCTTGACCTTAAACACCTTCATGGTCTTAATGGAGCCTGCCAGGCTACATACTTTCTTTCCCTTGCAAAGGGGAATTGGAAGGGAGAAGACACCTTCGGCCTCTTCTTTCTTGTCTCCCGAAGGTCTGAAATGATGCACAATTGCAATGAGTTGTGAGCAGTATCAAGGCCGCCTCCTTAACTTTGAATGGATGAATTCAAAGTTAAGGAGGCGGCCTTGATACTTCCCTTCCTTGTCTACGGCCATCCCACCCCGAACGCACCCAGTCTCATCAGAGTGCATCTCCTCCTGGCCTCAGCCAAATCCTTCCCTGCTCTGTCTCTACTTCCCCTGATGCCCTATCTGTCCCCACTCAGCTTCTTCTCTTCTGGACGATTCTTCTTGCCTCCCAGTATTGCTCAGCCATAATCTGTTGAGCAGCTGATGTTTCTTCCTGGATGATCCAGTCACCAGAAGTGGGGTTTTTGGGGCTCACACCCTGTTCCCAGCTTATTAGCCACCTTGTTTCCTGTTGCTGTCCTGCTTCCCTTTTCTCATGGCTGTCTAGTTCTACTTGGTCTTTTTGCCCAGAATTCTCTAGGTCGTACATTTTTAAGAACAAAAAGATGTTTCAAATCTTGCCTCTCAAAACCTTCCATTTATGAGGGTTTTGACCCCTGTATTCAGAATGGCCTGGGTAAGGGAGACAGATAGAAGGAGGTTTCTCTCTTAGGTTTGATAGCTCTTGCATGACTCAGGAATGTATTCTGCTTTACTACATGGTCTCCAAAGGGTTAATAGTGCTGCCACCTCTCCGCCTCCTGGAGGAACTCCCTAACAAACACACATCCATCCATCCAACAAATATTGTATCACAAAAACAGTGATCAAGCCCCCAGTCTCTCCACCACATACCTCTTGGTGGAGGGAGACAGATAATAGGGAAACAAGTAAATGAATAAGATGATTTCTAAGAGTGATACATGCTGTAGAGAAAATATAACCAGATGATGTGATGGAAAGTGATGGGTTTGAGAGGCTTCTGTAGACTAAATGACAAACAAAGGCCTCACTAAGGAGGTGATATTTGACCTGAAATATACAAAGAAATCAACCAGGTGAAGCTCTGAGGAAGAGTGTTTCAGACAAAGGGAATCACTTGTATAAGAGTCCTGGGACTGAAAAAGCCTGGTGTATTACAGGAAAGGAAGGAAGGCCAATATGGTGAAGCCCAGTTATAGAGTTGGATAATGATAGGAGTTGAGATCAGAGACCTGGATAATTCCTGGTAAAGAACTTGGAACTTTTCTCTAAATCTAATGGGAAGCCATTAGAGGGTTTTAAGCAGGGGAAAGATATGTTACAATGTATGTTTTAAATGTATCACCAAGACTGCAAGATGGAAAATGGGATATTTGCATTCTCGCCCCTGCCGGCTTTGATAAAGCAAGTTGCCATGTTGAGGAGGATTCCACAGAAGGAACAGACGGGGACCTCTATCCAACAGCCCACTGGAAAGTGATTCCCTCAGTCCAATGGCCCAGAACAAACTGAATCTTGCCGACATCCATGTAAGGAAGCTTGGAAGCAAATCCTTCCCTGGTCAAGTCTTCAGGTGAGACCCCAGCCCTGGCAAACAACTTGATTGCAGCCTTATGAGTGACCCTGAAGCAGAGGACCCAACTAATTAGTGCTCAAACTCCTGGCCAACAAAATCTATGAGATAATAAATGTTATTATTTTAAATTTGTATGTCTAAGTTTGTTGCATTTTTTTTAGTGCACCAGCGTATAAGAAATATGAAGTGTTTGAGTGACCAGTTAACTCTGCATGTCAGAATCCAGTCTAAGTGGGCATCTTGTTAAAAGCAAAAATAGGGTCTGAAATATTGAGGGGGTCCCACTCTTAGGAAGCATACCAAGAGATTCTAAAGTTCAGTGGTCATGGTGTTATAATTAGCATCTGTGGGGATAATTCATAGTCAGAATTTACAGTAGTACAAAAGAAGACTAAGTAAAGGCTCAGGTTTACTTAAGGTCAGTCCCTATGAGTTCTTGTTATTGCAGTTCATTATGTCAGTGATTTGAAGATCTCACCTCCGAAGATAAACCACAGGTAAAGCTAAAAGTATGAATGGTTGAATCCACAACTGCTATTGAAAGAATCCAAAGTCTCCGAAGCCCAAAGAACTACTTCTCTAATGATGGACAGTCAAACAACAGCAAGGAGTGGGGGAGATCTTTTAAGGCAGAGCAAGTACTTTCAGCTCTTATTATCCTCATTCATAAGATCCTGGCCACAAGGCATGTAGGAGACTTTTTGCAATAGGCTCATGGAGACCACGAGGGAGTTTAATTTCAGGGTTCTGGGAACAGACTCAGTGATACCAGTGAGCCCTGTAGGCATAGCCAACTGCCTAATGGCGAGCATCCTAAGGGGCATGTTAGTCTCTGGCTTGATTGAGACTATGCTAGTATCCTAGGTGGTGGGGAACAGGTCTGTTCAGGAAACAGGGATCCCAATCACACTGGACAACTGCTCATGGATTAAATGATTGAGCAGGGTAGGTCAGCAGCCAAAGCTTAAAGTTTGGTGATAGGGTCCAGTCTTTTAGATTATGAACAGAAATATGTGTCAGCTTTGAGCTGTGGTTTGTATCTCTGCCCTTAAAAAGGAATGTAGTGGTTGGGATATGGGTTCCATGGAGCTGCTAAGGTAAAGTCTATTTCTTGAGGCAGCATAAGATAATAGCCACAGGATTTCAAAAGTTACCATAGGAAAATAGAAATTCCAAACAAGCTACCGACTTTGAGTCATATCTTCCATTCATATACAGAATGTGGCCCAGGTTATTTATAAATCTTCATGTACCTCCTACTATCCAATCTGTATCTGAAACAAAGTGAAACAGTAGAAGTAAAGTAACACAAAAAAGGAAAGAAGGAAGTAATTAGAAAAGAAGGGAAAGAGAGAGCTAACACTGATGGAGGACCTACTTGTGCTTTAACTTTTAAATCCCCAAATAACCTTGTAGGGCTAAGTGCGGTGCCAAACAAACCTCAACTTTCAGGGGCTTGATAAAATAAATACTTATGTAAACTTCTCAGTGCTCATGTACCAGTGTGGCTCTCCTGAGCATCTTCCCAACAGTGACTCAAGGATCCAACCATCTTCAATCTCAGGGCATAGTCACTTTTAATACCACATGGCTTCCAAGATTGCCAAAGAAGAAGCAGAGAGTGTGGCAACGACATACAGATACTTACGCATGTACATATGCTTTTAAGTGACAAGGATGACTTTGATCTCATTCCATTAGTTGGAACCAGTCATGTGACTGGTGGTCACCTAGATGAAAGGCAGGCTGGGAAATGTAGTCTCTGGCTTGACAGTCACTTCTCAGCAACAATTCTGCACCTGGGGGAGGGCGTAATCTTTCAGCGTCCACTAATTATCTCTGCCTCAGGTTTAAAATGAGAACACTGGAGCTCAGAGCAGTTGCTCAAAAAGTTGCACAGACCTTAATAAACGACAAAGGCAGCACTGGCACGTGGAGAGAAAACTGTCAGACAGATTGATCTGATGTGACAGCTTCCCCAAGGCCTTTGGATTTCCTGGTCTCACAATTCTCAGGCAGATTTGATTAAGGGTCGGGGCTCTTAAGTCAGGTTATCTTAGTTTTCAGCTTGGTGCCACCACTTACTAACTGCATGATAGTGGGCAAATGGCTTCTCCTCTCTTAGGCTTGGTTTTTGCATTTATAAAGTGGACATAAAATGGTATCTTCATCAAATGCCTTTCGTGAGAATTAAATGAATTATTGCAAGCAAAGAGCTTAGATTGGTACTTGACAAACAGTCAGTGTTAAGTGTTACCTGAGGCTCTTGCTGTTGTGATCTCTCTATCGGTTCCATTTTGGGTTCATCTGCCTCAGTATCAAAGCCCTTTGTTCTTCCATCTCATACTCATTCATGACATACTTCTGTGCCCCGACCCCATCACAACTTCCTCTCTTCTCCCTTAGCTTTAGGGAGGATAAGTTTCCTTCTCCCTAAGAACATTTGTAGTATTTAGCCAAATGACCAACTGCTTTCTTCCCTCTGGAAGAGAGTGGTATTTTGAGCCATAATTATCTCATCTTAGCCATCTCGCTCTGGCTTCAACACAACAAAGATTTTCTCACTATATCTGCACTGAAATAATTATACAGGATGGTTGTATGATCTGCATATATTTTATTCTACAAATGGCTGAGTTTTAAGAGTAGTAAAACCAATAACACTGCTTATTAAAACTGTAAAATACATTGCTATTCAGGCATACCTAAGGACAGATTGAATAAGCAAATTCACTTTGTACCAATGAACTCAGGTTAATACAAAGAAAAGACTCTCTCTTTTTGACCTCTGATCTATGTTTATGTGGGTAATGTTCAACAAACAGGAGATATTGTTGCTCCCGTCACCTTGCCTGGGTAGAAAAGGCCTAATGTTGAACTTTTAAATGTTAAAGAGGTCATTCATAATGAACTTGCATGCTAGGAATTTTCCCAGTGAATGTCACATACTCCAGTGTCACTGACATACTTCCCCTAGGTCTACATACCCCAAGGAATACAATGGCCCAGCCACAAAATGGGCATCACTGGGCCACACAATAACCTTTCCTTTACACGGTGGTCTCCCTTGACGTGGGGGGCATTGCATGCTAGCCATTGTGGGCTCTCAACACTGGACCATTGTGGGCGATGCCCAGGGCACACTTCTTGGATTCAGAGGTCATTCCTGAATGAGATTGAGGCCTTTTCCCAAATTCAAGGGCTCATGAACACCCCATGTCACTAACATGTCTGGTAAAGAACTAGGTTCCATGGTCTGGGCTGTCATTCCAGTGTGAATTTCTCTTACTCCAAATTTTCTTCCTTCCTATGTAGTTCTTCCTGTGTAGTTTCTTCTTCCTACGTAGATCATGACTTGGGGAAACCCCTAAAAGTTAAGTGCTAAAAGTAGCATTGGAAATCACCTAGTCCAAATTCCCCATCCTGAGAAAGTAGAGGCTTTAGGTTTTATTATTATTATTAATTAAATGGAAGAATGAAAGATTCTCTCACACCATTGTCACATAAGAGGTGAACCTTAAAGCAAATAACAAATACTATTTGACAGTTGTGTTTTGGGAGAGCAGTTTAGCAATATTTATCAAAACAGAAAAAGGTACACATACATCGACTTAGTAATTAAACTTCTAGAGATTTCTCTACACCCCACATCGTCATTCATAATAGTGAAAAAAAAAATCTGGTAGCAGTGCTAATGTCCCTCATTATAAGAGTGGTTAAATAAACTATGGCACATCTTTACAATGGACTATTCTTCAGCCTTTGACAAAATAAAGTAGATCTGGGGAAAAAAAGTCTATGCAAAAGAAAATGTTAGTAAAGGTTATTGTGGGAACAGAGAATGAAGGCAGAAGAAGGGCATATAGGAAAGCTTTCACTTTTTATACTTTTTTAGTTCTTTTATACTTGTTTTACTTTTCTTACATTGTGAAAATTTTTCATTTAAAAAATCAGCAAGGATTGTCTAGTGGATATGTGTACCATTTTTTATTTTATACCTTTATATATATATTTAAAAACTAACAAATTGTTATTTTTATAAATTGAAACATATAATTCATTGTAGAAGCTTTTGAAAATACAGATACTCACTCATGATTCTACCACCCACTGCTTACATTATATCATATGCTTGTTCAACCTTTTCAATATGCATAATTTCATATATTCAAATGCCATGGAGTTTTTTTTCAATAAAAATATGATCACATTGTAAATACCTTTTTACAACTTAAAAGATCAAATTTCTGTGACATTAAATAATCTTTTACAACATAATTTTAATGATTGCAGAGTATTCAACTTTCTAGGTAGCTTATTATTTCAGATCCCTAGATGTTGCATATTTAAATTGTTTTCAGAACTTTTTGTTTATTTTGTTTTTGTTTTGTTATTATAAATACATATTCATATGTATGCCCCTCAGGCTAAAATCTTAGACGTGGATATACTGGTCAAAGTGTCTGCATATTATTTAAGCTTTTGATAAATATTGACAGCTAATTCCAGAGAATTCCATATTCTACTGAGTTACACACTGGGAATAGATGAGAATTTTCATTCACCCTCACAGTTATACTATTATATAGATGCTTTTAATGATCAAGGAAGTCCTTAAAAATTCAGTTATATTTGCAGAGCTTTGTATCATAAAATATGAAAATGACTCCTTTCTACCATAAAAAAGTGCAGGAAATGCTTGAAAAGACAAGGATGCATAGTTAGTTAAGTCCCTATTTTCAATCATTCATTCAGTCAATATTTATTGAGCATCAGGCTGTTGTAGTGACTGGGCATATAACAAGGGACAAGACCTCAATTAGGCAAATAGGATACTTTAGAAAACAATTAGGGCCAAGTGAAATAAAGTCAGGGGACAGGATGGAGAGGTCCCAGGAGAATGGCTGGTCAGGGAGGGCCTCTTTGAGAAGATTATGAGAAGGGGCCAGGTGTGTGAAGACCTGGGAAAGAGTGCATTCTAGAAGAGGAGATGAGAAATGCAAAGGCCTTGAGGTCAGGTCACAGCGAAAACTCTCAATTTTGGTGGATCAGAAAAAAACAGTCCTTGTGCCTTCAGCAGAGTGAGCAAGGCAGACGGTGTCTGAAGATGAGGTTGGTGTGCTGGTCAAGAAAGGGGACAAGGGGCTTTGTAACTCACTGCAAGGAGCATAGATTTCGTTTTAAGTGTAACAGGAAACTACTGGCCAATTTTTAACAGTGCAATATTACATTATATTTTTAAAGGTCTCTGAAGCTGCTGGGCAGAGAATGGATTGCAGGAGGTGGGTGGTTGGGTAGAAGCTGGGAAGCTCATGAAGAGGTCATGGCAATAGTTTTAGTCCAGGTGATGGTGGCCTGAATGACAGTGGGAGCAGTTGAGATGGGAAGAAGAGAATGGATTCTAAAGACATCTTGCAGGCAAAAGTGATGGACATAGTAATATATGAAACCTGGGAAGTGAGAGAAAAGGGAAAATTGGGCATGACTCTTGTGTTTCCCCCCGTGGAGCTGGTTTAATGAAGCAGCTGCTTACTTAGAATGAGAAGGTTGGAGGCAGGTTTGACAGTGGATCTCGGAGTCAGAATGCTTGTTTGGAACATGCTAGGTTTGATATTCTTGTTGGGCATACGCATTTAGGTGCCAAGGTGACAGTGGATATACCTCTGGGGTTCAGAAGCCATTTAAGAGATGGTGGTCAGTGCGCTTAAAGAGGATATTTAAAGCCATGGGTCTAGACGTGCGCACCAAGGGTGAGAGTAAGAGGAGAATAGGAGGGCTTCCCTGGTGGCGCAGTGGTTGAGAGTCCGCCTGCCGATGCAGGGGACACGGGTTCGTGCTAAAAAAAAAAAAAAAAAAAAAGAGAATAGGAGAGAAGAGGTGAGGAGTAGAGGGAAGGAAGGGAGAGCATATGGGGAGGACAAGACTGAGTCCTGGGTTGTTCTGAGATTCTGAATGAAGTAGAGGAAAATGTGGCATGAGGGAGATGAGAATGGGCAGCCAGTGACACATTCTCCCTGGGAGAGTCTGACACCCCAAAGTCAGGAGAAAACGTGTCAAGAAGGAGGAGGTGGCCCGCTCGCTCCAATGATGCTCTCAGAACCACTAGCAAGCTGGCTGTTGGGAAAGTGAAAAAAGGCTACTGTAGCCAGCAGAGACGGGCCAGGTAGACGAGTGGCCAGCAAGCTGAAATTGTAGATCAAAGTTTGGAAAGAGACGTGAGACTAGAACCACGGTGCATGCCAGTCTATATTATTTTTTTTCTACACTAATTTTTATTTCAAACTATTACATACTCACATGGAGAAAAGAACAGGAAATGGCTATATACATTTAAACAAATAATTATAAAGCAAACACCTGACGCACATTCACACAGGGCAAGACCTAGAACAGCACCAGCCCTCAGAATCCCTCGATTCCTAGAAGTATCCGCACGCCTGACTCAGGGATCGTCATTTCCTTGCTTTGCTTTATACTTTTCCCACAGTGTACATGCATCCTTCAACAATATAGTTTCGTTCTGCCTGATTTTGAACCATACATAAAAGTGATTATACTGTATGTGTTTCAGAATGATTATACTGTATGTGTTTCAGAATCTCACTTCTTTGCCTCAGTCTTACATTTAGAATATTCATCTTCCCGCAGATAGTTGCAGCTTGGTCATCTTAACTGATGTATTTGGTTGTATGGAGGTACCACATTCTCTGCCCATTCTACTGGTGAGTCCAGTTTGAGGCCATCTGGAGCAACGCTGTTATGACTATTCCTGTACCTGTACATAATGTCTCTTGAGAGTATATGCCTAAGATTAGAACTGCTCTGTCATAGAGTACACGTGCCTTCCGTTTTAGGAGATAGTGGCAAACACTTTTGAAAGGAATTTGACTAATAATTTATACTCCCACCAGCAGTATAGGAGAACTTCTCTTGTTTCAGATTTTTACCCCACTTGGAATTAACAGGTTATTAATTTATTTTGCCATCAGATGAGTATACAAAGATATTTTATTGTGGCTCTATTTTTCATTTTCTAATCTCTAGTTTCTATTTGTTGGCCACTTGGATTTTCTTTATTTTTCTTTTTTGGTGAGAGTCCTGGTTTTGACTTTTTCAGCTTTTCTATTGGTTTCTGCCTTTTTTTTAAATGTTGATTTTTTGGCTATTCTTTATAGATTCTAGAAACTATGCCTTTGTTGATTATGTGTTTTATGAAATTTTATTCTATATTTTCACTTTTTCTCTGATGTCTTTTAATAAAAGAGAGGTTTAAAATTGTACCTTTTACAATTGCGCCAAAAAGGTAGGAAAATGCATGCCTAGGAAAGTCCCTCTGAGACTTAAGGTGCCCATATCTTTGGAGTCCTTTTGTCTTTGGAATCCTCTGAGTCACCCTAAAATGAGGAAAGGGGGGAACTTGAGGAGGTCCCATTTAAGAATGGGGAAACCACCTTTGCTGTTTAGGTCTGGAACCCTGTGATAATGAGGAAACCCCTGCAGATTTCAGATTTGGGCAAGCTTGTCTTAACAATGACAGGCTTGACAGTTGTTCCTGTAGTGCACAGAAAAAATAAAGTAAGTTGCCAAGGCAGTTACCTTAGCAAAAAACATAGAGATTTTCCTTTCTGTTTCCTTTGAAAAGAATACTTGAAGATGCAGATTGTGGGAGAGGGAAAAAAGCCCCTGCTTTAGAAATGTCAACAGTTATCAGTAGGTCTTAGTCACAGATAAAGTCTCTTAAAGAGGTGTGGGAGGGGTGCACTTCCTGCCTGTTCTGTTGGTGGGCTAGTCCCTTCACCTGTTCATTTTTGAATCATCAACTACCACTCCCACCATCATTTCTCAGTCTATTTGACCAAATCCAAACCTATTTCCTCCCACTTCCAAATCACTGCCTGCCATTCAAACCCATGTAGGCGCACTCCAGTTAGCATTTGGTTTGGAATTAATGCACATTAATGGGTGGTAATACACTTCTACTAGTGCATATATTTACTTGAAATACAATTTTCCATCTAATGCATTTTATTCACATCACTGAATGATAACTGCATCCAGAATAATATCTTTAGTGATTATTCATTACTGAAATAATATATCCGTACCAAACAGCAGCTTTTAAGTGGCTTCAGATTTTTTTTTCTTTAAATCGAACATGTTATTATTACACAGATAGAATAATCCCATTATCCTTACTAACTGAAGACAGCAGCTTTCTAGGAGGCTATTTCACAAAACCTGGTGCAGGTAAGAACTACGGCTTTTCTCTGATGGGGGTGGGGTAGGTAGGGAACTGATTTGGGGGAAAGTGCTGCTGCTTCAGATGTGAATACAGATGTGGGATGAACAGCTGTAGCAGAAAGAAGATGAGCAAGTTGGGTATGGCTCAAAGCAAAATGTATGTGCTATCTAAAACCAGAAGTGAAGGTAAGAGTTCTTTGAAAGCTGTAGATGAGTGGGCATGTGTGTATGTGTGTGTGTGTGTGTGTGTGTGTGTGTGTGAGAGAGAGAGAGAGAGAGAGAGAGACACACAGAGAAAGAGGGAGAGAGAGGGCAAAAATTTAATGCAAGAAACCCCCTAGGATTACAGAGTAATTAATAAAGCATCACACTTCATGCAGAAACTTCAGGATAAATTGTCAGGACCTGCTGGAAGCCCGTGTCATATCTTAGAGCTCAGGGAACATTTATTGACTGGCATTTCTGTCATGTATACCACATATACATTCTCCATAAGTGATAGGTATCATTGTCCCCATTTTCTCAGATTAGGAAACTGAGGCTCAGAGAGATTAAATGTAGTTGTCCACAGTCTATATCTAAAAAGTGCTAGAAAGATAATTGGACTCTAGATCCATGTAATTCTAAATCTGATGATCCTTCCATGGCATTTGGAACTGACTAGTGGTTAAGAGCAGTTCAGATGGTTAGCAGACATTTGGTCCTGTCCAAAATGTCTGTAAAACATTAGGTCCATAAGACATTTGGTCCACGCCAGAAAGGTACTTGATATTTAGTTCTGTCCGAAACCATTTGGCATAGAACAAATATGTTCATGAATGTTTTGGACGGGACCAAATTTCAAGGACCTTTTGGCATGGACCAAACGTCTTATGGACATTTTGGACAGAAACCAAATGTCCTGCATGGGTTCAAATCTCAGTCTTATCACTTATACTTACAAAATGTAGAGCCTTGGGCGAATTACTTGATTCAATGATTGCCATTTTCTTATAGGGATTTTGTGAGAATTCAATGAGATTTCACACATGGAGAGCCCTGGATCATACATAATTTTTCAATTATTGGAAATCTGCCCTTTTCTCCCTCTCTATGATCTAGATTGTTGAGTTCAGCTTCACAGCTGAAACCAGACAGGAGCCTCTCTCCAACCTCCATGAAATCTTGTGAAACTATGACCCCTCTGGTCCCTGGATCTGTGCCCCTTGCCCCAGTCAGGACTAGAACTGAACTAGACCTCCAGCCTTTCTTTGCACTTAGCATCAGCACTTTGGAGGGCAGAATGGCAGTGAAGATGACTGGCTACTAAACTTTATAAAAGAACCTAAATCATCTTCATTGTTTCATGGTGTTTTCCCCATTAGGCTCACCTGGGAAACACTTTAAAAATAAGGATGATGGCAGCTCAGTCCAGGAGATGAGGCTCCAAGTGGTTGGTATTTTTTAAAACTACTCATGTTTGTTATTATAATATTTCACTATTCCAGGAGGGCTCATAACCAGTGGTCTAGAAATTGACTTAAGGTGAGTCTATATATGAGAAGATCAATAAGTCCCTGATCCAGGTAGAAGCTATGTTGCCACCTCCCGGGGCCAGATCAGGGGCTGAGAACTGGAGAAGAGTCCATTACTGCCAAGAGCAAACCCAAGACATTGCACTTTCAATTTTCTTTTCTCTTTTTGACCTAGTTTTTCCTTTTTTTGTTTTCCTATTTCCAATGTAGATTTTTAAAAATTAATTTTAGTTTTTAAATGATCATATAGTAAAATTGACTTTTGTGTTGTTCATTCTAACAATCTGAACATGCGTACAACTTCATATAACCGCCATAATTGGAATAAAGAATAGTCACCCTAAAAAACTCCCTTGTGATGTCCTTTGATAGTCGTCCCTCTGTATCCTCAGGGCATTGGTTCCAGGATCCCCTGCAGATACCAAAATCCTTAGATGCTCAAGTTCCTTATATTAAATGGTGTAGTACAGTCAGCCCTCTGTATCCACAGGTTCTGCATCTACGTATTCAACCCATCATGTCACGCAGGTACAAAAGGCCAACTGTGTAGTTGCATCCTTTCCCAACCCCAACCCTGGCAATCACTGATATGCTCTCTATCACTATAGCTTTGTCTTTTTGAGGATGTCTTTTAACTGTAATGACAATGTCTGTAACCTTTTGAGACTGGCTTCCCACACTCAGTACAATGTCTTTGTGATTCATCCAAATTGTTGTGTATATCAATGGGTTATTCCTTTTTATTGCTGAGTAGTATTCCATTATATGGATGTACTGCATTTTGTTTATCCATTCATAAATTGAAGGTCATTTAGGGTATTTCCAATTTTTGGCAATTATGAATAGAGTTGCTATAAACGTTTGTGTGCAAGTTTTTGTGGAAACATAAATTTTCATTTTCTAGGGTCATATGTGTGTGTTTAACTTTATAAAAAACTCACAGTTTTCCAGAGTGGCTGTACCATTTGGTATTCACACCAGCAAGGCATGAGAGTTGTATTTGTTTCACATCTTCACCAACACTTGCTATCTTAGTTTTGTGTTAGCAATTCTGATAGGTAGATAGGGCTATCTCACTGTGGTTTTAATTGGCATTTTCCTAATGGCTAAAGATGTTGAAAATCTTTTCATGTGCTTATGTTATGCTTAAATAATCTTTGGTGAAATCTCTGTTCAGGTCTTCGGAACATTTTAGAAGTTGACTTTGTTTTCTTACAACTGAATTTTGAAAGTTCTTTCTATATTCTAGATACAAGCCTTTTGATATATGATTGCAAATTTTTTCTCCCAGTCTGTAGCTTATCTTTTCATTTTCTCAATAGTGTCTCTCATCAGTAAGATTTTTTAATTTTGAGGAAGACCAATTTATCAATTTGTCTTACATGAGTTATGCTTTTGTGGTCATATCTATGAATTTTTGCTTAACTTCAGGTCATGGAGATTTTCTCCTCTGTTTTCTCCTAAAACTTTTATACATTTGTGTTTTACATTTAGATCTATGATACATTAAAATGTGAGGTTTAGGTTAAAGGTTTTTTGTTTGTTTGCATATAATGTCCAACTGTTACCACATCATTAAAAAAAACCACTATTCTTTCTCCATTGAAGTACTTTTGCGCCTTAATTAAAAATCAACTGGCTATATTTCTGTAGGCCTCTTTCTGGATTCTGCATCCTCCATTGGTCTGCATGTCCACGTGTCTGTCCTTTCACTGATAACACACTCTCTTAATTACTGCAGCTTTATAAGAACTCTTAAAATTGGATAATATGACTCCCACACTTTTATTTTTACCTTTTAAAATTATTTGAGCTATTTTAGTTTCTTTGTCTCTACATATAAATTTAAAAATCAACTTCTCTATATCTACAAAAAGTTTTACTGGGATTTTGATTGGAATTTCATTAACTCTAAATAAATCTGGGAAGAATTAATCTTTACTGCTTTGAATCTTTTAACCCATGAACATGGTATGTCACTCCATTTATTTAGATTTTTGATTTATTTGACCAGTAAACTTGTAATTTTCTGGCCATGGATCTTGAATACGTTTATTTTCATTTTTTAGAACTATCATAATAGCATTTAAAAAATTTAGTTTCATATTTATATTGCTAGTATATTGACTCATGGATGATTTTTATGTGGTGATCTTGTATTCTGTGACCTTGTTAGATTCACTTATTTGTTCTGAGAGGTTTTTTTTTTGTTGTTGTTGTTTGTTTTCATTTTCTGTAGATTCTACGGAGATTTCTAAATAGATAAACATGTTCAATTTTAATAGGGACAGTTTTATTTCTTAATTTCTCATCTGTAGACCTTTTATTTTATTTTTTCCATTGCACTAGTTATGAATTCCAGTACTATGTTGAATAAGACCAATGGGATTGAGATTTCTCTATTTCTCAGTCTTAGGAGGAAAGTATTCTATCTTTACTAATAAGGATGATGATAATTATAGGTTTTTGTGAATGCTGTTTTTTTAACGTTTGTGAATGCTTTTTATTAGGTTAAGACAGTTCCTTTCTATTCCTAATCTGCTTAGGTTTTTTTTTTTTTTATCATGAGTGGATGTTGTATGTTATTAACAAATTTTTGCTTTTTCTGTATCAGTTGACATGACTCTGTGGTTTAGCTTCTTCAGACTGTTCATACAGTAAAAAGTGAATTACATTCATAGGTTTCAAAATATTGATCTAGCTTTGCATTCTTGGGATAAGCTGTACTGGTTGTGATATATTATCGTTTGTATATTTTGATCTATTGATTTGCTTGTATTTTTTTTGTTATTGAAACCTCTTAGGACTAATAAGTGATTTACAATGTGCCATTCTCTGCTGTACAGCAAAGTGACTCAGTTATACACATATAGACATTCTTTTTTTAATATTCTTTTCCATTATGTTTTATCACAAGATATTAAATATAGTTCCCTGTGCTGTACATTAGGACCTTGTTGTTTATCCATTCTAAATGTAATAGTTTGCATCTACCAACCCCAAAATGATTTGCTTATATTTTGTTGACAATTTTTTGTGTTCATGTCCATGAGGGAAATTGATATATTTCATTTTTGGCATTGTCTTTGTTTTTTGTTTCAGAATAATGCTTGCCTTATAATAAAATGAGGTGTAAAATGTTCTCTTCTATTGTCTGGATTAGGTTGTATAGAAATGGTGTTATATCGTATTTAAATGTTTGGTAGAATTTTCTAGTAACCATTTGGGACAGGAGATTTTTTTAGAAGGCTTTTAACTACAAATTCAAATGATTTAATAGCATAGAAATATTCAGGTTATCTGTATTATCTTGGGTGGGCTTTGGTACTTTATACTTTCTGAGGAATTGGTCCATTTTATCTTATTTCTCAAATGTATGTGCATAGAGTTGATTATAGATTATGATTCCCTTATTAATTTTCCTTTTAATGTCTGCAGTGTCTGTGGTGATATGAGCTCTTTCATTTCCAGTTCGTTGGTGATTTGCATCTATCCTCTTTTTTTCTTTGTAAGTCTTGCTATAGTTTTATTGTTTTATCGATCTTTTTAAGAAATCAGCTTTTGGTTTCGTTTATATTCTCTGTTTATGTTTTCAATTTCATTTACTTCTGTTTTTATCTTTAGTATTTTCTTCTTTCTGCTTGCCTAGGTTTAATTGTCTCTTCTTCTAGTTTTGTGATGTGGAAGCTTAACTTATTGTTTTGAATCCATTCTTCCTCTTTTAAAATAAGCACTTAGTGCTATAAATTTCCCTGTAAGCACTGCTTTAGGTAAATCCCACATTGTTTGATATGCTGCATTTTCAGTTTTGTTCTCTGTGGATTTTCATGTCCTATTTTCCACAGACTACTAGGATCCATAGTGGAGTCTGAAACTGTGATTTTGCCAAATGCACATGATATTGGCATTTGCTACTACTGGCAGGTTTATGCCTTGTCATTCATTCACTATCTTCATTCACTCGATAGATATTTATTGAGTCTTTACTATAATTTGGGCACTGTTCTAAGCCCTGCAGATACAGCACTGAACAAAACTTATGAGAATTTCTGCTTTTTTGGAGCTTGTATCTTAGTGGGAAGATAGATAATAAACAAAGATATAATACAGTTTTAGGTAGTCATATGTGCTACAAAGAAACTTTTCCATTATTCCATTTAGTAGGAGTGTTGTTTTATATAGATCAAAAAAGACCCTGAGCGCAGGTGTCCTGACTGGATCAATAGGGCTGCACTTGCTTACGTGTAGAAGAGCCTTCAAGGCAGAGAAGAAACCTTGCAAGACTGTACAAAGGTCCAGGGACAGGGTATAAGAAATGAGCAAAATAACAGTAAAGAGTAAAAGGATGAGGAGGTATGGTAATAGTTAAAGAGTATATTTTTGAATTGTTTGGTCCAACCATCGGCAACTAATTCCCACCCACTCTGATCCAAGTGGGTCTCAGGGAACTTATTAAAAGCTGTCAAGTTCCATCTCTAATAATTCTATCTCTAGTTATTCTCTAACAATTCTGATTCAGGTAGGTCTAGTTGGTATCTATCCATCTGATCAAGCACTCCAGGTGAGTCTGGTGCCGGAATATCTTTGTATACATCTGATGTACCACACTGGGCATCTTCCAGCTTCTCAACTTCACTCTGTCATTTGGAATTTCTAAAGGCCGCAGATGACAGGTCACAAGACTGAGATAGCAGTAGCCACTTCATGCAGCCAGAAAGATAGGCCCATCACACATATCCATCTTCTCTGCTCGGAAGGTCCGGCCTCATTTATTGTGGCAGCTATGATGACGCATTCTCCGGGGACAGAGGAGACTGACACGACCCTTATGTTTTTCACAGTCTGGAAGCCTTGGCTCTTTGAATCACAGGATCTGATTTGAAAAGAAAGAAATGTGTCTCTTGGAAGAGAAATGAAAACAAACAAATAAATAAACAGACAAGTACAGATTGTAATTAGTTAGTAGCAAAATAATTAGTGACAAAACCACCGCCAGGCAGGAGCTGGAGCAAACCTCTTCATTCCTATGTGGAGGCACTGACCCCACTAAATGCTTATGATTCGTTGTTTTCCAAGAGCCTCATTGATACTGGACTGCCAAGACCCCGGGGACCTGCGATAGCTATTTCCCCACAATTTACAGAGAGAACGGAGTGGGGTTGCTTGGGAGATTAATTAACTTGTCAGACAATTAAGCGGACAGGCTGTAATTGAGGTTTCCATTTCATAATTGATTTATCACTTTGTAGCTTCTTGAATCCCTGGGCTCTGAATGGAGAGACTGCTGTGCAGGGAAAACTTTTAAGAGATGGCAGAAGGCTTCCGGGAGGGGGAGGGCAGGAGGGGAGCTCCTCCTGTTTTTCTACCTTCTAGCAGCACTGCCAGGAGAATTCCTTTTATGGCCTCACAGCCTTGCCTAATCTGGTATTGTTTGGGGAGACAAAGACTCCAAGGAATTCCCACCAGGAACACCTACAGTGCCAGAGCCACCATGCTCTGTGATGAAAGTCCCTAAAGAAATGTCACACATTACAAATTCATCCTGAGACTGTAACTGGAGGCCGCCTTCCCTGTGTTCTCAGTGAGACATCAGGGGTTCTTTCTGGGCTGCTGCACCCCCTGAGAGCATCGACTCATGACTGGTGTGCCACAGAATGCTGGCTGTTTCACAGTGTTAGCGTGCATCGGCACCACCCGGGAGCTTGTCAGGCCAGCTGAGTCTCCAGTCCCAGCCCAAAGGGGTGGGGCTTAGAAATCTGCCTGTTGAACAAATCTTCCAGGTGATTCTACTGCAGGGAATCCAAAGAGTTAGTGTTTAGATCAGAATAGACTCCCCAACCGCAGACTTGATTTGGACACCTTTGCCACCAGGTGTCTTGTGGCAGAGCCCAGGCAACAGTCAGCATGCGTGTTATGTCTCCCCACTCTTTACCATACAGTTGGATACCAGCGTGAGGGCCCTGGAGGCCTGGTGCCTTCTGGGTCGATCACTTTAGGGATGCTTCAGCTCACCTGCATCAAAAGGCAGGAGTAAAAGTTTACTCTGCTCTTTTGGATTTCCTTCTTGGTGCTTGTGGATAGGTTTGTAGTCCTGTGTGTATGTACGTGTGTCTGTATGTATACATGCACACACGTGTATTTTGGTTGCATTTGCGTGCATTTTTGTTTCATTATTTGCTTAAATCTCAAATTATTTTTTCAGACAAGGCATTCTGTAAACATCCTTTTCACCCCACTTTACCCTCATTCTCACTTCTCTCCTAGCCTCACTCCCAGCTAGACTTCCTAAAGCAAATGTGCTCTGTCATCAGCCCTCTGAAGTCCTGTGAATTGTCATCCAGCTAAAACCTCAAGTTTCAGTAATAAGCTTAGAACACTGAGCTTCATTGAGGGAGCCTTCCTAACGTCTCATCTATTTCCAATTAAGAAGCTCAAACCATGTCCAGAGTTTGAAAGAATTTCTTCTGACACCACAGAACAAGAGTAACTTTTATTTATTGATTTGCCTCAAAGCAAATGGCTTTTAAATAAAGCATCACAGATACTGTAGAAATCTCTCCTCTGCATCTTCATGCTCCTCTCCTGCTTCCCGGCAGCAACCATTATCCCAAAACTGATGTCTGGCATATTTGTCTCAACCCTATTTTTTTTGTTTATCTTCTATGTATACATATCCATAGGCAACACCATATATTGTTTCCTGAATTGTTTTCTAAGTTGTTTCTAATTTATACTAATAGTATTCTTCATCATTTGGCAGTCTTAATTATTATTCTTCAACCTGCTTTTTGCAGGTTTATAATATAAACATTACATTTTTAAGATCTATCTTTCTTTGCCTCTTGTAGGTCAAACCCACTTCTCTTAGCTGCCATAGAGTATTCCTTCATCTGAGCGTGCTGTTTCTCTGTTTAGGTCTCCCCATTGCTTCACCATTTAATGCAATAATCTGGTGACTTGACTGCAGCTGTTCATGTTTCCTCCATGTGCACATGTGCTGAGGCTTCTTCTGGGTTAATAGCTAGAGGAGGACTTGCTGAGTCTTAGACTATGTACGTTTTGAATTAGGTTTGGGCAGACACTGACAAATTTCTCTACTCAGTGCTTATACCAATATGTGAGAGCTACCTTTTCCTATGTCCCCACCAAAACTTAGTATTGCCAAACTATATAAATTTCTACAAGCACAATTGCAGTCTCTTATCCAACTAGAGTTGGGAGGGGATCAGACTCTTCCTTTCACAAAATTTTCCAGAAGGACCTAGGCCACAAAATAAAGGAGTGAGATGAATTTAAACCTAGGGAATTCAGGTCTGCAAGAAAGTGTAAAAACACAATAAAACCTCATCTATTGAGCTCTCCTTAAAATGCATACAAAGCAGTAAAAAAGCAGAAAAACCAAATTAGAGTCTATTTTTAATTGCAGCAGTTTAAACGAATAGCAAAGGAAAATAAATGTTAAGTTGCTGGGCCTCAACTATTCCAAATTCCTTGATTTGGGGTATATGTGAGGCTTAATTACAAGCATAGCATTCCAGGAAGGTTGTTTGTGGCTGGAGCCTCTCTCTTCTGGGCTTTGCTGAAATTGTAAATACTCAGTTATGCATTGCCAGTCACCTCACTTTCATTTTTAGCTTGCTTAACCTATGTCTTAACACTCCCCCCAGCCCCACTGCCAACATATTTTATTTTTCTTTCATTGAACATGCAAAGATAAACTTGAGGCCAGTCCTCATTTGAATTATTATGCTGTCTGCACTTGAGAAGCCTATATTAATGAAGACTTGTAGGAACTGAATAATTGATGCATGTGTATTTCTGAGATTAATTATCAGCAAAACAAATTCTCTTCTTTCTTTCCATTTTGTGTTTATAGATATTGTCTGAGTGGCTGCTCTGAAGGTCACACAGCCAGATTAGTTGCAGGAAAGCTTAGACTGCAGGTCTCACCCAGTCATCTGGTCCCCCAAAGTCTGGGCAGATAACAACGTCCAGATGTCTATCTGGAGAAAATTCAACTAGTTATTGATCCTCTTTGATAAGAAAAGCTCTCCTCCCATTTTCATGCAAAGCTGATGAAAATGACGTCTCTCTCCTCCAGGTGTTCACAAGTTAGTAACAGTAACAGAGCTCATGTAAATAACTCTAATACCAGAAAGATAGTTATTGGATGAAAAGTGAACCAGGAGACCATAACAAAATAGCCATCTGAAACTGCCCTCAATTCTCTGAAGAGGAAAATCTGAACTTAAAGCCTGTGAAAGCACTTAGTAACATGCAGAGCACTAAATGAATGTAAAACAGTATGTCTCCCCTGAGAGATGAGGTTAAAATATAGACTATTGGGCCCCGCTCCCCAAAACAACTGACTTAGAATCTGTAGCTTGGGCCTGATAATCTGCATTTTTAGACTGTTTCCCTGCATCAGTGGTTCTCCAGCTGTATTTGCATCAGAATCTCCTGGAGGGCCTGTGAAAACACAGGCTGCTGGGCCCCAGCACAGTTTCTGATTCAGAGGTCTTTTGAATCTGCATTTCTAATAGAGTTCCCAGATGTTGCTGATCCAGGGTTTGTACTTTGAAAATCACTCCCTGAGCGATTCTTATGAACAGTGGCATTTAAAAACTACTTACCTGAGACATTATTTGCTTTAGATTGTGTCACCCAGAAATGAAGCTATGAAAAGCAAAAAGCTAGCAAAGAGGAAAGAAACTAGCAGGGGTGAAGAGGAACCTGACTCTCTAACCAGTTTGCATATGATACAGAATTCTCATCATCCTTGGATCTTACTGAAGAAAGAAGACATACCTGCTTGGTCTCTAGAATAGTTACAATCTAATGGGAATCTTCAAACATACAATAACAACTTATAAGTGACAGAAACATAGACATACACCAGAGGCTTGTTACATAAGCCTCATTTGGAGGAGTAATTCCCTTGGAAAAAAACTTGTGAATTTGTTATAGGGTTTGTGCAAGGATGTCTCTTGGACAATGGATCCATGTAAACGGGGTTCCATACTGGAGCCTGGTTGTAGTGAGGTTCCAGTCTTCTCTTCCAGCTCTGGAGATAAGATCTTATTCTAAGCATCATTGCTGTGGATTGAGGGGCCCAGTGGAGATTACTGGAATGGCATTACTCACAGACACTAATTTTAAAGACATATCATGCTAGGGCTGGAGCGGATCACAGAGCTGATGTAGTCCATTATTTTATGGATTGGGATGCAGAAATTGGCAAGGAAAGTAACTTATTCAAGTTCAAGGGAGAATTTATAAATCCCTGGACATTCAAGAAAAGGTATTGAGAAAGGTGAGGCATGAGGTTTGGCAAAAATATGAAGACAAATCCAGAAAACACAGCAAAAGAAAGTGCAAGATGTTAATGAGTGGAAGACGGCAGACCCCCTGCTTGGTGGTAGGAATGGACATGGACGGTATTATCTGGACAAAAGAGGAAGGAAGGGATAAATACAAATGAGGCAGAGAGAGAGAGAGATGGAGAGCAGTGGTGTTTTCAACACGCAATCATTTCACAGACTTAAAACCAAACAGAGAACAGGGAAATTGGAAATTATTGGCCAACTATATCAGAATCTGTCAATATGACAAATTCAGATTCCCTGGCCTCAATGTACCAGGAGTCTACAATTTCCCACCACGTGATTTTTACACAAGTAAAGTTTTGAACTACTGCTCTACTTCATTAAGTAAAGACTCCATTTCTCTTCTCCTTGCTTGTTTCCCAGGAAAGGCATCATCTCCATTAGATGCCTGAGCCTGGTCTCCCAGCTTTACTTTAGATACCTCCAAGGACAGAAAGCTCATTCTCTGAAAGGCAGGCTCATTCTGTTCTCATGTGTTGACTTAGGTTAAGTGGTCCTCCCGGCCCTAAAGCGCAGGGTGGCACACGCCTTGGGAGCAGAAGTGCCATTCTGAAGGAAAGGTGTGTGGAGCCCTGACATCTCTCAGGCCCTACCTTCCTCTCTCTGTCTCACGATTTCTTTAACCATCACCTGGAGATGATAACAGCTCCTACCTCATAGGGCTGTTTTGGAAAGTTTTAGTTAGTTAACACATGTAGAGCATTTACAATGGTAGCTGGCATGTCAGAACAGCCAGGGTTGGCTGTGCTCAGAAGGGCCCTTTGTTTTAATGCTCTGCTGTCTCCATCTTGAAATTCTTAATAATTTTTGAGCAAGAGACCTCACATTTTCCTTTTGCATTGGGCCCTGTAAACTATGTAGCCGATCCTGGGAAGAACCCAGTATATGGTAACATTTGTAAGTTGGCATCGTTGCTCTAACATTTTGAAAAGTTTAAATCAATAATATGTTTTTGTTTTTAAAATCTTGGCTCCAGGATGGTGTATCACATTCATAGTTAAGTATTGGGTCTCTCCTTCACCAAAAGCTCAAGCTTATACTTCCCATGGTAGGAGGGTCTCTCCAGGTTCCAGCCCTGAATGAGGGCTTCCCTAGCACTGGCATGAGCTGCCCCTGCCCTTGTTTCTCACTGTCCCATGTGTTGAACCCAGCTCTCTTCTGCCAGTCCCTGCACAGACCACTCCTATGTGTAGGGGATCCCCATTTCAGTTCTTTTTCAAACCTGAATCTTTTTTTTTGGCCGTGCCACATGTGGGGATCTTAGTTCCCCAACCAGAGATCGAACCCGTGACCCCTGCAGTGGAAGTGCAGGGTCTTAACCATTGGACCACCAGGGAAGTCCCCTCAGTTCCTTTTCAGACATCATGTTGAAACAGTGATTCCAGAGCACAGGGGTGTGCCCAGGAGGCCAGGTCTCTAATAATGTTCAGCAGTAGTCACAAGCTGCCAGCTACACCAGTTTTGAGTACCTTGCCGTGAACTTGGATCACCAGCCTAGACTCTCAGCATGGTCATTTTATTTTTGGAGTCCTGTTTCCTGCATGGCCCACTCCAATATATACTCTTGCTTCAAGTCTCAGAAGCCAGTTTTGGGAGAACAGATCCACCGCTCCCAGAATCTTTATGAGAATTAATCCATCTTCTTCCCAGGGACCAGTTTTCACACCAGTGTTCTCAATCAGACATAGTCTCCATAGAGTAAAGGAAGTTGTTATGATACCCTGATCCCAAGGCAATGCTGCCCTACATTTGTTTAAGCAATATGCCCCCTGGGTTAAACCCTTTGTAGGGCAGAGAAGTCACTGCAACTCAGTCCACATCCTTCTCCCCATAACTCTCATCCATTAGATCTGTCCTGACCTCTGGCTGAATTCTTCTTCAATTTGAGTCTCCTTCAAGAACTTAAAAGCAGCGTGTGTGCAGGACACACCACGTCTGCCGAGATGACAAAGTGGTAAATGGCTGAACAAGCCAATGCCCAGGGGGGTCTCACCCGCTATGATGTGCTTTGAAGGCAGTTCTCAGAGGAAGTGAAGTCAAATACTAAACAGTCCTTCCTGACCTTGAGCCGTGTCCTTGCATTGAGCCCCAAACACCCGATTCCTCTCCAGGAAACAGTCTGTCTTCTCCCTGTGTTGGCTTCTTACTGTCTTCCCTGGTTTTCTGCCATCTGCTCAGCTGGCCATTGCAGTTTGCAGAGACCACGGTGGGATGACGTGTACTCTCTCAGAAGTGCTAGCTGTCTTTAGGTGGAAGAGGGATTTGGGGAGAAAACATGCTGGATTTTCATTTATTTTTAATTGTAAACAGCTTGAAATGAGCGTGCCACGAACTCTGATTTCATCCCTCTAGAGGGAGCCAGGCTGGGTTCAGCCCTTTCAGAGCCTTTAGGTGGCCACTGTGTTTAATATCTTGGGAAAGCAAGCAGAGCCCACAGAAGACTACGTGAATAGCATACTTGCAACAAGACCGCATTTCAGAGCCCACAGGACAAAGCTGATCCCAAAGGCACATCTGAGACTCTTTCTTCTTATGTCTGAGCTAGTATCAGCCATTCAGTGGAATTTATTTAAAAATAAATAAAACTACACACTTTTCCTGTAAATAAGATAAAGTGATGCTCCCTAGTACTGACGCACTTTGCAACAGTGTTCTGCCTGCTGCCCTCATGTCTGCCTCCTGTCTTAATTGAGACACTGGTCAGGGGACTTTCCGATTCCTCTTCATCTCCTGTTTCCAGAAAGGCAGGTTAACTCAGCCTAATCTTAACATGGAAATTCCCTTAGGGTCCGGAGCTCCTGCCTACACGCAGTTGGATTGTTGGACAGCAACAATTTTGTTTATTCAAGAGGTGCCACAAATGAAGCTGGACAGGGAGGAAAAATGGGCTAAAAGGAGGATCTTATTGTTCTTTTCGTCACTTGCTAGTGAGGACGTTTACACTCAAGGACTGTCCATTCTGAAAGGACTCTAAGAATCATACTGACTCCTTAAATCTCTGTTGGAGAAAGAGCAAGAGAGCGAGCATGCGAAGGAGAGCTTGAGACAAGAAGTTTTTACTTTCTATTGTACATTGTCAGCCATTGAAAAGCTGGAAAGTGAACGGAATCTTGCTTTCCTTCTAGGATCATATTTGTTGATTTCTTGTATGTTTCTTCTTCTGACAGCATTATTTCTTTTCCATGGATGATCTCTCTAAGGGTGCAGTGCCTAAGACTTTTTTTAGGAGATGCTCACTTAAGATTACATGAATAGCATCCTTCTAACATGACCATGTTTCTTAGCCCATCAGATACAGCCTAAGGATGTAGGTCACGAACCTACAAAAATAGCAGTCATCTGACTATATCTGGACCACATCCGAACTGACCCAGTGCCAACCCTTATGCATGTGCTTTGTCTCCAATCAAGCCTTAATATTTGACCTCAACTTTGTGAGCAGTTCTGAATATCTTACCCTTTTCCATCAGGTTTCATGCTTTTTATGGTCAGCCAGGCATCTGATCCAGCCTTCCCTCTAAGTCAGCTTTCTCAGACAGCTCTGCTTGGGTAGTCTCCCAAGGTCTTCCCAACATCAAATTTTAACCAAATCCCTTGCAACTTCCTGATGCCAATCCCATACACTCACTAACTTTCCAGATCCTCCCCTTGTCTGAGAGGAAAATGCTCAAGTGGGTCAAGGACAAAATGAAGTTCTTGGGGGTCACACAAGTAGGCTGCGACCATGAGGTTTAGGTTTTTAGTTTAGAGGGACAATGCCTCTCCCATAGAGCTGTCGTGCTGGGGGCAGCCCTGCTCCTGGGGCAGCCTGGTGGGTGGAAAGGAAGCACTCGTGGTGGGGGTCTGATAGTCACAGACTTTAAGGAAGAAAACCTCTTTTCTCTTGTCCTTGCTTATTTCCTCCTCCCCCCCTTTGGAGAGGTGATGTTCAGAGGGCAAAGGTCACATTGGAACTTTGGGGAAGGGTGTCTGGAAACCAGCTCCTCAGCCTTCTTCTGGTCTCGGTCTCAATTTGAAAATGCTACGGAGGCTTTCAGGGTTGCTCTAGACTAGTCCAGCTCACCTCCAGTAGAGAATTGTTTCAAATTTGGTAGCAAAGAATGCTTTCAGTGAAGTGCTAAGTATGTCACAAAAGGAGGCACTTTGACCATTGTGCACATCCTTTGAGAACCTACCATGGCTGTGTACGATGTGTACTATAGGCTGTGTACTATCTTCCAGTGTTCTTGATGATGGCTCCCTGTGTGCCAGACTCTGTACTCGTGATTTCCCTGCATTATTTCATCTATGAGTTGGGGAGCCCTCTTACTCCCAGAAGATGAGGTGTACAGCAGTAAGTACCTGTCCAAATTTTTCAGGCTGTCTTACTGTCTTACCTGGGGCACACGTGGAGGCAAACCTTGAACCCAGCACTGTCTAACTCCCGAGCCCTAGCTGTCAATCATGACACTATGCTCTGTAGACTGACATTGGGTTCATTCAACAAGCTGGTATTATTCATCTATTGAACAGGCACTGGGCTAGGTCCTGGGAACACTGAGACGGAATAAGAGGACATAATGTCATCAAGCCTCACAATCTAATGAGGGGACATAAAGTATGCTTCCTTGTGTGTCCTTCCACTGTCATCTGTGACTGTCTTCCCCATCTGCCAGATCAGTTAAACTTTCTTGTCTCAGCCACTGAAGCCTCCTGTCCTCATCCCTCTGACTGTCATTTTGGTGTCACAGACAGATGGAATACAAGAAGAGCCTGTCTATGGGTGTGGGGTGAGGAGAGGAAGAAGGGAATGTGCCACAAAGCAGGAATCTGTCGAACAAATGATGTGACAGCAGACATGGTGTGGGTGACAGCTGGAAAATAGCAGTTAATAGCCCCTGGCCAGGCTGTGCTCAGGGAGATGGCATACTGAGAGACATCATAAAGGCTTGTGGAAACACTGCTCAGAGCCCACGGAGGCCTTTGCAAGACACCAGCCCACTGCACATCCTTGTCACATTTGCAAAGCCCACTCTTTTGGAAACTGAATCTGTGCTGGTCCTAGCCCAGTGTTGCATTCAGGGGATGCCATGCAGAGTCAACCAGCTGGACCTGATATCTACTTAGCCATGGCTCTTGCTAATAAACACTTAGAAGAAATGATTGCCAAAGACTTGGGGTTTGGGTGAGTCTTCCAGCAACTCACGGGCTTCACTGCTATGACTCCTGAAGATAATGATAAAGATAACACAGGTTAAAATATCCAATGTTTTATTCAATATTTTGGCGAGTTTCAGTTACTCCTAATTATAATACAACGGCTTTTCTACTTAAAACAATTATTGCCCTTTGCAATGAGCTTTGAAGCAAATACATTGTTTGCCATGATTAGTCACTGCTTCTGCCAGAGGTCTCTCTTTCTCGTCCTCCTCAATTCTGCTGCCTTTCAATTTGCAGCTAACTAGCATTAGCTTATGGTTAACATTGTGTCTGCTCCCAGTGTTAGTAACTAAGCTCGTTCACAGAAGGGGGCAGGAAAAAGAGTAGCTTCAGTCACCCTTGAGACAATTATACTCATTAAAAATCAATGGGATCCAATTAGGAGCAGCAGGACTCTGACTCAGTTTAAAATGTATTGAACACCAATTCCCAGCCGAGTGACAGTGGCACATCATGGGGGTCTGACAGCTGTGGCAGGAAAGGAGATGCTTTAACTTGCTTCTGTGATTGCATTCAAAGCCATTGCTTCCTTGTCATTATTGTCATCTTGTGTTTATTGTGTAATTTCCTCCTATGCTAAGTGTTAAATTAAGAGCGAGGGAAGATGCAAGGACTGAAGATTATCCTCCCTCAGATAGAGTTGTAATTAGAAAAAGGAGACAATGCTGGCAGAAATTGTCATCAGAAAAGGACACAAGCTGGAAGAAACAAGTTCAAACCTGAAGTGTCTGATAGGCCTCGGGTGGCACTATTCCCACTATTTTATTGAATAGTGGGTGGCACTATTAAATAAAAACAAATTTTTATTGAATCCCGCTCTGACCCTAGGAACTCAGAGATGACTGAGATCACACCTGCCCTCAAGGAACTTGCCATGCCTATTATGGTTTGTGGCTTTGTTTTATTCATCAAATCAACTACTGGGTTAACAAATGGGGGTGTTAGTTATACAATTTTAGAATAAAAGAGCTAGAGGCTGTTACTGGTATTAGTAAAATATAGCAGCCTCGATACTTTGTAATACCTAAGTTACATTTGTTAACAACTGAATTAGACCACAGAGTTCAAGGACATGAAGTTCAACATAGTAAGTGCTTTTCTGGGAAGGGCCTTTCAGAGTAAAATTGGGATTTTCATTTATACTTACATTCCCCTCTCAATATTTTGTGTGTTAGTACCTCCTTGGCAGTGTTGGGTGTTGGCTGGCTTGCTTGCTTGCTTGATTGATTTATATTTTCCCCAGCTTTATTGAGATATAATTGACAAATAACATTGTATAATTTTAAGGTACACAGCATGGTGATTTGATACATGTATATATTGATTAGCTCAATAAAGTTAATTAGCACATGTACCACCTCACATGACTATAATTTTTGTGTGTGTGTGTGGTGAGAACATTTTGGATCTTAGCAACTTGCAAGCATATAAAACAGTATTTTAAACTGTATCACTATGGAAGTTTGTACTCTTTGGCCAATATTCTCCATTCCCCACCCCTAGCCCCTGGCAACCATATTCTACTCTCTGTTTCTATCAGTTTGGCTTTTTTTTTTTTTTAGAGTCCACACATAAGGGAGATAACACAGTATTTGTCTTTCTCTGTCTGGCTTATCTCACTTAGCATAATGCCCTCAAAGCCCATCCATGTTGTTTCAAATAACAGGATTTCCTTCTTTTACATGGCTGGATAATATTCCACTGTGTGTGTGTGTATTTATATATCATATCTTTATTTATTCATCTGTTTATGGACAATTAGGTTGTTTCCATATCTTGGCTAATGTTAAGAGTTCTGAAATAAACATGAGGCTGCAGAGATCTCTTTGAGATAGTGATTTCAGCTCCTTCAGACCTATACCCAGCAGTGGTATGAATGGATCGTATGGTAGTTGCAGTTTTAATTTTTTGAGGAACCTCCATGCCCTTTTCCATAGTGGCTGCTACAATTTACAGCCCCACCAATAGGGCACAAGTGTTCCTTTTTTTTCCAGCATGCTTGCCAACATTTTTTATCACTTGTCTTTTTGATAATAGCCATTCTTAACATGTTTGAGGTGATATCTCATTGTAGGTTGCAAATACATTTCCCTGAAGATTAGTAAAGTTGAGTGTTTTTATGTACCTGTTGGCCATTTGTATATTCTTTGGAAAAATTCCTATTTGGGGGCTCTGCTCATGTTTTATCAGGTTCTTTGTTTTTTTTTGGTATTGAGTTATAAGAGTTTCTTATATATTTTAGATATTAACATCCTATCTGATATATGGTTTGCACATTATTTTCCATGCTGTAGACTGCCTTTCCATGTTTAAAAAATTTTTTTTCTTTTGGCTTTGCAAAAGCTTTTTATTTTGATGTATTTCCACTTGTTGATTTCTGCTTTTGTTGCATGTATTTTTGGTGTCATATCCAAACTATCATTGCCAAGACCAATATTAAGGAGATTTTTTTCCCTATGGAGTTTTTTCCTTATGTTTAAATCTTTAATCCATTTTGAGTTAATTTTAGTAGGTGGTATAAGATAGGGGTCCAGTTTCATTCTTTTGCTTGTGAGTATCTAGTTTTCCAAACACCATTAATTGAAAAGACTAACTTTTTCCTTTTGAGTATTCTTGGCTTCCTTGTCAAATATTTACTGACGTTATGCATGGGTTTATTTCTGGGCTCTGTATTCTATTCTTTTGATCTTTGTGTTTGTTTTTATGTGAGTAGCAAACTATTTTGATTACTATAGCTATGTATAGTATAGGTTGAAATTAGGAAGTGTGATGCCTCCAGCTTTGCTCTTTCTCAAGATTGCTTTGACTCTTCGGGGTCTTCTGTGGTTCCATACAAATTTTAGAATGATTTTTTTCTATTTTCGTTAAAAAAATGCCTTGGATTTTTTTTTTTTTTTTTTTTTTTGCGGTACGCGGGCCTCTCACCGCCGTGGCCTCTCCTGTCGCGGAGCACAGGCTCCGGACGCGCAGGCCCAGCGGCCATAGCCCACGGGCCCAGCCGCTCTGCGGCATGCGGGATCCTCCCGGACCGGGGCACTCTCCACCACTGCGCCACCAGGGAAGCCCTGCCTTGGAATTTTGATAGTGATTTCACTGAATCTATAGATGGCTCTGGGTAGTATGAACATTTTAACAATATTAATTTGTCTGATTCATGAGCCCAGAATACCTTTCCATTTATTTGTGTCTTTTTAAATTTCTTTCATCAATGTCTCATAGTTTTCAGTGTACAGATCTTTTACCTCCTGGCTTAAGTTTATTCCTAAGTATTTTCTTGTTTTCAATGCTACTGTAAGTAAGATTGCTTTCTTAATTTCTCTTTTTCATTGTTAGTGTATAGATATGCACTTGTTAGATATTTCATTGTTAGTGTATAGAGATGCAACTGATTTTTGTATGTTGATTTTTTCTCCTGTAACTTTATTAATTCTAACAGCTTTTTAAAGTTTAATTTCTTTGGGGGGTGGAGTCTTTAGTGTTTTCTGTATGTGCAACCATGTCATCTGCAAACACAGACAATTTTGATTCTTCTTTTCCAATTTGGATGCCTTTTTTTTTCTGTTTCTATCTTAATGTTTTGGGTAGGATTTCCAGTACTATCCTGAATAGGAATGATGAGAGTGGGCACTCTTGCCTTGTTCCTAATTTTAGAGAAAAAGCTTTCAGCTTTTCACTGTTGAATATGATGTTAGCTATGGGTTTGTCATATATGGTCTTTATTATTTTGAGGTATGTTCCTTGTGTTCTCAATTTGTTAAGAGCTTTTATCGTGAAAAGGTGTTGAATATTGTCAAATGCTTTTTCTGCATCTGTTGAGAGGATCATATGATTTTTAGTCTTTATTCCATTAATGTGGTGCATCATATTTACTGATTTCCATATGTTGAAACATCCTCACATCCCAGGGATAAGTCCCACTTGATCATGATATATGATTCTTTTCATGGCTGTTGAATTCAATTACCTAAAATTTTGTTGAGAATTTTTTGCATTTCATATGGTAAGCAGAGTAACCAATGAGAATGAGGGGAAGCTAGAATAGTGTGTTATGTTTTAGAATAGAAGAGAAGTGGGTGTTTTAAAATAAGAGGAGCTGTCTACTTGCCAGTGTTACACAATAGTCCAGATAATTAAGGACTGAGATGTGACCTTTGAATTTTATAATATGGGGTTGCTTGGTTTCAGTGAGTTTGTTGTGAGAAAGGTCTGATTACAGTGGGTTACAAGACAGTGGGATAGTGACTAGAATAGCTTTTCTTTGAAGAGACAGAAGAAACATGGGATGTACGTATAAATACTCTGAAGTCAAAAGTTTTTTTATTTCGTTTTGTTGTGTTTTAAGGTAGGAGTTAGTAGGGCATGTTTGTTTGCTTATGAGATGCTCCAGTAAAAAAGAAGAAATTAATGCTGCTGAAGGTAGTATCTAGTTGCACTGACAAAGCCCTCAAGAAAGAGTGTATAGCTAAGATCTAGAACACAGGTGGAGAGTACAGGATACTAGCTGGTTGGACAAGCCACAGAGTCATGGGATCTTGGAATGTTTGAGCTGACAAGGGTTTTAGAGTTCATCTAGTCCCATTATTCATTTGCTGATTCAGTCCTTCAAGTAATAGGTTTTGAAATCTTCCATGCAGCAAGCATGATTGAGATAGAACCTGTGCCCTTGATATATAAGCATATCCTCCTTTTTATGAACAAGAAAAATGAGACATAGAGGGTGGAATATCTAGCATAAAACCATACCTTTTTTTTTTTCAGCTAGAGCTAGAATGGAAATTCATGACTCTCTACTATCAATACATTTTGCCTAAAAAAAACCCCCAAAAACAAAACAAAACAGAAACACCGTTTTTAAAGAGTAGTTTTAAATTCATAGTAAAATTAAGAGAAAGTAAAATAAAGAGATTTCCCATATACCCCTTAGCCCCTCACACTCATAGCCTCCCTCGTTATTAACACCCTCATAAGAGTGGTACATTTATTACGATTAATGAACCTACATTGACACATCATATTTGCCCAGTTTGTAGTTTACATTATAATTCACTCTTGGTGTTGTTCATTCTATGGGTTTGGATAAATGTATAATGATATGTATCCATCATTATAGTATAATACAGAGTATTTTCACTCCCCTAAAAATCTGTGCTCCACCTATTCATCCCTCCCCTCCACCCAAGCCCCTGGAAACTACTGATCTTTATACTGTCTCCATGGTTTCACCTTTCCCAGAATGTCATACAGTTGGAATCATACAGTATGTAGCCTTTTCATACTGGCTTCTTTCACTTAGTAATATACATTTAAGTTCTTCCATGTCTTTTCATGGTCATTATTCTTTCAGTTAACCATCCAACCACTTAACTCAGAGCCTCATTTCCTCACTTATTACGCAGGTATGTAACACATGAGAACTGATGGAACAAGTTCTATGTTCGGTTTACAAAAAAATGAACAAGATACCCATGAACACACATTCTCATGGGGGAGATACTATGCATACATTAAAGAATCTTTGTGAAGATAGAATGAAAAATAATATGGGACATCTCCTGAGAACAAACTTTTCAAACAAGTGTAAGTTATATGCTGTGTTACATTTATATGGATATAAGAAATCAGGCTAAATGGTAGAGATGCAACAGAGTTCCTCTTGATTTTCCTAAAACCCAAAGAGAAAAATGGAAACCTTTTTATTACAAATGTTTATAAAATAAGCCGAAATGTAACAACTTATAAGATAAAGCAACTGAACAAAAGCAGCAGGTGAAAATGTTAAAAGATCATAGCATCTAGGTGTTCAGGGAGCTTTTTGTTGGAAAAGCTGTTATATTTGAAAAGTTAAAACTTAGAGTGTTGAGGTCCTTTCCCAAATCTCTTGGAGTTTTTGGGAAGCATATAACTATCCACTTTGACCTCAGCATTAAGCCAAACAAATCTATCCATCTGACTGATATACCTGTCAGTCTGTTGAATCTGGCCACATCCATCCAGAGATGCTCACAAAGATTCTAGACCCTCCACTGTCATTTGCTTGCATACAACTTGATCTTCAGCCAACCTTCCCCTTGCTTCAAATGCTTGGCTTTCCAATCCTGAAATAAATTCTGTTTCATATTTTCTAAATTTGGCATTTGAACCTTATTTCTTTAGATTTCTGCTAACAAATTGATATGTCATCTTCCTGAGCCCTGTCAACCCATAGAATTATGAGAGATAATAATAAATTGCTGTTTTAAGCCACTAAGTTTTGGGAGTGGTTTTCAACTAGGGATGATTTTGCGCCCCCCGCCCCAGGGGACAATTGAAGATGTCTGGAGACATTTTTGGCTTTCATACTAGGCAGGGGGAGTGTTAATGTCATCTAGTGGGTAGAGGCCATGGATGCTGCTAAATATCCCATAATACACAGGACACCCCCCCTCCCCAACCATAACACAGAATTATTGGCCCCAGGATACCAATAATGTTAAGGCTGAGAACGTTTGTAATTAATAATCATGATCACTTTCTTTTAAACTTGTACTGTTATTAAATAAAAAGGTCAAATTTTCAGATTTTGAATAATGTACCTCATATACACTCCTATGTGTTATCCTGAAAGCCCTTTCTCTTTTCTGTCTCTCCAAACCCTGCAAAGCCTTATTCAATTCCCCCATTCACAGAAGACTTCCTGACATCTTTCCTCTGCCTGTAGTAAAATACTAACATATTATACACTGCTAATTTCTTTTCTGGCATTTAGCTACATTTTTAGGTCTGTTAATCTGGTATGACTGTAAGCTCCTCAAAGTCAAACACCAAATTGCATACTACTTTCAGACACTCCCAAAGGCCAAGCACCATGCCTACCATGAAAGGTGTTGGAGATTGACTGTGACCGTTTCTTATTTTCATGCAGTTTTTATGAAACAATGCAGTAATTTTATACTAGATTGTAATATTATGATTTATAATAAGAAATATATATTTAGTTTTTGTCCCCATTTCTGGCATAGAGCTCCTAAAATTCTTGGAATTTCCTAAATGAAGAGAGAAATAAAGGTGTCTTTTTTTATGTTAATGAGATGACATTTGGAAAGCACTTAAGGATGGGGCTGGTTGCCAGTGGAACCAACCATGTTATTAGAGGGTTGAGACATTCAGTTCTAGCTCCAGATCTCCAGAAAGAAGAGAGGGGCTGGAGATTGAAAATCGATTGCCAGTGGCCAATGCCTTAATCAGTGATGCCTAGGTAATGAACTTCCATAAAAACCTAAAAGGAGAGGGTTTGGAGAACTTCCAGGTTAATGAACATGTGGAGTTGCTAGGAGAGTGGCATGCCAGGAGGGACACCCTTTCCCATGCCTTGCCTTGTTCATCTCTTCCATCTGGTTGTTCCTGAGTTATATCTTTTTACAATAAACTGGTAATCTAGTGAGTAAACTGGTTTTCCTGAGTTCTATGAGCCACTCAAGCATATTAATCTAACCTGAAGAGGGGGTTATTGGTACCTTCAGTTTGTAGCTAGGCATTCAGAAGTACAGGTAACAACTTGGGCTGGCAACTGGCATCTGAAGGGGGGGCAGTATTGTGGGTTTGAGCCCTTAAGCTGTGGGATCTATCTCCCACCGACCTATCTATCTATCTATCTCCAGGTAGATCGTGTAAGAATTGAATTAAAGTTAAGACACCCAGCTGGTGTCCAGAGAATTGTTTATTGTAGGGAAAATCCTCCATCCATTTGGTGACCAGAAGTGTTGAAAGTGAAGTGTTTTGTGTGAGTAGTAAAAGAGACTTACAGGAAAGAAAAACAGTACAGAAGAACTGGGTTTTTCCTTACATAGGAAGGAAAAATAAGTTGTATTTTTCCATTTTATAGACTTTTCATAGAGACACTGAAATTTCACAAAATCTAAGTCAAAACTGTCTTGCTGATGTTAATCACATGTGACTTGCAAAAGGTGAATCAGCAGAGCCCAACTCCATAGACTCAGATAAGATAAATTAGAAAAGGTAGCTGATCTCCCAAGCAGCTCAGATGAGCGTTCCCCTCCCAAGCAGGGAACAAAAAGCAAATCAATAGAAATGGTCCCTGAGAAATATCAGACATTGGACATAGCAGAAAAAGCTATTTTAAATATGTTCAAAGAACTAAAGAAAATATGTCTAAAGAACTAAAAGACACTGTAAGAATAATGTGTCACCAAATACAGAATATCAATAAAAAGACAAATTACAGAAAATAAACTAGAAATCTGAAGTTGAAAAGGGCAATACCTAAATAAAAATATTGCCAGAAGTTCTCAATATAAGATTTGACCTGGCAGAAGAAAATAAATCAATAAACTTGAAGGTAAGTTAAGTGAAATTATCCAATATGAGAGAAGAAACAAACAAAAAAGAATGAAGAAACTTAACATAGCCTCTGAGCCTTATCAGGACTCTGAGACACCATCAAGCATACTGACATACAGGAGTTCAAAAGGAGAAGAGGGGGAGAAAGGGAATAACGTATTGTTGAAAATATAATCACTGAAAATTTCCCAAATTTGATGAAAATTTGGTGAAAAACATAAATCTACATATCTAAGAAACTCAACAAACTCCTATTAGGATAAATTTTAAAAGATCTATAACTAGATACATAATCAGACCATCAAAGACAAAGATAAACAGAACCTTGAAAGCAGCAAGAGAGAAACAACTCATTACATACAAGCGATGCTTAGTAAGAAGAAAACATGATTTCTCAATGGAAACTGTGGAGGCTAGAAGGCAGTAAGATGACATATTCTAAGTGCTAAAAAAAAAAAAGACTGTCAAGCAAGAATTCTACATCCAGCAAAACTATACATCAAGCATGAAGAAAGATCTTCAAAAATTAAGGCATTCTCAGGAAAAAAAAAAAAAGCTGAGATTATTTGTTGTTAGTACACCTACCTGTAAGAAATACTAAAGGGAGTCCTTCGTGATGAAATGAAAGGACAGTATAAAGTAACTAGAATCAACATGAAGAAATAAAAAATACTGGCAAGTCTACTGTATACATAAATATAAAATTCAGTATGAAAGTATTTTTAAATTTGTACCTTTTTTCTCCTATCTGATTGAAAAGCCAATGGTATAAGCAATAACTATGAACCTTGGTTGATGAACATATAATGTATAAATATGTACTTTATGTGACAATAAATGTATGAAGGAGAGGGAGGGAATGACACTATGAAAGAGCAAAAGTTTTGTAGACTATTGAAATTAAATTTGTATTAGTCTTAATTAGATTGTTAAAAATTAAATTGTTCATTTTAATCCCCATGGAAAGCACTAAGAAAATAACTAAAAAAATATGGCAAAAGAAATAATAAAAGAATTGAAATGGAACACTAGACAATATCTCTTTAACATAAAAGAAGTTATATTGATGGATTAGGGGAATAACAAAGAGATAAGATGTATGGAAAACAACACGATGGCAGACAGAATCCCTGCCTTTTCAGTAATTATATTAAAGTAAATGATTGAAACATTCCAGTTAAAAGACAAAATTGGTGGAATGTGTTAAAGAGTAAAAAAAACCCAAAAAACGTTATCCAGCTACTCGCTGCCTGAAGTAGACATGTGTTAGATTAAAAAACACAAATAGATTAGAAGTATGAAAACAATATACCATACGATCATTAACCAAAAGGGACCTGGAGTGGTAATATTACCAGAAAATAGACTTTATAAGAAAAATTGTTACTAGAGACAAAGAAGCATATTTTAACTATGATAAAATATTATCCATAGCAAGGTATAACGATTATAAACATACATGCATATAAAAGCAGACCCCAAAATAAAGGAAGCAAAAACTGACACAAGTAAAGGGAAAAATAAACAATTCAACTTATATTTAAATACTTCAATATTTGATTTTCAGTACTGAGAAAACACTAGACAGTAGATCAACAAAGAAATGTGACTTGAACAATACTGTGAAAAACTAGAGCTGAAAGACATCTATAGAGTATGCCACCTGACAACACCAGAAAATACATTCTTCTTAAATGCACATGGAACATTCCTTAGGATAAACCGTAGTTAAGGCCACCAAACAAATCTCAATAAATGTAAAATGTTGTTATCATACAAAGTGTGTTCTTTGACCACAATATAATGGTATTAGAAACAATGACAAAAGGAAATTTGGTATAGTTAGAAATCTGTGGAAATTATACCCTTAAATAATCAATGGGTAAAAGAGAAATCATGGGGAAATTAGAAAATATTTTGTGAGGAATAAAAAAAAACACAACATGTGATACAGTGAAAGCAGTGCTTAAAGGGATACCTACATTTTCAAAGAAAAATATTAAATCAATAAACCAACCCTAAGAAACTAGGAAAAGAAGAGCAAACTAATCTCAAAACAAGCAGAAAGAAGGGATTAGAGTGGAGATAAATGAATTAGAGAATAGAAAAACAATAGAATAAATAAAACAAAGTTGGTTTTTTGAAAATATTAACAAAATTGTAAAATTTTAACTAATTTGACCAAGAGAAAAACCTCTAATTACTAAGTCAAGAATAAAAGTGTAGACATTACTACTGATTTTACAGGAATAAACGGGATCAGAAGAGAATACTGTAAAAAATTTTATGCCAACAAATTGGATAGATGAAATAAACAAGTTTCTAAAAACACTCAAATTACCAAAACTAAATCAGGAAGGAATAGAAAATCTGAATCGATCTGTAACAAGTAAAGAAACTGAATGAATAATAATAATTAAAATCAAACTTCTCACAAAGAAAAGTTCAGGACCAGATGACTTTATTGGTAAATTCTATCAAACCTAAAAGAATAAATATGAATCCTTCACAAAACTGTTCTAAAAAATGGAAGAAGAAACACTTCCCAGGTCTTTCTGTGAGGCCCTGATACCAAAACCAGGCAAAGACATCACAAGAAAAGAAAACGACAGACCAATATCTTTCATGAATATAGAGATAAAAATCCACATCCAAATACTAGCAAACTGCATCTAACAGCATATAAGAAGGATTATATGTTATGATCAAGTGGGATTTATCCTGGGAAAGTTGGTTCAACAACAAAACCAGATCACTGTGATAACTATAATAATAGAATAAAGAGCAAAAATCACATGATCGTCTCCACAGAGAAAGCACTTTACACAATACAACGTATTTTCATCATAAAAGCATTCAACAAACTAAAGATAGGGAGGAACTTCCTCAGTCTGAGAAAGTGCATCTATGCAACAGCCACAGGCCATATCATACTTATGCTAAAAGGTTGAAAGCTTCCCTCTAAGAGCAGAAACAAGAAGAGGATGTCTACTCTTGACACTTTTCAACATTGTAATGAACATTTTGGCCAAGGCAGTTAGGAAATAAAAAGAAATAAAAGGCATCCAGGGCTTCCCTGGCGGCGCAGTGGTTGGGAGTCCGCCTTCCGATGCATGGGACGCGGGTTCGTGCCCCAGTCCAGGAAGATCCCACATGCCGCGGAGCGGCTGGGCCCGTGAGCCATTCCAAAAAAAAAAAAAAAAAAAAGGCATCCAGATTTGACAGGAAGAAATAAAATGATCTCTATTTGCAGATTGGATGATATTGTACATAGGAATTCTAAGTTACACATACACACACACACACACACACACACACACAATATTGGAACTTATAAATGAGTTCAGCAAGGTTGCAGGATACAAGATCAATATAGAAAGGCAAATTGTGTTTTATATACTATCAATGTACCATACAAAAATAAAATTAAGAAAACAATTTCATTTAAAATACTATCAAAAAATTAAATATTTAGGAATAAATTTAACAGAAGTGCAAAATTTCTATACTTAAAAGTACAAAAATCATCATTGAAAGAAACTAAAGAAGACTTAAATGGGTATACATTCTGTGTCCATAGGTTAGAAAACCTAGTATTGTTAAGAAGGCAATGCTTCCTAAATTGGTCTACATATTAATACAATACCTATCAAAATTCTAACTGCCTTTTTTTTACACATTCTAAAAAGCTGATAATAAATTCATATGGAAATACAAGACACCCAGAATAGCTAAAGGAAGCTTGAAAAAGAAGAACAAATTTGAAGGACCCACACTTGCCCATTTCAAAAAATTCACTACAAAGCTAGAGTAAACAAGGTGGTATATAGTGCTGGCATAAAGATATACGTATAGATGAATGAAACAGAATCGAGAGTTCAGAAACAAACCTACACATTTAAGTTCAATTTATTTTTAACAAAGTGCCAAGACAATCCAATAGGGGAAGGAGCAAGTCTTTTCACAAAGGATGTTGAAATGACTGGATATCCACATGCAAAGTAATGAATTTGGAACCATACATTAGTCTACATACAAAACTTAAATCAATGAAAAAAAACTAGACATGTAAAACTCTTAGAAGAAAACTTAGGAATATATCTTTATGTCTGGATTAGACAATGGTTTCTTAAATATGATACCATAAGCACAAGTAAACAAAAAGAATAGATAAATGGGGATTAACCAAAAGTAAAATGTTTTGTACTGTGAAGGACATTTCTTCAAAGACAAATCACCAAATGGGAAAAATATTTGCAAATCATATATCTGAAAAGGGACTAGTGTCTAGAATACACAAAATACATATCAAGAACAAAAAGATAAATTTTAAAAATGGACAAATTATTTGAATATCCATTTCTCCAAAGAAGATATGGAAATGGTAATCACCATATGAAAATATGCTCAACATCATTAGCCACTAGGTAAATCAATATTAAAACCTCAGTTAGATACCACTTAACACCCACTGGGATGACTATCATCAAAAAGACAGACAACACCCATCAAAAAACTTATATGTACATAGCAGCATTATGCATAGAAGCCAAAAGGTAAGAACAATCCCAGTGTCCGTCAGTGATGAATGGATAAACAAAACGTAATGTATCTATACAATGGTACATTATTCAGCCACTTAAAGGAATAAATTTTACAGTATGTGAATTATATTTCAATAAAAAAGAAACTGTTGCAGCAAAACGGCATTGATTTCAGTGGCAAAAGGAAATAGAGATGATTGGAGCCCACAGATTCCCTTCACATGACAGAAAATAGTGGATTTTCCTGATATGCTTTTGTAATAAATATGGTAGTGTGTAATTTATTCACAAGACTTTCAGCCACCTGAATGTGCAAGTTGATAATAATTAGAATCCGAGGAACAGAGGTTTGGGACAAAAGACAGCCCTAAAACAGATGGCAGATAGGAGGAAGTACAGCCTTGGGAAAGATAAAGAGACTGCATTCTAGCCTGTTGGGGAGGAGAAAGCTGAAATGTAGGTAAGAAAAGGGCTAATGGAACTAAATTAGTATGGTCTATTACACTCTGGCATGACATTTTCTGGCATGAGTCCTCACTGGGATTTTCCAAGACCCCAAATCTAAATTGGAAGCATCTTGGAAAATCCCAGTGAGGACTCATGGGGAGTTGCCCCTTCACCAGGAAAAATTCAGTAAATCAGTGGCTTCTATAGGAAAAGTTAAGACACACAAGTCCAGAGGAAGCTTTTGTTTGTTTGTTTGTTTAATTAGACGTTCAGGTATTCTGGGGATATTGACAGTTTCAAGAGATTCCCCCCAAAATATTAATTGATAGAATAAATAATTCCATTTGGGAAATGATATTCCAAGGTAATAATGCCTGCCTAAACCTTTTTCTCCTTAGGGCTAGGGAAGTGTTAAGTGATTTCTTTTCAATGTTAGCAATGTTAGTTAAGTGATTTCTTTTCAGTGTTAAGCAATATCACATTTTATATTGGGAGGGAGGAGCTTGGAAACAATCCAAATTACCCACAAAAGGGAACCAGCTAAACAAACTGCCTCACAAATGATGGCTCCTTTAAACATATAAATGGTATTAAAATGGTAATACGTGACAATTTCAATATATGAAAAGCTCTAAACGATTAAGTGAGTTAACAAAACATAAAATTACATGTCAACTGATTACTAAATTTTATATATTCAAAAAGACTATATGTATGTTTTATTAAGGGAAAAAATAAGGAATATAGAAAGAACAAATATACTTGCCATATTCTCTGTCAATTATGTTCTTATAACCCCATGAATAACTTGAAGTTGGTGATATTATCCCAACTTTATAGATGAAAAATTAATATACAGAACAATTAATATAATTTGTTTAAGGATACCCAACTGATAAAGGCAAAGACAAGATTCAAACCTCAGCTCTGTTGATGCCCGAATTCATTGACCCATAGTCCAGTGAAATAGAATTTCATAGTCTTCTGTTTCTTTTCTTTAGTTACCAACTCAATATAAGTCTGAGCAGTGAGATACCAAATGAGGTGATGATTTTTTTTCCACTCACTGCACTTATGTTGAATCTGCTTTCCCATCTCTTAAAGATGACAGATCCCATAGGCATCTATCAAATATTATCATTAAAAAGGTAATTTTAATCCAGTTTCATCTGATTTCAAGCCCAAGCGTCATACCCTCAGTAAACGTTTATCATCTCCCCTTTCTCTGATATCTACCAGATTTCAGCCCAAGAGATTTGCAGCCCATGAGAGAGGTCATGAGTGGCATGTGGGATCTTTTCTCTGTTCTTTTCTCCTCTGGTTTCAGCTCCTGTGATGTCAGCTTGGGAACAGGGAACGTGAGAGAGAAAAGACATGATCTTATGTAACTAGCATCCTGTTGGTGGTCCTATTTTTGGCTTCTTTGTTTAATGCTACAGGTATCTAAATGTTGGCTCTTGTGGAATGCATGTGTAAGTTATCCAGATCACCTAACAGACCTCCACACTGTTAAGATCCCCTAACTGAAAGATCTGTCCTAGCTTCACCCTATCATTCCCCCCTGACTCCTCAGCTTCTTCTCCAGGGGCGTCCACCTAACAGCCTCTGGCTGCTGCGTTCCTCTGCCCAGTGTGCCAGCCTTCTTGGGTGGGATTCCAGCAAGCCAACTCAGGTCCAGCTGCCCACATGGTGTTCAGTTGGCCCATTCACTGGAAACTCAGGCCATAAGAAACAGTGGGAGCCCAGGCTGCTCTGGCGCCACACCCCCTTTGTCTTCTGCCTCTCCTATATTCCTTGTGTGCTTTTGTACAAGTAGTTTGAGAGAAAAAAACAGCAGGTCCACCACATAAGCAGATACCCTAGTAAACAAATAAGGTGAAATGAAATTTTTCCTTTCCTGCAGCACTAACCTCATAATTTCTACAAAGTGTTCTCTTGGAGATCCTCTTGCTTTTCTTGGCATGGGTGAGAAAGCCATCCACTCTCCCCATGGAAGGGAGGCAAATGTGGACACTTACTCTCCCAGGTTAGTAACTCATGTCTTGGACAATTCTCCAATTCTCAACCGTGACCTCCCCTTCCCAAGACTTTATTTTATTTATTTATTTTTTAAACATCTTTATTGGAGTATAATTGCTTTACAATGGTGTGTCAGCCTCTGCTTTACAACAAAGTGAATCAGTTATACATATACATATGTTCCCACATCTCTTCCCTCCTGCGTCTCCCCTGCCTCCCGCACTCCCCATCCCACTCCTCTAGGTGGCCACAAAACACCGAGCCGATCTCCCTGTGCCATGCGGCTACTTCCCACTAGCTATCCATTCTACGCCTGGCAGTGCACACATGTCCATGCCACTCTCTCACTCCATCACAGCCCACCCCTCCCCCTCCCCCGCCCCACATCCCCAAGTCCACTCTCTAGTAGGTCCGTGTCTTCACATAGACTTGGGTGGTGACGGTGGCTCAGTTATACTGACATAGCAGAACAATTTGTTCCCCTCAGTTATACCACACACACACACACACACACACTCACACACACACTCACACACACTATGATGCCTTGGAGAGGATTTTTGTCCCCTAAATGTCTGAATCTCATTATAGAAAGTGGAATACTTGACTTTTATATGTCCTAGCTTTCTACCCTGATCCAGGAACAGAGGATTCCCTCTCAGAATCCTAGTACACTTATTAAGTCACCAAACTGCAAAATAACATTTGCAAAAGGCGGCATATGTCCAATTAAATGCACATTAGCACTTAAGAGGGCTCTTCACCACTCCCCTGGTGCCTGAAGCATACCAAGAAAAGTAGAAAACAGCTAGTAAATCAAAGTAATGAAACTTATTTAAAATCATATCTCTGAAATCAGTGGGGGGTAACTCTAAGGGAAAAATAAAAATTTCTATGGATTAAGAAGTTAAATTGGGGCTTCCCTGGTGGCGCAGTGGTTGAGAGTCCGCCTGGAGATGCAGGGGACACGGGTTCATGCCCCGGTCCGGGAAGCTCCCACATGCCCCGGAGCGGCTAGGCCCGTGAGCCATGACCGCTGAGCCTGTGCGTCCGGAGCCTGTGCTCCGCAATGGGAGAGACCACAACAGTGAGAGGCCCGTGTACTGGAAAAAAAAAAAAAAAAAGTTAAATTGTAGTATAAACAAAGAAAGATAAATGCCATCTCTGCTTTCCTACCCAAATTAGCAGGAAACGCTCTGTCCCCCATCTAGAGGGTACCAGTGGGTTTTGGTACCATGTTGTAAAAGTTAAGCTGACATTCTTCATTACGAGGGATTAAAGTACTTTAAATCCCTATTCACCAACCCTGTTTATGTTTCTGTCTAAGTGTTATTTAGGATTATCATACTTTGGGTGCACACTGACTTTCTAAACAGATTTCGTTCCCTATGTCCCCTTTAGAATACTCTAGCTAACTGCTCTGCTCACCATCCTAAGCCTGTCTGAAAGGTGCTTCCCTCTCTGCTTTTCTTCACCTCTACCTTGGGAAGCTCTCCTTTCCTATGTCTACTTAACAAAATCCCACCCACTACTGGAAAGTCAGTTTGGAGCCCACCTTCTCTATCCTGCTGTGGGGAGTTCTCTACTCTGCCTTCCTTTCTGGACAATGTATTTTCTTGAGTTGTTGCTGAGTGATTCTCAGAATGGATGTGCACATCCTAGGTGTTTGATGACATATTCTCCAAAGTGTCTGTGCTTATTTTTATTGTTTTGTGTTTATTTGGCCAAAGAGGGAGGAGTTGGAATGTTTTTACCCTGAAGATTATCTAAAAACGTAATAAAATCATCTGGATGACCCCAAAATGACTAACTCCCTGTCATTTCCTCCTTATCACAAACTCACAAGCAAGTTTGCATGTGAGTTTGTGATCACATTGGCACCAGGAGTTCTCTAAGAATACTAGGGCAGAGATGAACTAAATATGTAAATTACAGATTCATGACAAGTGAAAGCCAAATAATTTAGGATATGCTGTGAGAAAGATGACTTTCCTACAGAAAAAAACCTGGGGGGACATGAGTGAGTGTATGGCCCAACGATATGGCAGGAAGGATTGAAAAGAACTTACTCAGTGGTCCTCAGCACTATACTCACATTGAAAGTAGAAATTTAGTTTCAAGAGAGTAACACCATCCATCTTACTAAATTAGCATTGTTGATTTAATGTTATTGGTTTTTGTAGTTTTGTTTGGGTTCAGTTGCTAAATTTGATTTGGTGTTATAGTTTTATAAGTGCAATAAACATCAGGTATTTAGATATAATTTTAGGTTTGCACATATTTAAACAACATAAGTATTACAGCATAACATAGCATTTTATGTCAATGTTGAGGAATCTCTTGACAATTTTTTTAAAATGATGTGGAATACTATTTGGTTTTGAAAAACTGTGGCTTAGCATTGAATGTTTGCCACTTGTTCATAGAAACATGTCTTTTTTTCAACACTGTTGTCAGTTCTTAGAGATCAGAGATTATATCTGTTTTCTGTGTCTCTCACAGCAGCTAGCTGGGTGTCTTACATATAACCATTGCTCAATAAAATTTATTGATGACTGTGATTGTACTGATGTACTTTTTCTGAAAACTAAAGCTCTCAGAACTTCAGTTTTTCATATCTAACATGAAGTCGATCCATTAACGCTTGGCTTATACATTCCCTGCCTACTCTGACATTCTAAACAATTTGGAAAAAAAAGCAGATCACGTCCATGCTAAGGATAAATCTGGTTATGAGAAACATTTCAAGCAAAGATAAAGACGAATCTAGTGATTGTGCCCATTGAGAGGAAGCATGGCTCCACATCCTTTGTTTTATAAAAGAGGGGAGGGATGAATCTCGTTTCCATGGTGGTAAGTCATGGTGCTTCACGCTGCCAACAATGAGATATTGGCTACACAACTACAGTTTTTCATGTGCTGTTTTCTTTGCTGAAGGGAATAAGGTACGATTTCCTTTTGGAGATAGTTGTAGATGAAAAGTAGTTGCATTTTCTTTCTTCCCTGCAAGTTTCCTGAAGGACCAATCAAGAAAGCAGATATAACCTACAGTTCAAAATGTAGTTGGGAAGATAAGAATAATCTCAGCCAAGAAGGACATAATAGGTATATAAAACTTCAACACAAATAGAACTGGAAACCTCAGCAAAAGAGTGTGGAGACACAGACTCACCACCATCTTACAGTCATCACACTCTGACATATGGGTTGGTTTTCAGATATGCAGTTTATTGACCAAAGTACTTAAACTTCCTGATTTAATTCTCAAGAATGTCCAACCCCATTAACCAAATGGTTGTTTTTTCTTTCATGTTAGAGAGCTCTGAGTTAGCATCACAAGCCTACTGACTATAGATGTGTCACCTTGGCAAACTCTTAAGATCGGTTTCTTCAGCTGTAAGATGGGGACAGCACTGATTGCTTTTCAGATATGTTATGAGGATTGTGAAATTCTGTATGTAAAGTTCCTGGTCTTAGATGAATGACCCAATAAATGGAAGTTCTTTTCCTATTACCTTTTAAGATCTGGAGGAATAGAGATCCACTGCTCTCTGAGCTCAAAAGTGGTCCTCCATTCTGATGAATCATCAGTGTCATCATGGGAAATTAGAAACACAAATTGTATAGACTCCACCCTGATTTAGAGGATCAGTGGTGGAGTCCAGGAATACCTACTTCAGTCAGTCCTCCATCAAGTCCAAGAATCATTGTCCTAGGGAGCAGGGTCAATGTGCTACTTATATTTTAGATTCTTAACCCCTACAAAGGGGTCTGGTACAAGGCAAGTGCTCAGTGAAAGGCACAAAGAAAGTACCCAGTGAGTTCTGTTAAATGAATCCTAAACAAATCTCCTCTGTCACCCATGAGTGATGGTATTGATTCTGGTGTTATTCAAATGGACCATTCAGAAGATGGATTATTTGGCTAATTATGGCTGGCCCAATTAGAGAAAAGCCTATTAAAAATAACCTTAAAACACTTTAAAGTAAAATTGATTTGGCTATATTTTATAATGTGATACAGAGTAAACTTCATCCTTATAACATACAGGCTATCACTTAGAGTCTTCCTTATGTTACATACTTAAAACAGTAATAAACGTGGTGTTTCATGGCTGTCTCCTACATTTCCCTAGAGCAAGGACTGCCATGCCATTTTTGTCATCACTGTACAGAAGGCATTGCATGTAATATGTAGGATTGGTGACATGAGGTAATGCTCTTAGCTCCTCCTTCCGTGTCTTATTCCCACATTGCAGGGAGAAGAGTTTGAATAATGAAAGCAGTAGTAGTTTGTAGCAGTTTGTAGAGTGATGTCAAAATGGCCAGGTTTAACAATTCAAGGGCTACCAAAATACCTAAGAGCACCTCAGACACTGATGCTTAAATCTTCTAGCCAACAGCTGACCTTTCCCTCTATAGCAATTTTAGATATTTCAGTCAAAGTTTTGTCCCTGTTGGGGAGTGAGAAATTTTAAAATAAATTATCGGGCTTCCCTGGTGGCGCAGTGGTTCAGAGAGGCCACAGCAGTGAGAGGCGTGTGTACCGCAGAAAAAAATAATAATCATAAAATAAATAATCAAGTATTAGAAAAATAGAGAAAATGGAAATTAATATTTATTAGCTTTCTAGGGGAGAGTTTTTAGCTTTCAAGCAGTGAAAGAACTCATGAAGATATGACTACAAAGATATAAGCAAATAATTATAAATTAAAAAGTAAAAAACAAACGGGAAAATATTCCCAGAATGTATGACAGAAAGACTGAATATTTTATATATAAAAAGATTATACAAATTGTTGTAAAAATGAGACATTCTATAAATAAATAGGCAAAAGATAGTATCAGTTAATTCATAAAAGAAGAAAATCAGTATGCATCATATGCAAAAAATTCAGTTAGTAAACAAAAAATACAAATCAAAAATGAGATTCCATTTCAATCATTCTACCAAATTAACAAAACTTAGTTTAAAAAAATATAACAGTACCCTCTGAAAGGGGAAAAAGGACTTATACTGTGCCTATGTGAGGGTAAATTTATACAAGCTTGCATAGAAAGACATTTAATAATATTTATCAAGCGATATAAAAATGATCAGACCTACTGAACTAATAATTCTACTTCTGGAAAATGATCCTAATGAAAAAAATAGAAAAGAAAGAAAAATAATGAAGATAGTAACAAGAAATAAAAGTCAGATTTACAAGAGAAGCTATATTCGTTGCAATATATATTCATTGCAATAGTATAAGAACTTGGAAACAAGCTAAGAGTCTAAAAATGGATAATATTAAGTTAATTGTGATTCACTTACCCAGTGAAATATTACGTGACTATGTTAAAAATATATGCAAATAACTTATAATAATATAAATCATATTATAGGAAACACATCATATGTAGTTATGATTAAATTTAACCCTCTACCCACCCCTCACAAAATAGAAAAGAAAGGCCAGGATCTTTATGTAGAATTACAACAGTATAGTATCTCATGGATTGGTTTGTAGTTGAGTGGCTTTGATTGCTGGGTTTTTTCCCTACTATCACCTTTTGTGTATTATTTATATTTTTTCTAATTACCCTGTATAATGGGAAAAATTAAAACTTACTCAAAATAATTCCCTCTAGCACTTGCTAATACAGTAGTAGGAATCCATCCCTATACTTTCAGAGGTTTGAGGGATGCCAGATGGACACTTCACTCTCTGGATGGAAAGTGTCACTGAGCCAAAGAGCCTTGAAAGACCTTCCTGCTCATCTCCGTGAGCAAATGAAAAAATAAATGTATTGCGTTGAGAACAAATGATTATAGTGACACTGGCTAAGAAAAAAATAAAAGAATATAGCAGTTAATATTTATCATTTCTCTAGAGGAACTTCTCTAGGCTTTCAAACAATGAAAGAAATGAAAAAAGATTTGGCTGTGAAAATAATTCAAAAGTCTGCAAGTAAGTAAATATAACCAAAATTAAAAGATAAGCAACAAATGGGAAAATATTACAAAGAATGAATGTGAATCTCCCTAAAGTTTGCTGCTCCTAGAATTGTTTTAGCTCACTCACCTTTGGGTAGAATTTCTCTGGCAGGGGATGTAATGCATCCTAGATTTAGTTTGCCTTCTCAGGGAACATTAAAAACCACACCTGTTGTCCTCTTATATAAATTCCCAATGTGTCTGCCCAGGAGAAGAATGAGGTCAGCTATTTTTCTCAAAGTTAAACCTCGAGGTTGTTCTGTGGTATAAAATTATTTATTCATTGTATTATTATGGGTATGCATTTCCCAAATACAATATTAACATTATATATCCAAAGAAGTAAATTGGAATGCAGTTTACATAGCACTTGTGAAACACTTTTGAGGAAGCTTATGGGACCAGCCTCTAATATTTCTTTGCATTAGCTCCCTAGGGTGGATTAATCAAGGCCCAAAAGAAATAGAGCTGAAAAAGACCTTATGGATTATATTTAGTTTGAGAACCTTATTTTTCAGATTGGGAAACTGAAGGTAGACAAATGACTCACACAAACACAAGAACACAAAGACAGAGCTGTACCTAAACTCCCAGATCTGTGCTATTTACTTTAAATTTTTTTTTCTTAAGGTGAAAAAATTAATAAATAAAATCAACTACTTTTCTCTTCACATTTCCCCAGAAAAACTGGTGTCTGCTGTTGTTAATACCTGAGTCAAAAGTCGCTAATGATCCATATAAGCACATTTTGGAAAAGAGATTAACAAGTGTTTGACAATGATCAACCTGTATCTTTTAGAATAGGTACAAAGAAAGAGTGGATAAAACATAAGAGTTAATGATTATGCCTACATTTGTTTATTTATTGGGCTTTTTTTTTTTTGCGGTACGCGGGCCTCACTGCTGCGGCCCCTCCCGTTGCAGAGCACAGGCTCTGGATGCGCAGGCCCAGCGGCCACGGCCCGCGGGCCCAGCCGGACTGGGGCACAAACCCGCGTCCCCTGTATGGGCAGGTGGACTCTCAACCACTGCGCCACCTGGGAAGCCCAGGGCTTATATTTTTAAAGCATCATGTGCTCAATAAATGTGTCTTAAGACACTACAGGTTTCAGATGAATATAATGTCAGCACAAATCCTGAGTCTCTTTTTGAGTAGTTTGGTTTTCAGTAATATATTCAGACAGTATTCCTCAGAATATGGCATATATAATCCTGGTGTTGTGTGAAATAATACCAGGTAGCATTTTTCAATTTTTATAGTAAAGTTCCTATTTCATTATTTATGAAATTATAACCAGCACATCAAAACTTATTTTATAGGTCATATTGCTTAGGATTTACAGAAATATTTTAAGTAATTTACATTACAGGTAGTATTATAAACATGACAAAAATTGGAAAGTGGTACAAGAAAGACTTAAGTTCCAGAAATGATGATTTAAGAAGTTCCTACACTGAAGGAATAATAATTCACAGAGGGTAGATGAGTCCTTTGGAAATATCTGCTTTCAGGTTTAGAATTTAATTCTAGGACATCATGAGGCAACACCTTGATTAAATGGTCTTTGAAGAATTGGTCATCTTAATGACCAGAGAAGAATAACCCTTGACTCAGCCCTCACTCATTAGGGAAGTGAACAAAGCCAAAATGACCATCATATTGGGTTGATGGGACTTGCCATAGCAACAGAGCTAAATTCTTTCATGTTTTGCTCATTACAATTGACCCTTGTTTTCTGTTTGTGTTCTAGAAGTTATGTGTGTAATTAAAATATGCAAAGTAACCATAAAATCATAGCATTTGAAAAATTACTTTTCTTTACTCTCAAACATCTCTAACTGTTTTACAGTTCTTATCCCACTAATCTTCCCAAAACTCCTGGAAAGGTGGGCCGATGTATATATCACTGATACTCTGCAAAGACAGCTGGAGAGACTCCTGAGCTCTCTTTACTCAAGGAGGTCATGAATACAGAAGAGGAAGGCAATTTCCAGGTTTTCTCATTGACCTGGCATATCCAGATCAATGTCTGCTAAGGCCTGCTAAGGCCAGGCTTTCACAGAAATCAGGGTAGAAGGATTGGTTAAGGTGATGTGTCAAAGAAACAGCCAAACATCCTGAGATGCTGTTTTTTTTGCGGACTTCAGAGAGGTCCTTTGGGGTGCACTATGGCTCCACTGACTAGAAAGTGTTAATGATATGACACAACGACTTGTAGATTAAGAGTGTCCTAGTTGTTTAAATGAGTCAACCAGAAGTAGACTCTTATGCATTGAGAGGAATGGAGTTTTGATAGGCAATAGGATTGAAAGCTGTTTTTTTACTTTTGAGTTCCATTTTGTCATAAATGTGCATAAATGGTGAAGAGGGCATATAGGATTCTAAGGTAGTTAATATTTCATGGCAATGAGAAATACTGAGAACCTTCTTTTGCTTTATGACCCATCATGCTGCTTTATTGTGGCTTTTGTCAAGACACTGTCTCAGTATTCATACTGTATTGAATAGATCCGACTGAAAGTATGGCACCGCGTTTGGAAGATTCACTTACTACTATTTAATGGCTTTACCTACAGGTTGTGATAGTAGAAATGAAAAGGAATTGTAAACAAACAACTTGAATTTACCTTAGGAACTAAAAAATGTTCTGTTTTTTTTCTAACTGCATTGTAGTCAGTTCTTTTATTTATGAATAGTTTAAATAAAATTCATGACTGCTTACCTTTTTTAACCTTTGCCACTCATTTTGTTGGGAGAATACTTACACATTTCATAAAATAAAATAACCGTTGGTTTAAAATATAGGTGTCTTAATAGAGAGGATTTTCATCTTAGGTCTACCCTAGTCAGATAATTTTTTTTAGGAGAACTGGGTAACTCTCACTGTTCTTAAATTCAGAGCCATAAAGTCTAAGGTCCATAGTCATAACTACCTATCATATCTGACTCATCACAAACACCCATTATGGCCATCTCAGTTCAATGTAATTCCCGGTTACGTTCATTAAGCTCTATCATTAATAAGATACCTTGCTAGATATTTTATGGGCATAGAGTTTGGAAGATACCATCTATACTTTGAAGACACAGTCCCCTCCTTCTTGGAGTTTATAATTTATCAGACTAGATATTTATCCATTCATTTATTAATGCATTCATTGATTTAAAAATGTGCATCTACCATGTACCTGTGCTAAGTGGTATTTTTGTTTTTGCTTTTGTCAAACCATAGTTTTTCTTTTCTCTCCCCTGATCCCTAGACATAAACCTCAGGAAAGTAAGGCATGCATACCAATTACTAAATTACAGGGTCTGTCTGGATAAATGCTATGGCAGAGGCTGCATGAGTTATGACATTACAGAGAAGAGAAGGATAATTTCTAGCTGGGGAAGGAAAAAAAAATTCCATGAACCTGGTGACATTTGAGTTAAGTCTTGAAAGATGAATAGAGAGAACTTTAAAAGCAAAAGTAGAGGTAGGGGCGAGGAGCCAGGATTTGGAGAATGGGGAGAGTGAGACTGCTATAGGCACTAAGAGCAGCTAGAGTGGAAAGGCAGGCTAGTCTATTGAAAATCTCATTGTCATTTTCAAGAAATTGACCTTTAAGCCATAGGAAGCTACTAAATGGCAGGATTAGTGTTTCTGTCCCAGAGATGTTGGATAGGTCCTTTTTTTTTTTAACCTCTTCCTCACTTCTGATCCTCTTTTCTCTTTCACCTGCCATAAGTTCACTTACATTAAAATGCAGTCGAGAAGTATGAGCTGCCTGCATTTTGATTCTACAATGAGGACACGGTGGCATGGTTGTTTTTCCAGGTGCTGGGCTGCACTGTGCGAAGTTCGTTACAGAGATGATACGATTAATGTATCAGCTACGGCAATATCTAGCCACCCCACCCTTTACTGTCAAAAGCAATTAATGTGGATTACATATATTTGAAGGAAGAACTTCTTTCATTTCAAACCTTGGAGCATCTCCAGAGAGGATTAGGTAGGAAAATGAATGGTATCATTTGCATAATTTAGAGAAATATGAATAGTAATTTGTATTTGGAAAAGCTTGCTCAGACTCTTTCCAGTACATTGGTGCCACATGGCTTATCAGCTGAGTGTGACCAGGAAGTAAGAATTCCGTATGATACAGTAGTCATAGGAGCAAAAAAAACCATTGTCGTGTTGCATGTGCTTTGATGCAAAATGAAAAACAAATAAATCAAAGTAACTTATTTTAGATTCAGTCTGTATGACTCTTTGATGGATTGAAAAGAATATAGTCTTTAGGGCTCCAGGGATACATATAAAATTTATAAACACCACTCTTGCTAGAGATACACACTGAAGATAAAAATGAGAGGAACAGGTTTAACTTGTGAATTTAGAGATTTGAGTGGAACAAAAGGAAAGACTTTCTTTAAGTCACTCTCTTTTCTTAGTAGGCATAGAAACATCATTCAGCTGGAAGCTGTCTTTCACAGTTTTAACCAATAAGCAATGCCAATGATGGAGTCACCTCTGTGACACTGGACTTCCCATCAAAATAAACTACATATATGGACCTGAATCCCAGTGACTCTAGATTCACTACTTCTAAGGAAGCTTCATAAGCTGACTCATTTTCCTTGTCCAGTTTCTGAGGTCTATTGGAAATAAGAGACGAGCCTTTCCTGAATTCATACCATAATTTTGCTTTATGGCATTTTCAGGGTCCAGAGGGCTGGTGTGGTGAAATGTAGAGGGAATTAGCAAGAGACAATCTTTTGGGACACTGCAGGTTGACAGGAGCTATGGTATGGAAGCAGAAGCTTCAGAAGCTGACCTCCATCTGAGATCAAGAACAAGAGGGCAGCAATTTAAATGAAAGAGACATGGATCATTTCTAAGCTATGGCCCAGCTGTCCTCAGCTTCATTTATCAACATGTTGGACCACACTGACAGATTCGTAGGAGTCTCAGATGAGAAAAGATATTAATTTTCTTTCAGCAAATGAAAAAAAAAGAAAAAGTTAGCATTCTTAGGTAATCTTAATTTGATTTGACCTAAGTTTGACATCAATCAATGCTAATAATGCTGGTACACAACATAGAACCTTTTTTAGTACCTTGCAATTTACATGGAAAGGTAAGATTTAACTCCGAATAAGCAGCAAACGAATTTTAAAAGTGTATATGTGTATTATTGCTATATGGACATATGTACAAAATAGTTATACTATCTGAAGATGAACGATAGCTACATTTGCTAGGGTAATCTCAAATAGTCTGCGTGCTTTTTGTGGGAAGTGCCAATGTATTTTTATCCTTTATGTTTCTGGCTGAGGGATAGTAACATCCCCATACAGCTCCCAGGTTCCATTCCTCAGAACCAAGTTTCTACTATAACCCACCTTCCCTAAACATTTCTCTTTTGCCCTTTGGAGATTTCCTCCAAGAGTTAAGCAAACTCCTTTGCATCCTCATCTCTTCCATGCACATTCGCTCTACCCTGATGTCTTCATTGAATCTTGCTTGTTTCAGAGGTCACGTTTCTCTGTGGCTCACATAAGCATAAAAACTCATTTTCCCAAGATCCAGATATTTCAGGGCCAGAAGGTAGCCCACTTTAGCCTTCCCAGGCCCTTTTCCATCCATATGTCTCCAATCCCCCAAGAAAGCCCTAGGTCCCTTGAGATCTGTAATATGGTCATCCCCTCATTGTCCTTGTCATCGAATGACCTTCTCTTCAGTCCCTAAGTCATTTATACTTTGAAATCTTACAACCTTTCTCTCCACTGAATGTTGTCGTCATCTGGGGGTTTTTAGTGTGTATGTCAATGTCCCAATCAACACCTTTACCTATCTCAGTTCCTTCTCATTCTGCTTAGGTCACCAATCTCCTGGACCTTTATATCAACTCAAACTAGTCCACCTCTTAAATCTGTGGTGCCAATATCCTATTTGGTGACCATACTGAGCAGTTCTGCCTTCCATCTGCTTCTGACTCCTTTTTCCTTTGTTGCCATGCTTGCTATAGACAAGGATCCTTCCTCCTGTAAGCTTCACTCCATTTCTAAGAAGGTCAGCTTTAGCAACAGTTGATAATTTGTTATTAAGTTTGGTCTATACAGTTCACTCTGCAAGTCTTCTCTTCTTGGTCTCAAAAATCTCTAATTGACTTTTGTAAGCCCTATGATTCTGTGGCTGTCAGCAGCCATCATAAGCAAGAAACAATAACTTGGCATTGCTTCATAAGAAGGTATAGGCATATTACTAACTGTGTTTTTGACTCGTGTGAAAAAGTGACTAAATGCCATTGACTTTGAACACAGTGTTTATGTATGTGGATTTCATTAGAATGAGCCTCAATGTTTTCAGAAGTCCAGCAATGAAAATCTCTGTGCTAAGGAATCATGGATCATTCATGGTAGCAAAACCAGAGAGAGGTTTTAAAGTCTTTGAATAATGGCCCAACAAGAAGAAATAGAGCCCTAGTCTCCAGGAAATGGTTTAAGGATAGATCCTCAAAGTGATTTTTAAAATATTTCTTTCTAGCACAACCCTTTTATCTGACTTCATTAAAATGTCTCAGTATTGTTTATCCAACATATCATTTAATCAAATTCCTCTATTAGATTCTTTCCAAGATTCATTTGTGATCCATGTGAGCAAACATTCTGGAGGGTTATAATGAAGAGAAATATAGGAGAATTATAGCAGCTTTCTTTTCTTTTTTGAACACTAAATATTTTAGTAATCCATCTCCACTTCTAAAATTGGTTTCTCTTTGAATCATATATTACTTTGCTTTAGATAAAAAGCACTGTACATGTCTGAAATCAAAAAAGATTGGAAGGAGATTCAAAGAGCTATATTTCTTAATATTTACTTCTTAATCTAAATCTTTACTTCTCATGAGTAAATCCACAAACGACTAAGCAAAGATACCACACCTAAAGACTGATTTTTTCATTTGGTAAGGAAATAGTTAATAGTTCTGCATCTTTTAGAGAGTGTTTTAATAGGATCTTATTTATTGTAGATTCAATAAATATGTAGAAAATCAAATAAAGTCATTCAAGTAGAGAGCCTTCATTTCACAAATGAGAAAAATCAAGGCCCAGAGAGGTTAAAACAATAACTACATTAAAAGCATTTATAATAATTTTAATGTGGGCTTCAGTTTTCTCTGAAGTCTCATGCCCTAAATATGCATTGTCTCAATATTAAGAAAAATATTTTTAGTAGGGATTACCATGACCACCCTTAGAGATCCATCACAATTATGCTAAGAATTAAAAACAGAACTTACCTGATGTTTGTTATAATTATTGTTTGACTTCAAATACTACTGGAGAATGAACAAGGTGGAAAAAAATCAAGAGCTGATTTCCACTTGACTCTTTTGGTTGAACATAATGAAAGAAAGAAGTGTGACAACATCTACCATCCCACGTGGTCTTTTAGAACCTTGGCATCCCTCCGTCAAGAGATGAACCCTCATTCCCCTCCCCTTGAGTCTCAATGTGTGAGTTTCAAACCACACAACAGGGTAGAAGTTGTTATCAGCCCAACTGTTATGAGGAGGCCAAAACTAGTCCCCCCCATCGAGAGGCCACACAGAGAGGTCCTAAAACTGCAGCCCCCTGCTGTTCCCCATTCCTGCTTTTCCAAATCTAGCCACTCTTTTACTGTAACTGCAGGAAAGACCCCAAGTCAGAAACATCCAGCCAAGTGCTTCTCAAATCCCTGACTCATAGAAATTGAGATACAAGGAACCAATTGTTCTTGTTTTAAAACACTAAGATTTGGGGTGATTTGTCATGCAACAATAGTCATTGAAACAAAAATTATTTCCCGTGATCCTCTTCCCTTAACAGTCACAAGAAAGATTTGGGAAGTAGATATGAGACAGTATGTTTGTGATTCTTCGAAGGTTGTTACAAGGCATTAGGCACAGGGGCAGATCATGCACATCGCATCTTGTCCGTTGGCTCACCTTGTTGTTCTGGAGCAGCTCCTGAGTTCCAACCACTTTAGCTTGTCTCCTTCGGCTTGTCAAAGTGCTCGACCAAGTGTGCCTGCAACTCCAGGGCAAAAATGGCCAGTTTCTCCTGCATGTCACCCACAGAATGCAGGTTTCAGGTGCTAATAGAAAGATGTCGATTCCAGGTTGTCCTTATGGACTTTTTTATGAGTTCTTGTTTTCCATGTGGATTCCAGTTCATCTTCAAAGTGTCCCAGTTTGCCCTTGCTTTTGCCTACATTCATCTTTCCTTTCCAACCTCAGTGCTGGCTGACCTGTCTCAACTTAGACTCAACTCCAGATGTGCAGCCTCCTCTACCAGCTTTCACATAGGTTAAGGTCTAACCCCTATAGTAACTCTGTATTCTACATCACTCACAGAGGTTCCACTTCTGTGATCAAGTCCTGACTGATACAGAGGTATCAGTATCAGGATGCTTCTTGGAACATCCCCTAGAGATTGGTCCCTGCGCTGAGATAAACTGAGAAGTGTTGATTTAGTGTTTGTTGGGGTTAGGCTACATTTTCCTAGGAAAACCATTTGTTTTGGGAATATATGTAGCTTCCGGTTGCTCCAGTAATGTAAATGCCTGCACTCAGGGTTGGGAAGCTGGAGGGTAGGCTGGAATTTTAGAAAGGCTCATGCAGAGGTATGTATGAATTCTGTAAGTACCTAAATAGCAGAATCCAACTTGAGTGAGATGAGTTCTTAGAACATGTATTCATGATTTATGAGTCAGAAGCTGATGATGCTTAACTGCAGCTGCTTTTCTTCAGGAAGTCTGAAATCATTGATGTATTTATCTTTTCCATCAATCCGTCTAGTCTATCTTTATATAGTGCCTATTAATCTGTTTAAGACAACCAAGAGCCCAGCTCAGATTGGAAAAGATATATGCAGATAAATAGAAGCGGTACTGTTAGTAAATAAACTGACTTAAAAAACATTATAAGAACTACTTATTCAGCAGCTATTAATTAGAGGCACAGTAATAACTACCTGCCTTGTAAATCTGTGGTTTATGCTTTATAAGGAAGGGGGGTAGAAGGGTAGAGAGATTGTCCATATGACAGCATGTATTTTTCATGAACCGTGGACTTCCCAGACCATTTTTACCATTTTATGGGATGGGGAAAGCAATGTTAGATGTTTTGTTTTGATACCTAGATTGCTGTCTGAGCTATTCTTTGTAGAAGATAGTTTCCAGAAGAATGTTCAGTCTCTCTGGCTATGTGTATCTTTATGGGAATGAGAAAGGCCATGAAAAAGAACCTATTGAAAGAAAGAAAGAAAGGAAGCAAGATGTAAGACAGATGGAGGCCAGTGATCACTTCATTACCAGTAGCGGCTAAGTCAGAAGACAGTTTCCTATGAGTTACATCAGCCTATAAAGCCAACACCCACAGCAGAAGGATAGATCTACTGAATCACAGACAGTTCTGAAGCAGAGCAAGCCCTGTATATGAGGGACCTACATGGACACTGGAAAACTCCTGATTTCCATGGGTTGGTGTGTTCTCAAGAGGGAAATGAAGGGAAAAACTGACAAAGCAAGAATGACTATTCAGATCATGCATTCTAGCTCTGCTAAAATGGAATAAAGGAAGAAGTGGCAAGAGGCCAGGGCTATGGCACTAACTGAGCTCCTTTTACAAAGAAATAAATGCAAAGAATGGGAAAGAGGTGCTTGCCCTTAGTGGTGTGAATTAATAGTAAAGTTTTGCTTCTTAGGGATGGGACCTAAAATATATTGTCCACAATCCTCTTCCACTGGATTCTTTTCTTTACCCATAAACCTTATAACATATTTCCCATTTAAAAAACCTCAGTAGCAGCAAAAGCAACATCTTCCCGAGTGCCGTTTCTTGTTTTGACACTTTTTTCACCATAAGTGTACTTTTATTGCAAAGTGACCTGCAACTTATTGGTAGGAATGACTCAAAAAATGTCGCCCTAATTCCTTGCCTCCCATTTGCTCAACAAGCTATTGTAGTAGGCACATTGTCTGCATCAAATCTCCATTGAAATTATTCTTGAAGTCTTAATTGCAAAATTTAATGTTTCCTTTCCAGTCCTCCTGTCACCTGTGCTGTCTGCCACACCTGACAGGTTCCCTCCCTTCTGAAACTCTCTCTTCCATTGGCTTTCATTATACATGGCTCTCCTAGTTCTTTTCCCGCTTCCTTGGTTTCTTAATAATCTCAGTGATATTTTCTGAGAACTCAGAGAAGAGGGATCCTTCTTTATTTATCTTTAAAGTCCCAGTGTCTTGCACAGTGTCTGGTACCTGATGGACGTGATTACCCCTTCAATAGACATTCCTCTGTCCTGGGTCATGTTGATGCAGCTCTTTTTCAGGAGTTCATTGTCCTATATGCTAAGGGAAGGTGACTCCTTTTCCAGTCCCAGGGATGGATAATGATTTGTTTAATTGAATCATGTAATTTCCCCTTCCCACTAATTGATTTAAGCATGGATTCATGATTCAATCACATGCAATAGGGAGAAAGCTTCTGAGGGACTTCGGGGGTAGATTTTCAGAACTAATAAGAAAAGAGAGTGGATTAGTTTGTTAGGGCTGCTGTAACAAAGCAGCACAAACTGGGTGGCTTAAACAACAGAAATGTATTGTTTTGCAGTCCTGGAGGTTAGAAGTCTGAAATCAAAATGTTGGCAAGTTTGGTTCCTTCTGAAGGATGCAAAGGATCTCTCATAAGCATCTCTCCTTAGCTTTTAGATGGTCATCTTCAGGATCACTTAATATTCTGCCTGTATGTATGTCTCTGTCTCTAAATTTCCCCTTTTTATGAGGACATCAGTCATATTAGGACATGGCAATTACTCTATCTCTAAATAAGGTCACACTCTGAGGTACTGGGGATTAGGACTTCCAACATAAAAATTCTGAAGGGGCACAATTCAACTAATAACAGGAAGGAAACAACTTTTCTTCAAGATTATGGATGCCTGGAGCTGTAGCAGCTGCACTGTAACCATAAGAAGGCAACACACTTAGCAGGCCAAGAAACAGAAAGTGGTTGAACAATAAGAGAACCTGATCCTTGTTGGTGTCTTTGATCAGAGTAGTGTTTTAGGAAAACAAAGAAGTCTGTGATGTACATTCCATTTGGATTGGAGTGGGGTGAAACTGAGAGCAGATAAACTAGTTAAGTGATTGTTGCAGTAGTCCTAGTGCAATGACTTGAATTAAACTAGTGAAGAGAAGGGATATAGTTGAGGCATCAACAAGGAAACTTTCTTATAAGAAGAAAGATGGCAGCCAGAGATGAGTTTGGGACACATTCTTACTTCTCCCTGTCTGAGGGCTGCTAGTGCTGGTAGCTGCTTGGATTGTGTGCAATTTAAGAAAAGATGAAAAAGAAAGAGCCAGTTGATCTAATAACCATTTTATGACTAAAAAGGCCTTGTGAATTGAACATTTCCCTCTTCCCAGATGTACAATTTTAGACTTCCCCTGACAGTCTAAAAATAGGCAATTAAAGTAGGTGCTTTAAATCAATGTTCCCCAAACTGTGATTCATGAAATGCTAATTCTGTGTGTTAATAATAGATCTTATACAAATCAAAGGTGAGGAAAGACATGTTCTGTGCCGAAATGAATTCAGAAATTTGGGTTAAGGTCCACCTTGCAGGACTTCTCAGAGCCTTCAGTATTCAAGTGTTGAGTGATAGGGATGTAGTGAGTAGTATTTACAAAACTAGTAAAACACAGAGTTTAGCAATTGCAAACATTTTATCACGAGCATCTCACAGGAGTCTATCCTGTGGAGCACATTTTCGGAAATACTGCTGTAAACAATGATTTCACTCTAGGGTCCATTTTTTTCCCTTTAGTATATCACACCCTAGCTATTCAGTCTCCTCAGTGTAATGGGCCCATTACAGATGGAATTGCCAATTCCCTGGTGACCCATGAGTCTTTGTGCAGTGATATTGACATCCCCATTTAAAACACTGAGGCAGGAAGAGAAGAGGCATACTACTGTATGAATAGAGCTATCTCCAGGAGACAGGAAGGAGGAAAGGAAATCTATGAGCCTACCTCAGATCAGGTAATGGGCCCAACATTCAGCAAGACCTAGTGGGCATTGAGAGGCCACACTTGGATCAGAATCTACCAAATAAACGCAACAGGCACCTTTGAGAATGGATTTTTCAGGTGAGAAAATGCAACTGCTCCTTCCCCAAGGAGAGATTTTTTCTGGACTCATCTTCCTGGACATACATTATTTTTTTATTATAGGTCCCCAGGCAGTGGTGATGTCTGCATTTTGCAGCAAGATGGTGTTTGTGTTTTATGCCCAGACCCTCTCCCAGGGGCCTCCCATGTCTGTACAACAGATGACGTGGTTTAGAAGTTGAGAGCACACACAGGAACCCGGGTTCCAATTCTGATTCTGTACTTCATGGATTTTGCTTTTGAGAAGGTATCTTAAGATCTTTAGATCTCAGTTTTCTCATCTATAAAATGGGGATACTTATAATAGCTCCCTTAACAAACTCTTTTGAGGCTTATACAAACCCAATGCTGGGCAAAAAATAAATGATTAATAAATGTAATAAATTACAAAAATTATATAAACTTTAAATAAATTACTGAATTATTTTTGAAACTGCCACACACTTTCAGGAGAGGGTATTTCTGGGCAGAATTTATGGCATATGCAAATCTATAGAGATGGGGTGAATTGCAAAGAATGAACAGAGCTGGGCTTTTGGGTTCAAGGTTGATTGTAGTCAGCTATGGAAAGGAGCGTGTGCCATGTTGTGGAGCTTGGACCCTACACCTGGGTCAACTCACTGGAGAATTTTAAGTTGGGGAGGGACATGGTTAATTCCTTGCAGACTAGAAAGGACACTTTGGTAGTAGCATGGAACTGTTTGTAAGTGCCAACATTTGAGAAATGTCCTTCACCTTCATGTAGTTTGCTGTCTAATTTAAGATAAATTAATTTGCTGATCCAACAGGTATTTACTACTAAAACGTCATGGTTGACAAAATAAGAAATGATTGATTGGCTTGTGCATGGTCATACGTGCTGGTGAATACTGCTTCAGGCTTAGAAAATTGAATACATATTATTTTTGAATAGAATAATATATACCTTTAATTTTTAGTGTTTAGGAAATTTTCAGGAAAAGTGTTGCCTTTCTCTTCACCTTATAAGAATGGCCTCTAAGTGACATTAGATGAACTATAAACCATGCCTGAGGCTCCCTGATCCCTGATACTGGAACATATTTTAATCTCTGGACTCTTCATATGTGAAAATCCTATTGGTGGGAAATGAACTTCTGGATACAGACGCGGCATACCAGATTTCTCATCTTGACATTCCAGGCACCTTTATAATGTAACATCACATTCTTCAAATAGTATCTTCTCCTGATTCTTCTATGAAAACACGGTTCTCATGTGTCCCCAGTGGTGGCAGGTACATTCCTGCCTCTGAAACTGGGCTCAGGCCATTTCCCATCCTTCTAACTCTTCTCTATGGGGATTATATTCTTTCTTCAGGGTGCATCTCCTATGTAACAGTGGCATCGGATGCCCCAACCTTTTGCCATCTGAACATCCTCTGTACTCCTTTTGAATGTATTATTGGTATCATTTGGTTGGGAGTTAATCTAAACTGCTTTACAAAAATGTGTCTCTCTTTATGAACACATTTTTGTTATAACTTGAGCAGGGTACGTCTGAAGCTGTGATGATGTCTACCTGTCCTGGGACAATGGAGGAGAAATAGCTGGGAATGGGTGGAGCTTTGGGTGGGAAGATCATGGAACCTTTTCTGGCTATAGGACTGGCCTTTGAGGCAAGTGCTATCCAGTCCAATATGCTCAAAAGGATAAGGGCAGAAAGGGAAAAAAAAGAGTCAAGTTCCTATTAGGATCTTTGGAAATTTCATTAATCTCTCTAGGCCTTGGTTTTCTCATCTGTAAAGTTAGGCAAAAAAAATTTTTTTTTAATTTAAAAAACAAACCAAACCTACATCTCTTAGGGTTATTGTGGAAATTAAATCAGTGAACTTACACAAAGCACTTAACACTATGATGCATAATAAGGACCCAGTAAATGACGGTTATTATTATTATTATAGTCGGTAAATGAGAGGTTACAATAAAGTGCTCCTGGAACTTAGAAATAAATTACCCTCTGCGAGAGAAACTAGGAAAAATCAACACGTAAAAAATGAGATTAACCATCTGTGGAATTAAGCTCTCCTCAAATGGTCTGCATGTCTGTGTGGCTGCAGAGATTTGGGAATCACCCAAGTCCAATCAAGCAGGCAGAGGTATAACATTACAAGGCCCAGCTGGAATGTGATTGATAAAAAAAAAAACAAAACCAAAAATCAACCGTGGACTCCAATCAGTTATATTAGCATAACTGAAGAAAGAATGTCTCAAGAGAATTGATAGACTCTAGAAAAAGATAGGGTCAAAGATCAAGGTTTTGCTATTTTTCATTCCAGCATCCTGGAAGAGGGGGGAATGAAGAGAGACAGAGGCAAGAAAGGAAAGGCAGGGAAACAGAGGCAGGAAATCAGAAAAGGAAGAAGAGAGAGATAAAGGTAGAGAGGTGGAGAGACACAGTGGAACAGAAAGAAAGTCAGAAAATGAAAATAAGTTGAATCCAAAATACAAGGATATTCAGGATACTAGAGGGATAGAACTAAGATGATGAAATATTCTTTCCCTCAGAGACAATCTAATATTATTTGCTGTTCTTCCTAGCAAAACAGTGACACAATTTTAACTTTCAAGGCCAAGGGATATTTCTAACAGCTGCTCTGATCTTAGTAATGGGACTCAGCAGCTGAACCAATAGGAGACTTCAATTGTTGGAGGGGCGAAGTACCTCAGGGAGGCCTTCCTGGTCAATACTGACTCTGGAACTAGCCGGGTGAAGCCTGCAGGAAGAGTTCATAACTACAGTTGATCATGGCTGGTCATGCTTGATTAGATTTGAAACTATTTAATGCAATGAACATCCATTCATAGCCCATTCTGTGTAGAAGAGTGGGTTACTTGGAAGATGACTGGGATGATGCAGTTGCCTTCCAGGAACTTTCAGTCCAGAAGCTCTGTAAAGCTTGCACACTAATCCTCAAATAATTGATGCCAGAGGGGATCAAGGTGCTGCATGATCATGTAGAAAACAATGACTAATTCTGCTGAGGGGACTGTCCTTGAGAGGTAGACATCCCAGAGGAGGTGACGTTGGAACTGGCACTTAAACAGTAATGGGTATTTCCACAGACAGATAATAGGGTGTGGATGGCATTACAGATAGAAGTTAAAACATGAATAATAGGGATGTGTTTTCAGTGGAATGTGGTGGTGAACTGGAGATCATCTAGTGCCTTAATCAGTTCAGGCTGCTATAACAAGAATCACAGACAGGGTGGCTTATAAACAACAGAAATGTATTTCTCAGTTCTGGAGGCTGGGAGTTCAAGATCAGGATGCAAGCATGATTAGCTTGTGATGAGGACCATCTTCCACGTTGCAGACTGCCAACTTCTCCTTGCATCCTCACATGGCTCAAAGAGGGTGAGAGTGTTCTCTGGGGTGCCTTTTATAAGGGCACTAATCCTTTTCATGAGGTCTCCACCCTCATGACCTAATTACCTCCCAAAGGCCCATTTTCCTAATACTATTACATAGAGAGTTAGGATTTCAACATATGAATTTATGGGGGGGATACAAACATTGAGTCTCTTGCAACTATCTGTATGGGTGATGGAAAACGAACTTACCGAAGTGCCTTTGATTTTGAACCTCTTGATATCTACAGTAAGATCCATGCAATAAGTGCTCAATAAAAGCTCACAACTATTTTGATTTTCCTACTTGAGAGACATATTACCTTTGACAAGGAATCACAGGCTATTTGAACATGCCATGTTCAATGTACTAAAGATTCTCAAATAAGTCACTAAAACATGTCCAACAGGGAAAGTGAAGAAAAGGGACAGCCCTTGGGACCACTTGAGGAAAAATAGGGATGACTCCAGTTGTTTAAAGACTTTCAGTGTACCATAGGCATCAATTGTATGTCACTCTACCTAATTTAAATCCATAAGATGTATACTCTTTTGTCTCTTTTGCAATTGTGCTAACATTAAAAAAAAATTACACGTTTGGTCTTTGTTCCTGGTTCTTGACACTGTGCTCCTAAAGCTCTGGAATTTCCAGAATGATAAAGTGTCTTTGGTTTGTTGATGAGCTGACTCCTGGCTGGGATGTCTTGGTAGCTTCAGGGTGGGGGTACTGGATGCTAGAAGGACCAAGCCATGAATAGAGATTTGGAACTTTCAGTGTACATCTTGACCTCTAGGGATGAATGAAACCTCCATAAAACCCTGAAAAGGCAAATTTTGGAGGTCTGGGTTAGTGAACATGTTGAGGTGCTGGGAAGGTAACATCCCAGAGAGGAGGATTGAAATCTTTGTGCCACCCTTCCCTCCCTCACGCCCAAACCTTGCCCTATGCATCTCCACCATTTGGCTATTCCTGAGTTGTATATTTTATAATAAACTGGTAAATGTAAGTAAAGGGTTTTCCTGAGTTCTGTGAGTTATTTTAGCAAATTATAGAAGTTGAGGAGGGTGTTGTGGGAACCTTCATCAGAGGTATAGGTGGTCCCCAGGATTTGTGACTGGTGTTTGAAGTAGAAGCAGTCCTTAACTCAGTGACATCTGCACTAACTCCAAGCAGTCAGTGTCAGAATTGAAGGGAATTGTTGGATGCCAATTTGGTGTCAAAAGTGGTGTCAGAAAAAAGAAAAGGGAACAGTTGAAAAAATTAAGACTCAGAGAGAAGTCATTTATCTGGATCACACAGCTTGCATATGAAAGAGCTGGGATTGGAGTCTAGGTCTGTAAGATACCAGAACCTTGCAGTTAACCAGGCTGGAAGTATTCAGGGGGGAGCCTCACTATTCTGTTTGGTGGAACCTGCTGGAAATCAATAGAGAAGAAGGAATGGAGAGGTACTGCACCTGCAGACAAAAATTTCTGCCTGCTATTCCAGGAAACGAAGAATGTTGCGTGCTATCAAGCCATCAGCCACTGCAGCTGCCCCCAGTGCTGCACCCTGAGAGGAATTCAGGATGGAGAAAAAGAGAATCCTGGCCCTAGATATTTAAGATGCATATCTAAGGAATAATTTTAATAAGCCCAGACTGCTGCATCCTCCCATACGTGGAAAGGCACTAAAATCATTAACTTGAGCTGTATTTTTTGTGATTAGCAGTAATCTTTTTCGGCAAAAACTCCTATATATCCTGGCTCTTCCCTTATCTCTTTGGAGCAGTTCTCCAGAGCTCTCTGAGAGGCTGTCTCCTGGGCTATAGTCCTCAGTGAAGTCCTCAAATAAAACATAACCTGAAACTTTTACGTTGTGAATTTTTCTTCAGTCAATGCACCCATCTCAAGAAGCTCAAGTTCAAACTTGAGCTCTGGACTTGGAGTACCTAGATTCAATTACCAGCTCTATTACTTTACCGGCAAACTTAACAAGTTGTTTAAACTTTGTACCTCAGTTTCCTTATGTGTAAAATGGCAAAATAATAAAACTGGGAGACTGGTTCAAGATGGCGGAGTAGCAGGACATGCTCTCACTCCCTCTTTGGAGAACACTGGAATCACAACTAACTGCTGAACAATCATCGGCAGGAAGACACTGGAACTCACCAAAAAAGATACCCCACGTGCAAAGACAAAGGAGAAGCCGCAATGAGATGGTAGGAGGGACGCAATCACAATAAAATCAAATCCCATAACTGCTGGGTGGGTGACTCACAAACTGGAGAACACTTATACCGCAGAAGTCCACCCACTGAAGTGAAGGTTCTGAGCCCCACGTCAGGTTTCTGAACCTGGGGGTCCGGCAACGGGAGGAGGAATTCCTAGAGAATCAGACTTTGAAGGCTAGCAGGATTTGATTACAGAACTTTGACAGGACTGGGAGAAAGAGAGACTCCACTCTTGGAGGGCACACACAAAGTGGTGTGTGCATTGGGACCCAGGGGAAGGAGCAATGACCCCATAGGAGACTGAACCAGACCAACCTGCTAGTGTTCAAGGGTCTCCTGCAGAGGTGGGGGGTGATTGTGCCTCACCGTGAGGACAAGGACACTGGCAGCAGAAGTTCTGGGAAGTACTCCTTGGCCTGAGCCCTGCCAGAGTCCACCATTAGCTCCACCAAAGAGCACGGCTAGGCTCCAGTGTTGGGTTGCCTCAGGACAAAAAACCAACAGGGAGGGAACCCAGTCCCACCCATCAGCGGACAAGCAGATTAAAGTTTTACTGAGCTCTGCCCACAAGAGCAACAGCCATCTTTACCCACCACCAATCCCTCCCATCAGGAAACTTCCACAAGCCTCTTATAGCCTCATCCACCAGACGGCAGACAGCAGAAGCAAGAAGAACTACAGTTCTGCAGCCTGTGGAACAAAAACCACATTCACAGAAAGAAAGACAAGATGGAAAGGCAGAGGGCTATGTACCAGATGAAGAAACAAGATAAAACCCCAGAAAAACAACTAAATGAAATGGAGATAGGCAATCTTCCAGAAAGAGAATTCAGAATAATGATAGTGAAGATGATCCAGGAACTCGGAAAAAGAAAGGAGGCAAAGATCAAGAAGATGCAAGAAATATTTAACAAAGATCTAGAAGAATTAAATAACAAGCAGAGATGAACAATACAATAACTGAAATGAAAACTACACTAGAAGGAATCAATAGCAGAATAACTGAGGCAGAAAAACGGATAAGTGACCTGGAAGACAGAATGGTGGATTTCACTGCTGCGGAACGTCCTCACTTACACCAATGGACAGATCATCCAAACAGAAAATTAATAAGGAAACACAAGCTTTAAATGACACAATAGACCAGATAGAGTTAATTGATATTCATAGGACATTCCATCCAAAAACAGCAGATTATACTTCCTTCTCAGGTGCGCTCAAAACATTCTCCAGGATAGATCATATCTTGGGTCACAAATCAAGCCTCAGTAAATTTAAGAAAATTGAAATCATATCAAGCATCTTTTCTGACCACAATGCTATGAGATTAGAAATCAATTATAGGGGAAAAAAAAAAAGTAAAAAACACAAACACATGGAGGCAAAACAATACGTTACTAAGTAACCAAGAGATCCCTGGAGAAATCAAAGAGGATATCAAAAATACCTAGAGATAGGGGCTTCCCTGGTGGCGCAGTGGTTGAGAGTCCGCCTGCTGATGCAGGGGACGCGGGTTCATGCCCCGGTCCTGGAGGATCCCACGTGCCGTGGAGTGGCTGGGCCCATGAGGCATGGCCACTGGGTCTGCACATAAAAATCTCAAATAAACAATCTAACATTACACCTAAAGGAACTAGCAAAGGAAGAACAAACAATACCCAAAGTTAGAAGAAGGAAAGAAATCATCAAGATCGGAGCAGAAATAAATGAAATAGAAACAAAGAAAACAATAGCAAAGATCAATAAAAATAAAAGCTGGTTCTTAGAGAAGATAAACAAAATTGATAAACCATTAGCCAGACTCATCAAGAAAAAGAGGGAGAGGACTCAAAACAATAAAAAGAAATGAAAAAGGAGAAGTTACAATAGACACGGCAGAAATACAAAGCATCCTAAGAGACTACTACACGCAACTCTATGCCAATAAAATGGACAACCCAGAAGAAATGGACAAATTCTTAGAAAGGTGTAACCTTCCAAGACTGAACCAGGAAGAAATAGAAAATGTGAACAGACCAATCACAAGTAATGAAATTGAAACTGTGATTAAAAATCTTCCAACAAACAAAAGTCCAGGACCAGATGGCTTCACAGGTGAATTCTATCAAACATTTAGAGAAGAGCTAACACCCATCCTTCTCAAACTCTTCCAAAAAATTGCAGAGGAAGGAACACTCCCAAACTCATTCTATGAGGCCACCATCACCCTGATACCAAAACCAGACAAAGATACTACAAAAAAAGAAAATTACAGACCAATATCACTGATGAATATAGATGCAAAAATCCTCAACAAAATACTAGCAAACAGAATCCAACAACACATTAAAAGGATCATACACCATGATCAAGTGGGATTTATCCCAGGGATGCAAGGATTCTTCAATATACACAAATCAATCAATGTGATACACCATATTAACAAATTGAAGAATAAAAACCATATGATCATCTCAATAGATGCAGAAAAAGCTTTTGACAAAATTCAACACCCATTTATGATAAAAACTCTCCAGAAAGTGGGCATAGAGGGAAACTACCTCAACATAATAAAGGCCATATATGACAAACCCACAGCAAACATCATTCTCAACAGTGAAAAACTGAAAGCATTTCCCGCAAGATCAAGAATGAGACAAGGATGTCCACTCTCGCCACTATTATTCAACATAGTTTTGGAAGTCCTAGCCACGGCAATCAGAGAAGAAAAAGAAATAAAAGAAACACAAATTGGAAAAGAAGAAGTAAAACTGTCACTGTTTGCAGATGACATGATCCTATACATAGAGAATCCTAAAAATGCCACCAGAAAACTACTAGAGCTAATCAATGAATTTGGTAAAGTTGCAGGATACAAAATTAATGCACAGAAATCTCTTGCATTCCTATACACTAATGGTGAAAAATCTGAAAGTGAAATTAAGGGAACACTCCCGTTTACCATTGCAACAAAAAGAATATAATACCTAGGAATAAACCTACCTAGGGAGACAAAAGACCTGTATGCAGAAAACTATAAGACACTGATGAAAGGAATTAAAGATGATACCAACAGATGGAGACATATACCATGTTCTTTGATTGGAAGAGTCAATATTGTGAAAATGACTATCCTACCCACTGAACAGGATAGAAAGCCCAAAGATAAACCCCCACACCTATGGTCAACTAATCTATGACAAAGGAGGCAAGGAAACACAATGAGCAAAGACAGTCTCTTCAATAAGTGGAGCTGGGAAAATTGGACAGCTACATGTACAGTAATGAAATTAGAACACTTCCTAACACCATACACAAAAATAAACTCAAAATGGATTAGAGACCTAAATGTAAGAGTGGGCACTGTAAAACTCTTGGAGGAAAACATAGGAAGAACACTCTTTATCATAAATCATAGCAAGATTTTTTTTTTTTTTTTAGCGGTATGTGGGCTTCTCACCGCTGTGGCCTCTCCCGCCGCGAAGCACAGGCTCTGGACGCGCAGGCCCAGCAGCCATGGCTCACGGGCCCAGCCACTGCGCGGCATGCGGGATCTTCCCGGACCTGGGCGCGAACCCGTGTCCCCTGCGTCGGCAGGCGGACTCTCAACCACTGCACCACCAGGGAAGCCCACAGCAAGATATTTTTTGATCCACCTCCTGGAGTAATGAAAATAAAAACAAAAATAAACAAATGGGACCTAATGAAACTTCAGAGCTTTTGCACAGCAAAGGAAACCATAAACAAGAC
>NW_020175833.1:718487-723645 GCF_003031525.2 Neophocaena asiaeorientalis asiaeorientalis | reverse complement strand
GCATATATGTGGCACCTAGAAAATGGTACAGATGAACCAGTTTGCAGAGCAGAAATTGAGACACAGAAGTAGAGAAAAATCATATGGACACCAAGGAGGGGAAGTGGCAGGGGGTGGTGGTGGTGTGATGAATTGGGAGATTGGGATTGACGTGTATACACTGATGTGTATAAAATGGATGACTAATAAGAACCTGCTGTTAGAAAAATAAATTTAAAATAAATAGAAAAAAATAACAAAACCTATTCCATATGATTTTTTTGTGATTTTTATGAGTTAATATGTAAAGAGCACTAAAGATGTAATAGCACTTTATATAATGACATAAATGTTAACATTATTATTATTATTGTTGTGATTATTGGTAGACAGCCCCAAAATGATAGACCTATAATAAAACGCTACAACCTAGGAAAGAAGAATACTTTGTTGTATTCTTATTTATTAGGATGTAATGATAAAATAAGAAGCCAATTTCATACATCATATATGGAAATAAGTGCTGTTACTTTAAAGTAAGAATGGGGCAGTTCTTTGATAGAAAATAAAATCTTTGAAGACAAAATAGCTAATCATTCAAAACAAAATTGTGAGACCAAAATTTCTTCGAGGAAGCGGCTAGTGCATTTCAGGGCAGGGAGTCTGTTTGAGGCCACTAGGAGAATCCAGCACTCCCTGTGAGATGGTAGAGAGAGTGGGGAGCTTTTTTCTAATTAGTGTGGTGATCTATAGGAGCTTTCCTGGCACGAGCTTGGCAATTGGACCTTACAGAGACATTAGGAGAAGAAGAGGAAAGCAAGAAGGACAGAATCAGAAACAGAGCCCCAGGAACACACCAGGCAAAAAGGAAGTAGCCAGGAGCCCATGTGTCAGTATTCAGCATGTCATAGAAAACTCTGAATATGGGAGGATGGAGGCCAATCTGGGGTTGGTAGTGAGGAGAGGGTGCACAGGGGCTGAAGGGGATGCTACCTCGTACCAAAGTATGGGGATTATAATAAGTAGTAGGCATTCAGGGATATAGCCAAGAGGGCTGTGGTTCAGGATGTGGCTCTACTAGATCAAGCATAAGACTAAGTGCTAACAAGGGGAAGGAAGAAAACAGTCTAGTCATTGAGGCTGGACCACATGTACATTACGGGGGAGCTGCAGCATTGGGTCCACACTGCAGAGAGCTCGCTCCTGGCACTTTCCATACCAGATGCTACATGCCAAGCCCCGCCTGCTGGTGTCGCTAAGCCACTTGCTGTTTGAGTGCCCGGCCTGAGGGACGCTAGCTCTTCAGAGCTAAAGAAGGCAGGAATGGCACGCCACACAGTTCCCAAATAGTATGCCTTGTTAAAAATATTTTAATACCCCTTTAATTTTGGCCGGGAGAGCTGATTTCAGTCAGGTGTATTTATAAGAAAAATTTCACATGTATTGAACAAGTAGGCTTTCTCTACACACACAAAGAAAGCGGGTGGAGAAGAGAAAGAGAGAACTAAACTTGAGATCAGTCAAATAATTGGGTTATTTGGAAAACAGCAAGGACCTATTTGGGGGACAAGTGCCATCATCTATTTTCAAAATCACCATTTTTCTCAGATCCAAGCATTTCTCCTTTTTCTGAGCCCTTACTGCTGGGCCTACGTGGGAAGTACTTCTTGACGGCAAGTATATTCTGGCAGGGTTTAACAAGCACACATTTTACAATGAAAATAAACGTTTGAAGAATTTCCTATCCTGGAGGGCTTGAAGATTAAGATATCTTCTCTCCAGAAAGGTTTAAAAATGTTACTTCTAAAAACAGAAGGATGAGCTCATTTACCTCTGAAACTACCATGGGTCAGTTATCAAACATGCATTGGCCCTTTGCAATGTGTAAGACACCATGGCTCATAGGTGGTACGGGGCTAAGTGAGGGAGGATTCCTGCCCTGCAAAAAGATTCTAATCCCTCTGAGCCAGCATGCCCTGAATGAATATTGAAATGGTACAAGGCAATGGATCCTATAGCCCTCTATCAGCTGGTATCCACTCAGTAAAATAAAAAAAACACACCAGTTATTTTAGCATTCAGAATTTAATATAGGGACTTAGTGAGACAGGAATTGAATAACAAAGGCAAAAGTGGCTGCTGAGTTAAGTTAGAGATTCTAACTTCAGGAAGCAAATACCACTCCCTACCCCTCCAGGCTGGGGAAACTAAAGAAAGAGAAAGGGGCTATTAGAACCCAGGAGTGTGGAGGAGGGGCCTTGCCGAGTAGGGCATAGATCTCTGAGGGCAGCCCAGCTAACAGGGGTGCTATGGGATTCAGAGAAGGCCCTGCAAAGAGCTGAGATTCAGACCTCTAAGGAGAAGGCACAAGGATGCCAATCCTAGCAATGTGTAGGGGTATGAGGGAGGGAAGGGGTACTGATAATGGAATCAACTGCTTCTGCAAGGGTGAAGAACCATCACTGGAGTGAAGTTGAGAGCAACGGGAAGCAAGTCAGAAGAAAGCAGTTCCTTCCATCTACTCCATCCTCTCCGTCTCCCTCTAGAGCCCACTATTGGCAGAACTGAGCAGAGGGCCCCTGGCAAAAAACCAGAAATGTGGTTTTCAGAGTCCCAGCGCTAGCATCCCCAAAACAGAGTGAAGAGTGTAAGATAGGAGACAGTAGCTCGATAACCAAGAGAATACCTTATAAGAGGCACAGAGAGAAATTGTTTAGGGTACTTCAGATATGATGAAATGACTCTGGACTCATTGGTCAGGCAAGCCTCCATGGACAAACAAGTGATCTGATAGTTTCATTATAGCTTGGACAGATTCCACTGTGGGTCATTCATTCATCATTCATTTATTCACTCAATAATTATTTAAACACCTGCTAGGTATCAAGGGCTCTGTGAAACACTGGAAATACAAGGATGAATATGATGGAATAGGTCCCTATCTTCATAAAACTTGCATTAGAGAAAAGAGAAAAAATAAAGAACAACCACCAAAACTCCAGATATGAATAAGCTTATGAAGGAAATAAAACAGGGTAATGCGATCAGGAGATAGAAGAAGGGGTTGAGACCACTTCAGATTAAGCCACCAGGAAGGTGGTCTTCAAGAAGGAGTTTTCAGTGTAGACAGGAATGCTGAGACAGCTAAGTATTCACATAACTGAGAAGGGGGGTAGCCATAGGAACAGCACATACAGCAAGTGCAAAAGCCCTGAGGCAGTAATGTGCTTGCATCGTTTAAGGAGTAGAAAGAAGGGCAGGTTGTTGGTGGCAGAGTGAACAAGGGGACTAGTGGTCAAGCATGAGGCGGCAGAAACAACCAGGCACACACCTTATAGGACTGATAGGCTCTTTGTTGACTGCGCTGAACATTTTAAAAGATCGCCTGTTACTGTTATGTGGAAATTGCACTGTTGCAAAACAAAACAGGCACAGGGTAACCAACTGTCCAGGCAAGAGATTTTGGTAGCAGTGGAGATGGTGAGAAGTGATTACATTTGCAATATCTTTTCGAAGTATCTCCAACAGAATTTGCTTGTGGAATAGTTAGATGCCAAGGGTGAGGGAAAGAGGGATTTAGGAATCTGCAGCATGAGGTAGGTAAGAGCCTACCTATAAGTTTGGGAGAATCTCAAGGAGGAGCAGGTTTGGGGGAAGTTGGGGGAGGCATGTTGGTCTGAGGCATCTCTTAGATACCCAGGTAGATGTAGAACAGACTAGACTGTTGGACTTGGGAGCACACCACTCATGGGAGAGGCGGTGCTGGAAATACACTCGTGGGACGACCACGGTGGAAGGATCACCCAAGAAATATGGAGTAAGAGATACATGGAATGGAGCTAGCTTTGGGGTGAGCTATCTTCAGTCTAAATCAGGGGCTGAGGCAGCTCACCATCTGCTAGGGTACACAAGGGTTTTAGTCAAGTGGAGACTGGCAAAAATGGTTCACATCATCCGATGAGGTTGGCACCACAGATCTAGGTGCTGAGTGCATTTTGGAGCAGGGGAGGTAACAGAACAGGAGGCAATAAGGGAAGGGGCATCCCCCCCCAGCAGGGACATCAGCCTGAGCAAAAACAGAGGAGGGATTTACAGAAATATTCTGTGGGATAGAAAGAAAACAGCTCTTATTTAGGTCAGAGACGCCAAGGAGAAGCAGGGCACATCCTGAACAATGTGTTAGTATTGGAAATCTTCTTAGAATCCATTTATTCCAACCTCACACTTAGACCTGAGGAAGCTGAGACCTAGAGGTGTTACTACCTTAGGCAAATTCACACAGTCACTTAGTACCTAAGCCGTGCTCTCCTTCCGTTCATCCTCATTTTCTATGAGTGCATATGGTAGAGCTCACGCTGGGAAACTGCGGTTTTACCTAGAAGCAGTGAGGAAATACAAAAGGCTTTTGAACAGAAAAATGGGGCAGCGTAAGTGATGCTTTGTGCGGAATTAATTCCGGTGGTCAGGAAGAAGATGAAGACCCAGGAAGGCCAGGTGGGCAGCCTGGGTGGAGGTCAAGGCACATGGGAGAAAAGCCTGCATGTGCACAGCCATCCTCCAGACACCCAGGTCTATGGCTAAGGCTGCAATCCAGTTACAGGCAAAGAGGGGTTTTAAGCTAAAAGATAAAAATCCAGATCCTTTGCCTTCCTTGTTGTGGTGCTATCTCAAATCGCACTATTTTCTTCCCTTGTCACTCACTATTCTATGAGAAAGTGTGAGCAGGTATGGGGATATTTGGTGAGCTTGGGAAGGATGTGTGAACTGACAGATTCTTCAGAAACCCCTTTTCTTGCAGGAGACATACCCATTTAAATTTGACTATCTAATCAGTGACTTAGGAGAAGGAATCAATTGAAAAAAAAATTGTATACATACAACAATTATATAAAATTAAGTAACATTTTATAGAAATAAAATTATATATATAACCTTCCTTACTATGATACATATTATATATGGTTATATATGATACATAATCTTTTTAACATCTTTATTGGAGTATAATTGCTTTACAGTGGTATGTTAGTTTCTGCTTTACAACAAAATGAATCAGTTATATATATATACATATGTTCCCATATCTCTTCCCTCTTGCGTCTCCCTCCCTCCCACCCTCCCTATCCCCCCCCTCCAGGCAGTCACAAAGCACCAAGCTGATCTCCCTGTGCTATGCGGC
>NW_020175833.1:536139-718230 GCF_003031525.2 Neophocaena asiaeorientalis asiaeorientalis | reverse complement strand
AAATGCCAGTGGTAGTTTGATAGGGATTGCATTGAATCTGTAGATTGCTTTGGGTAGTAGAGTCATTTTCACAATGTTGATTCTTCCAATCCAAGAACATGGTATATCTCTCCATCTATTTGTATCATCTTTAATTTCTTTCATCAGTGTCTTATAATTTTCTGCATACAGGTCTTTTGTCTCCTTAGGTAGGTTTATTCCTAGATATTTTATTCTTTTTGTTGCAATGGTAAATGGGAGTGTTTTCTTGATTTCACTTTCAGATTTTTCATCATTAGTGTATAGGAATGCCAGAGATTTCTGTGCATTAATTTTGTATCCTGCTACTTTACCAAATTCATTGATTAGCTCTAGTAGTTTTCTGGTAGCATCTTTAGGATTCTCTATGTATAGTAAATGATACATAATTTTATAAAAATATATTTCTAATATATATTAGATATTATATATATATATATATACAATATCTATATTTGTATGTATGTATGTATCTTCTATCTATCTATCTATATTTTTAGGGATATCTGGTTTATTGCCCCTAGTTGGATTATAAACTGTCCAGCTCATAAGTAGTGGTTTCTTTATAAGGTCCAAACCAAGATATTTTGAGACTGAAAATGGATATTATTAATAATATTGCCAAGATGATGACTTGGGGACTGTCCCAGACAGAATGTCCCAGACAACTAGGAAATATGGTCATCTTATTTTTAGTTGTTTTTCCTCTGCTCTCCCTAACACCTAGTTTTCACACCAAGCACCATGGGAACTTGAAAAATGCTAACCGAATTTGAAAGGTCTGCTCCCCCCCGATTTTTAGGCAATTATGAAGAAGCACATTATGGGGATAGATTTTCAGATTTTAAGTCCTACGTGCAAATCCCAACTTTGCCAACAGCTTATGTGATTTTGGACAAGTTGTTTAACCATCCCAAGATGTCACTTTTGGTCTTTGTAAAATAAAGATTTGTGTGAGGATAAAGGAGATGATACACTTGGAGGATCTTGTACTTTTAAAAACGTGAGCCCCTTCTTCTATTAAAAGCACTCAGCAAATAGGGCCATTAGCATACTGGAAAATGTTATTTTTTTCTTCCTCCCTTCCTTCCTCCTTCCCTGCCTTCCTTCCTTCCTCCCTCCCTCCCTCCCTTCCTTCCTTCTATCGTTCATTCATTATCCATCTATCCTTATGGAAACATAGTAAAGTGTCAGGCCATCCAGGAGACTAAATCACATCATGTAGAGCCCAGTATTACCCTTTCTCCCAAAACACTTATATATAGGTAAAATCTGCCTACTCTAAACATTAAAGTTGATGACAGCCTTTGGGTTAGCACTGACACTGCTGAACAAGATAATCATGCTATAGTTATATTGTACTTATTATACACAAATATAATGAAATCTATATAATTAAATCCATCATTGATGACAATAAATGTATTTCACCTGACTTCTGCAATTCATCTTCCTCTGGGCTCTTGGGAAAAGAATTTACCATATCATATACCCTCAGATGAAGACCAATTCCTCCTTACTGCCCTTTTCTTCCTTCTTCTTACTTCCTTTTCTTCATATTGTTTAATATATTTACACCATTTATTTTTTGCAGAGGACTTTTTCATATTCTAATTTATTTTATTTCACAACAAATGCATAGATGTATCAGTTTACAGTATTTAGCACATGTTGAATTAGAGATAAGAGATTAATTAACTTGCTCAAAGATGCTCAGGTAGTAAGTGACAAAGAGGACATTTTAGCCTAGGAATTCAGTCTGTATTATTCTAAGAATATATTTATACTCAGGTTGTTTTTCCCCATGTATAATCTAGAAAAAAATTACTTCTCTGAACAGTCACCTCTTTTTAAAAATTACCTGCCTCATTCTGGGTTCTCCAGACTGAACCTGATTGTGTCAGAATACGATAACAGTTTCTATGGCCAAATTAAGACCTTCTGACGCCCAAAGTACCAAAATACTGTGCCCAAGGATCCCTCATGTGTAATTAAAAGTGTCTAAAGACAAAACTAGCACAGATGTTAAAGTTAAAATAGCCTAAATTTTCTCTTATTACCAGAGTCTGGGTAAGTTCACTGAAGCTCAGTGTGTCTCATTTGTTTTGCTTTTATCATTTATTTATTTGAGTGATGCCCTCTTTACTGGTCCTCTAAGTATATACTTGCCCCGTTACAGGAAATGAGCTCTGATGTTCTCTCTGGGCCTCATCAAATGAGCGAGTTGGACCAGGTCACTTCCATTTGCCTCCAAACTCTCAACTTCTTCAACTGTGCTGTGGCCCTACCCAGCCTCTGTGGGGAGCAGCTTCAGAGAAGCTGATTTTGGTCTGAAGACATAGAGTGGCAGGTGCCCAGCCTTGACAAGGGCTCTAGCCTATGGAGCACAGCATAAGGGACACAAACCCCTTTTTCTCTCAAAGACCTTCATAGTCCACCCCCTCTCTGAAGGAGCTGGTGTCAGGTCACCCTTTCTGCCATCAGTGTAGACTTTCAGATAAGGTACTCTAACATGCTCAGCGCATCTCCCTTTCCAGGGAGCTTCCGGTGACCGCAGAGTGAGTGCAGCTTTGGGGTTCCTGGGTCTATTTACCAACACCTCCCCAAGTTCCTTGAGGGTAGCCCTACATACCACATTAGCCTTTATTTTATTTATTTATTTATACTGAGTTGTATTTTGAGGGAAAATGAGAGACTGAGACAACCTCAGAGAGAACTGTAAATAAATGTCCCTTTTTACCATCGCTGGGGCCTGGCTGTATGACATTTAACAGCCAGGGAATTGTCCCAGTGGCAGCCACTTCTCTCCACATCCACCTGGTCCAGACAAGAGACTACGGTACACACCACCCTCCTCCACTTGCCCCACGTTGTTTCCTTCCTGAGGGCTCAGATGGCTCTGCTCTCTATCTGCTGGCCCCAGGGGCCCTCAGCTGCCACGTCCCATACCTGGTTCCCATACCTGGAGGATAAAAGAGGAGATGGTTCAAGGTTCCTATGTCTTCTCTCCCCTCCTGCTTAGACAAGGCCTCTGTAGTGCCGTGTAGGGTGGGTCACCCTTCAGCTGAGTGATGGTCTCTCGTCTACTCTGTGCTACCTTGGCCCTTGCTGAGCATCTCCCAGGCAGTCTGGGTCTTTAAGATGGGAGTTGTGAGACCTTATTTGTCCTCTGACCCAATACTAGCCCTAGAGTACAGGGTTTACTAGCCCACCTCACCACCTTTGGGGAGGCAAGTGCAGGTAAGTATTGGGCTGGGGCTGGGTGTCAACCTGCAGCTAGCTCCCCTGCACTCTCCCTGACACAGACTCTCTGGCTAACCTTTCTGAACCCCTTGATGAAAGGAATGTTCTACATCTTCATCTTAATCAGCTGAAAAGGAAGAATTCAGGTTTCTACATCCAAAATGCTTCTGGGCTGTTCTATTTTGTCTCACCCTTTATTCATTCAATCAGTTATTCTTCCTTTCTGCAAACATTTATGGAGCCACTGAGGTGTTCCAGATAATTTTCTAGGTGAATATATGTCAGATGTAGTTCCTGTGTTTCCATGTAGCACACTTTCCAGTAGAGAAGAAAATACTTAAAATATTCCATCCACTAATTGCTCCAAGAGAAAATTACGCAAAATATCTGAACAGCGGTGGTGGATTGTGTGTGAACATCCTTTGTGGTGAGTTGGGAAAAGCATCCTTAGCACAGGTAACTTTTGGGCTGCATCTATTATGGTGGTTAAGAACACAAGCTCTGGAGGGATAAATCCCTTCTCTGCTGCTCCTAACCTTTGTGTCCTTGTGCCAGTAAGTTAACCTCTCCAAGACCCAGACTCTTCATCTGAAAGGCAGGAAATAGTATACCTACTTCATAGGATTGTAAAGAACAGGAATGAAATCTATAAAGCATTTAGCAAGGTGTCTGATACAAGATAATCTTAGCTACTTTTGATATTAATGTTGTTTTTATTATTACCAAAAGACAAGTGAGTGGGCAGGAAAGAGAAGTGTATTCCAGAAGACAGCACAGCATATACAAAAGCATGGGGATACCCCTTCCCCTCATGCAACCCCCTTGGACTGATAGAGCTATAAAATGTAAGATCCAGCCCTGGTCTAGGGAAGGTGAAACAATGACAGGGAGGGCATTTGGGTATTTCAAGAGCAGCAGACTTATCACATAAGTCTTCCAAACCCTATTTCCAGCGGCCTGACATTGACCACCAGCCTACAGTCCCCTCCCCCCACCTTCCCCAGCCCTCACCCAGTGGATCATCCCATTCTCCTTCAAGGGCTAAGCCCCCCTCCAATCTCAGCACTTTTATTAGACAACCGATGGATCATCTGATTGATAGCTCAGTATTAGGAAATCATTATCAGACCCCAGAGAATGATTTTCTGTTATAGAGCAGGGGTTATTTATTTATTTGCGTACCTAGGAATCTATTTTTCACTCAGTGGAGGTTTTCCTTGTTTTGGCCCAACAGCAGTTTCCAGAGAGAGAGAGAGATTCCTGTAGAATGTGGGACAAGGCTACCATAACACACAGTAATAAAAACATAAAATCAAGCATAACTTATGCTGTTGAGCGTGGCGAAGCATTGGTGAGGTTGATACAAGCTTAGCTGTGGGCGCTTTGAAAGGATCCAGTGATGTTTAACACATGGTTGGGGGAAGGGGGAAATATTGCTACAGGCTCCCAATTTTAAGTTGCAGTGAATGAATGAGGAAAGAGAGGTGCGAAGTGGAGGGAAGACGATGTGTCCCTGTCTCCATAATTAAAAATGAAAGGAGCTTCTGGCTCAGAAGGATGGGACAGAATGGAGCCATCCATCTGGGTAGCCTGTCTTCTGCCATTCACTGCCTCCACCAGGGCTAAGTATGTGATAGCTGCTGAGGACAGGTAGTGGATGAAAATCGAGTTGGTGAGATGCCCTCCACGGAACATTCCAGAGAGGTTTGCAATAGCTAAAAGGCCCACATGGAATCGGACCAGAAAATGTTAATGCGTTCAGCTGCAAGGCAGGCAAACTCAAGTTCTTGCAATTTAACAGAGCTCCTGGGGTCACCCCAGCACCTGGGGGAAGATTTTGGTTAAACTACTTCAAGTTTTTTTTTTTTAACATCTTTATTGGAGTATAATTGCTTTACAATGGTGTGTTAGTTTCTGCTTTATAACAAAGTGAATCAGTTATACATATATCCCCATATCTCTTCCCTCTTGTGACTCCCTCCCACCCTCCCTAACCCACCCCTCTAGGTGGTCACAAAGCACCAAGCTGATCTCCCTGTGCTATGCGGCTGCTTCTCACTAGCTATCTACTTTACGTCTGGTAGTGTATATATGTCCATGCCACTCTCTCACTTTGTCCCAGCTTACCCTTCCCCCTCCCCATATCCTCAAGTCCATTCTCTAGTAGGTCTGCCTCTTTATTCCCGTCTTTACCTCAATTTTATTTTATTCTGGGTTTTTTGTTTGTTTTTACATAAGTTCTGTTACTCCTTGGTAGAGAAACCCTTGCTGTATCAAATGTCCTCTTTGGGCTTTAGAACTTCATTAATTAGCATCTCTTAAATGATTGGGTAATATTCTTTTCTCCCTTTTCTGAGCCATTTCCCCAAGCCCTAATTTTAATAAAGCTGGTGTTCATGAACATTTGAATTTTAAAGCCCTTGGTTATAAGAAAGACAGAGGATGCATTTTAAAAGAGAGCCAATCAAGGATGACTCAAATGGTGAACAGGACTTCTCTGATTTTATGAATCTACTTTGAAAGATCCAATATTATCTTAAGACATTTTTTTTCCTGCAGATATAGCAGAGAGCAACATTAAGAAAAATCTAAAGGCTTGATTAGGGGGGCAGATACTCTAGGGAAGAGTTAGAAGCATAACTCTGACATACTTCAGTGTGGGTGGCAGTTTCATTTAAAATAGAGCAGTAGTAAACCTGTTTTATTTTTCATAGATAAGCACTATATTTCAGGTGGTAAAGGTGAACCATTTAAGAGCCTTTTAAAAAGAGAACACACAACTTTAAGATCCCCAATTGTTCACAGAATTTATGTGGAGATGAATGCATTTGCCAGTATAGGCTGTTAAAGGCAAAATGGTTGGAAATTGACTCCACAGTTACCCATCTGCCTGGTGCAAGCTTGTGCGTTTCCCCAGCAACTGGGATAACATCATAACCACTTACAGTGCTGCTGAGCCGGCGGCCCCCTGGGTGGCTTCAGGTGGTAGTGATGCTATCAGCTGTTGCCAGGGCAACACAAAACCTTGACCTTCTGAGACCTGCCAGGCAAGAAATGGAGAAGTACAGCTTTTGAGTCCTCCTTGGAGGTCTGTTTGTGAAGAAAGGGATATAATTCTGTATCTGTCTGCCACTGGATACTTATTAAGTCTACAGACACTTATAAATAAATATATGCTACCTAAATAATACATGCATGCTTGCAAGTGGTCTCTCCTTTGGTTGGTAGAGGGTGCTTCTATATTTGCAAATGGTAAATGTTTTTATCACCTCTATTCAGTCTACTCCTTGACTAGTGGCCATGGGATTCTTCCCCTGGGACCCCAGCCTCACCAATTCCTCAAGTTTCATTCTCTCCTGGACCCAGAACCTGAAGAGTGGATTAAAGAGGTTTCTGTAGTTATTCTTAAAACATTTTACATATGGGAGACCTGAGGTCCAGGAGCAGTGAAGTGATTTGCCCAAGATCACAGAGATCTGGGGGATGAAAAGGGAGTTGTACTTCTCTTGCGTATATCTTATTTTATCTGAAACCATACTGGCTGCCATGTCTTTTGTGAATTTTATGCATATGGAGGCCTTTTGGTTTTCCCTTCTGCCAAATATTTCCTCAACTTGTAAGTCACCATCTTTTCTGAAATCTTTCTACACTATATTTGACCCAATCATCATTGTCTTCTAACCTAAGTGTTTTGGAAGGGAAGACAGTGGGCATCTAACTATATTCCTATTGGCTTATGATGACCCTGACTGCCTCCACTCTGGAGCTGAAGAGAATAGATCCTAGCCACTCTTTAAAGTGTATCGAGTCCCTTGTCAATGAAGGGGTTCAAAACACGCCACTCTAAAATATACCACATTGGCATGTTGATTATTTTGAGCTGAAGACACTTGAGAAACAGCTGATACAGGAATGGCTTTCTGATCTCTGCCTTTCTACCTAAAATCAGGTCATAAAATTTCTCATGAGAAAGGTCACCTCCCTGTACCAGCAAGAGAACATTCTTATCACTGGAAACTGGGAGTCAATGCTGAAATGTATTTGTACAAACAAATCTACTAAAGTAACCGTTATCTTCTATTACTTCCCCCTATATATTTCCTAGTCAGTGTCCCACAATTTACTGCTCTTAGCCCAAGCCACTTTGTCATGTCACAATTTATTGTTCTTTGTTTACAAAGCTTTTGGGCTTAATGACTTCTTTGGGTCTTCAGGTTTCTTATGAAGGCTCCCATGCATGTAAAAATATTAAATATAACTTGTATGCTTTTCTCCTATGAATCTGTCTTATGTTAGTTTAATTCTCAGACCCAGTCACAGAACCTAAAAGGGTAAAAGGAAGGTTTTCCTCCCCCTACATCATCATGGACATTTTCCCAGGAAGAGCAGTCTTAGCTACCTTTGGTATCTTGAATATTGGGGAATCAATGGGGCAGACTCAGTCATTGAAACCATGTCAGTGGCATGCAGAGAAGACAACTGGTTGATGGATATCTTAAAGCAATGACATGGACATTATAAATCTACCTTTTAGGCAGGAACAATTAGTCTTCCTTTCCTCATCAATTAAACAGGGACAATATTTTCTATATCTGCAAATGTGTGAAGATAGTCAACAAAATGTTCGGACTTTTATTGATCACTGTATGCCTTTTCCCCCAAGTTTGGAGTATTTTGATGGTTCTCAATGACTAATTCTAATTCATTTAGGTTATTGTTATGATGGCAGTAACATCCTTAATAATGTGTTGTGGGGAGAGAAGGATTCTGAAAGGCTCATCCTTCTGAAAAAATAAATATGGGTCCTATTTATTTACAGTAGCTCTTAGTGCTGACACAACAGGCTAGGTGATTGCCTAGGAGTGATGAGTAAGATGCTATTCTAGACACAAATGATAAAGCCATCTTGTACCCAGCGAGTATATAATGGGGAGGATCAGACCATTACTGGGCATCAAGATGGGATAAACCACGCTTTGAGTATATACTTGGTCCGTGATGAAAAGCCCTTTTCATGATTCCGTTCCTCACGAAAGAGAGTAAATCTTTTTTCTTCCTTTCTGGTAATTGCATTTCTGGACACAATTGCCTGTTATCGCTCGGCATCCCACAGGTGGGGATATTGGATTCCCTGGAGAATTTGTTGTAGCAGCTCAGCTGTTGGTTTCTTTGTGGCGCTAAATGCCATATTGCTGAGTAATCAGCATGTTTTCTGAGTGAATGTGGTATGCCATCTGCAATTCGTTTACTTAGCTTCATGAGCTCCATTGCTTCAAAGGTGAAGAGCAGAGCTTTTCAGCAGAGATTTGAAATAGGTTCTTTACAGTGCCTTGCTTGTTACTTACAAAGGCAGAGACTATTAAAATGCAAAGAACTTGAATAAAATAGAACTCAGTTGCTTTGATGATCATCCTTGAATCGATGTAATTTACTTTAATTGTTGAGTGGAACTTAGAGTTCTGGGTTTCACATTCAGCTTATAACTACTTTTATTTTTCTGGCACTTTGGCTCTCTCCAAAGCTACTGTTTGGCTTTCTAAGATGGATTCAAGAAAGGCTGATGAATGAAAATCCAAATTTGCAAAACAAATCAATTAGTGGAGCAGTAGTCCAACCACAGAGAAAATTCACAGCATGGCTCCTTAAATAAAATAATTCTTCCTGGTGAGTCTGAAATAGAATTTGATTTTCCCCATTGCATAGGTGAAGAAATTGAGATTAGATCTGTCTTCCCAGCATAAAAATTTGATTCACACACAACCTTTTAGAATACATGTATTATGTAAAAGACAATGCGCTTGCCTTGCAGAGAATGATGTCAGTGACCCAAATTCTCAGTAGGAAAATTGTCCTCAAATCTGAGATCCAGTTGTGAAATGCTTGAGTCCCCCAGAGTTATTGTAGCTTTCACTTATAACCAAAACTTTGTCTCCAGTTTCTTCATGTACCACCAAACTGAGAAAAGCCAAACTGGCATCTTCTGGAAATATCTACGCATTTCTCCACAAGCAGATACCCAGCCAGGACAACAGAATCAAGAAAGTGAAAGTATATGATTAACTATACTTCTTGTCACTGCCCAAAGTGGCCTTGTTTGTGATGGGACTTCATTCTCTTGGCCACAGTGAACCGGTTTAGGGGTGGGTCATGCCAAAAATATTTTCCTTTTATCGAATTTGAATTAAATGACATCAAGTCAGTCAAGTGGTTGTGAGTACGGAAACCAGAAGGTTATGGAAACTTGGGCCTGGTAACTATTTTCAATTATGTGAATAGTAATAAGGAAACTGAGAAAACTGGTATGCAGAAAGTTAGGAGAGGTGTTTGGAGAGAAGCAGCATCTAGAATCCATGTGGCTATGAGAGATTCTGCTTGAAAGCTTTTTAGTATTGTAACATCCTGACTCTTTCCTTCATCTTAATAAGCATCTGTATTATGAACGTTTTATCGGAGCCAATTCTGAATGAGTTTGATCTACCTGGCAACTTTAGGAGCTCTGAACATCCTCTGGAGCAATGTTCTTTTAGAACTAGCTTTTAGTAGGAATGTTTAGTTTCATCATTGACATTTTCTGAATGTGGTTAATAAATTTAAGAAATCACACCATTAATGATGTTCATTGGGGTCCTTGGGGGCACTAGAAATTCATCTATTTGAGGAATCCCTCATACCATGATTTGGGGATCACCCCATCTTTCTCTACTTTTTCTGTGAGTGTCTGGGGCTTACATTCTCCAAGGTCCATTATACTCTGACCTCCTATATCTGTATATACTATTTTTTCTACTCCCTCCATGAGTATAGATGCAAAACTCAGTACTGTACACTTTCCAGAGATAATCCACTCACACAAAGTTCTTATATAATGAACTGGAGGTCAGGAGAGGGTTTCCCACCATGCACTCAGTAGCAAAACATAAACAAACAGAAAACTCAAAATCTTCCAAAACATCATCTTAGATATTATTATTCTCCAAGCTCCCTTTTCAGACACTCTGTCACCAGGATTTTATTTATGCAGTTTTTGTTTTTTGCATTGCATTCCCTTTCATAACCTCCTCCAGATCCTCTTTCTTCCCTCTCTTGTCTGTCTTCTTTCTTCTCATCTGCCCTTGCCCTCCCGAAAGAAACAGAAATCCCTCCTCATTTTACAGGCAGATCAGGTTAATCCTCTGAAAACTTGGCAACAGGCAGTGCTTAAGCCTTGGGGATCACAATTTCTCACTAAGGACTTAACAGGTATTTTCTCAAAATGTGTCCTCCCTAGACAGACTTCAAGTGCCAGCTGCTAAGATAATAGCAGTAGTGATCGTGGTGGTAGTGGTCATTCTACCTCAATACCCTGGTGTGTCAGTTCATGTCATTTGGACTTTATGTCATCACTGATTTTCAACCAGTCTTTCTTAGCGCTGAGGTTATGGAAGTGACTCAGGAGCCACCAGGCAGGAGCAGAGCAGCTGATCAGGGGAGGATCCTGGACCCTGTGGATTCACCTAAACCAGAGCAGCACAGAGTGTTTCTGCTTCACACAGTGGAGTTCTATGTAAGAAATATTTTTGAAGAGAGAGGTCACGCTGCTAAAAATAGCTTGTAACCTCCTAAAGAAGGAAATGAAAAACCACAGAGGAATTTTAAGCAGGGAGGTGACAAGCTTTAATCCACTGTGGTTGGAGTGAAAGGAGAGGCTTTGGGGTCAGGAACCCCAGTGTGGAGGTTAACATAGGAGCCCAGGAGGATGCTGAGAGCCTGCCAGAGATGGTAGCAGTCAGAGCAGAGCTATTTTTGAGGAAAAGTCACAGGACGTGGTGGCCACTTTGACTTTGGGATCTAAGGCAGAGGAAGGCATATCTGTAAAGTTTCTGACCTGGTGACAAGGTGAATGTGGGTACCATTATTGAAAGGAGGGAATACAGTAGAAGAACTTGATTTTGGAGGGTAGTTGGGAATCTAGGTTCAGTTTTTAATATTTTGAAATCGTTGTGCTTTCTGGATGTGCTAGACATCTGGAGATGTCTAGTAGCCAGATAGACATGTGTACCTATCGCTCAAGAGAGAGGTTGAACTGGGAATCAACCATGATAAAGGGTAACTGCAAGGCATGAAGTAGGAATGATGTGGAATAAGAAGCAAAGACTTTTGCACGTGAGATTCTGGGGACGTGCATATTTAGTGCCAGCAGAGGAAGCCGAGGGGCCTGGGAGGGAAGAATCAGAGAGGCAAGAACCAAATGGAAGTTTCCAGAAGCTAAGAGAAGGTGGGAGTGAACAGCTGAGTCAAATACCAACGTGAAGTGATGGAGGCTGCATCCTGGATTTGACACTTAGAATGATGTTGATGATCTAGGAGGGTGATGGCTGCAGACAAGAGGTGAGCAAAGGTGTGACTAGGAGACAATAAAAGGAAGAAGAGAAGGAGAGAGGAGGGAGAATGATAGCTACAGTCATTTTGAGAACAGTTGTAGGCAAAGGGGAAGGAGTGAGGGGAAGCGAGACAATGGTCAGAGAAAAAGAGGACTTGTCTGATGGACAAGGGACTCAAAGGAAGTTTGAATAAATGGGATTATGAGCGTCGGGGGAGAAGCTCACCATGGAGAGGAGTACATCTCTCCAAGAAGATTAAGACAAAGGCAAGTTGGGAGGTTGTTTGGAATATTGAGGGTTTTCTTTTTCATTTTTATTTAAAAAAGGACTTTTCATCAATTCATTGCTGAAAGTTTTTTACAGCCCTGAGGTTCACATCACAATGGTGCAAAAGGAGAAACTGAGAGGGAGACCCATGATATCCAATATGCCTCATCATCACGTTGCAATGGGTGCTTCAGAATGAGTGGTGGTATTTCATTCAAACAGTGGAGACGATCTTGACGGCATCAGCCTAGGGACTGAAGGGAGCCTAGTGGTTACCAGCCAGTTTAGCACATGGCTGCCCTCCTGGCAGCTATCAGTGAGCTGACTGAAAACACAGTCAGATTGTTGCAGTCCTTCAGACAGTCTCAGGCCCTGGAATGAATGAGGAATAATAAAGTTTGCATCTCTGCATCAACACAGAAGCAGCCATCTGAAAAGTAAAAAAATAAAAATAAAATGAGATGTTAAAAAATAAACTGTGTGATCCATACAATTCCATGCAAGTATGTCTGATATTTGTTTCTCACTGAAATAAAAATATAAGCCAGTTAAGTCCTGTGTAAGTGTGGCCCAAATTAAATATACACACGGGCAATTTGTCTTCACGACCCTCAATCTAAAAAATAAATACTCAAATAGTTGTTCTTTCTCGTGTGAGGGTGGGAGCACGTAGATGGAGTGGTAGATGGGGCAGGTCCAGAGCTTACTGGATGGAGTAGGAGGCTGTGATGGTAAAGCTGCAATGGAGGTTTAGTTTACTGATGACAAGAGCATACTCGAGAGTTTTTTTTTAATTTAATTTTTATTTATTTTTATTTAATTTTTTATTGGAGTATAGTTGATTTACAATATTGTGTTAGTTTCAGGTGTACAGCAAAGTGAATCTATTATACATATATCCACTCTTTTTTAGATTCTTTTCCATATAGGCCATTACAGAGTATTGAGTAGAGTTCCCTGTGCTATACTGTACGTCCTTATTAGTTTTCTGTTTTATATATAGTAGTGTGTACGTGTCAATCCCAATCTTCCAATTTATCCCTTCCCCCTGCCACTGTTTTGATTCCACCTAGATGGTTTAGTTCAAGCAGTGATCTGGTGACTAATGGGGATTTGGTTATGACTTTCTAGTCCACACAGCTAGGCTTCCGCCCTAGGCAGGCTAACCGGCAGACATTAGCAGGCTTTCTCACTTGGTAATCTCCTTTTATAACCAGAGCAGACCACTTTATTAAAACAGCTAACACAGCAACAGTAAAACACGCTACGTGTTTAAAGAATATATATATAGGGCTTCCCTGGTGGCGCGGTGGTTGAGAGTCCGCCTGCCGAGGTAGGGGACGTGGGTTCGTGCCCCGGTCCAGGAAGATCCCACATGCCGCGGAGCGGCTGGGCCCCTGAGCCATAGCCGCTGAGCCTGCGCGTCCGGAGCCTGTGCTCTGCAACGGGAGAGGCCACAACAGTGAGAGGCCCGCGTACCGCAAAAAAAATAAATAAATAAGAATATATATATATAAACAGAGAGTAAGAGTTTGTTTGCTTTAGTTTGTTTAAAAACACAACTGGAATGATCAACTGCATAGTCTAATAATGCCCTCGTGGGAAATACTGATTAGAAATGATCATCTGTGTAGATTTTACATCTACTTGTTCCTTTTAGTTGTAGCCCAATTCCAGTTAATGCCAGTGAAAGATTCAAATGCCTCACCCAGCCTTGTAACCAATGGATCTTATACTACCATACTCTAACTCTTGAGAATAAAAGTTCCTATCCTCTTAGGGAAAGTCTGATAGTTCTGTGAGCAAAGCAGAAGTAACCATAAAAATTGGTTTTAATCATGCTTACCTGATCAGTGAAAAGCAGCTTAAACATTCAAACTTCTGAAGACTGTCCCACCAGTGACAGCCACCTGCTTCTGAAATCAACCAGTTGGCAGCACCCTTACTCCAGTGCTGTCTTTCTGAAATCAGCCAATCAGAACTAGCCTCACTTGAGTAACCAAGCTTCCCCTACTTAACGTCAACCAGTCCCCAGATGCTGCTTCTTCTGAATGTCTTCCAGCCCACAAACTCCATACTTCCCAAATGCTGTAGAAACTCAGCTCTCTGCTTTACTCCCTGTATTGGTCCATTAGGGCTGCTATCATGAAATACCATAAACTGAGTGGCTTATAAACAACAGAAATGTATTTCCCATGGTTCTGGAAGCTGGAAGTCCCAGATCAGGTGCCAACATGGTCAGGAGAGGGCCCTCTTCCAGATAGAGGACTTTTGTGTCCCCACATGGTGGAAGGGAGAGGGGTGTCTCTGGAGCCTCTTTTATAGGGCAATAATGCCATTAATGAGGGTTCTACCCTCATGACTTAAGCGCCTCCCAAAGATCCCATCTACAAATACTATCCCCTTTGGGAGTTAGGATTTTGATATATAAATTTGTAGGGGACATAACAGACAATGGCACTCCCCGTGTCTGCATCTTATACATATAACCCTTTCTTGCATACAGAAGCAATAATTTGGCTTTTTGTTTCCGGTGCTGAGAGGTGGCTTCATTCTTCAGGGCTCTTAATTGCACCAATAAGAGAGAACTAGGCATAGTCATCGCCGACGGCTCTGGGCTGAGGTGCTTGGAGTTGTGACCTATACAGATACAAATACTGCTGGGCATTTCAGTTACACTTTTCAATGGGACCTTTCACAGCTGACTCCTACAGGACCCTGGTCTCTCCATCTGGTCTGCCTCAGTTTTTCCATTCTTCTGAGCCTGCAATGTACCACCAATTTGCCATCTAATGTAGGCTATTTTGATAAGAATAAGAAGGCATAAGACTGGCACGGGAGGGAGAATACACACACACAGTAGTACAAAACAGCACATAAGAATGATCTTTAATCTCTCTATGACTTTGTTTCCCTATAATAAAATGCTGATTATTGAAACTACTGTCTTGCCCCAGGTGAAATTAAATAACATATGCAAAGTAGCTCATTCAGCGCCTGGGATAGAAGTTAAGTTCAATAGAGATGGTCTTATTTCTTCCAGGCATCTTTGAACTCTTGGTGGTTTGGCTTTCTTTCCTTAGTCCCTTCACTTTCAGAGGTGTTTTGGGTCTATGGGACAGTGATTCTCAACTGTGGCTATGCACTTGAAATGTCTGTTAACCAAAGGATAACAACAAAAACTCCAGTGATGCAGATTTAGTAGGTTTGGAGTGTGGCTTAAGCATCTGTATTTTTCAAATGCCATGTTGGTGATTCTGATGTGCATCCAGGCTTAGGAAAGATGAGTCTGGGCAAGGCTCAGAAGGAAGAAGGGAATCACTGTGTGTCTTCTCAGTTGTCTGATGCTATTCACTGGGCAGGAAGAATGGCTAAGGAGACAGGGATAAGAGTAAACGCTCTTTCCTGTGCCTGCTATATAATACTTTCCACGCATTAGCATTAAACAAATATTGGTTGAAGTCCAGGAACAAAAATCAGTTTTCCTTGGATGAATCTCTTGGGGATCTAAATACTGAGAACTGCATTCTCTCTATATACCTAGCCTAGATCTCTCTCCTGAGATCCAGGTCTGCAGGGCGCTTCCACAAGGACCTGTTGCAGACTCAACTCAACTCTGCACTCCGACCCACTGGTTTTGAACCTGGCTCCATGCTTGACTGACTGTGTGTCTTTAGTTTTTCCCCCTGTCTCATAGGATCAGTGTGAAGACCCTATGAGATTAATATTTGGAAGTGTATATGATATTCACATATCACATATTGATATTCTGTTCATATCAATATATATGAATAGCAAAGAGAGAAACATCAATAAATATGGTTATTGTATCTATTATTTAATTTATTAATCTCTTGCCTGAATCCACTGTCCTCAGCTGCTCCCTATCTAGTGATGGTAGCACTAGTCTTGGTGCTCCAATGAAACCCCTCGGAATCATCTTTGACTTCTCCCTCCAGTCTCATCCTCCATGCCTTCTAATACCTAGAATTGACCACATTTTTCTTACTATCACCCAGCTTAGGCCACAGTTGACTTTTCCGTGGACTCCTACCATCGTCTCCTATTAGGTGTCTTGTCTCCAGTCTGCCCACCCAGAGTGCAGCTTGCTTCCAGACTTACCTTTCCAAACTGCAGAGAGGATTAATGTCATTGCCCTGCTTAAAACCTTCAGTAACTTCCGTTTGTCCTTAGGCTCTAGTCTAAATTACTTTACATACTGAATATATTCCTTTGGCCCCTGTTTACCTAGACAAGTCTCAATTCAGTGACACCCTCTTTGCACCACGTGTTCCGTGGATTTGGACCCTCCTTCGGTTCTTCAGCTGTGTCATGCTGCTCTGAGCACTGTCCAGTGATACGCTCTCCACTTGGAGCACTCTCACTATGAATGCAAAATGAAGTATGTGAGATGCAAGAGTTTTGGAACCCAAAGGAGATGTTGATTACCTTAAGACGCCCTCTTGCTCTAAATTCTCACATTCTATGATAAAAGTACTTACCTACCTCCTAGGTTGGTGAATATGATGCCAACGATTCATGGTCTTGATCCACCCATTAATTGCATCAGCAAGCTCTAGCAGCTGATAAGATAGAAACTCCCCAACCCATTTATGTTCTGGCCAGGTGCTCATGAAAGTTCTCCCCAATTCTCCACTCAGTACCGTCCTAGTCTCTTATTCGGATCTCATGTCCACACCATTTTGCCTCTATCATGCCTTCTTTGATTTTTGCCTATGATTCCTTGATTTGACACTTGGATTTTTTTTTACCCCTTTATTTAAACCTCAGCATTTCACAGTGAACTTTTGACTGTTGTTGGCAACTGGAGTAGGGACTGGTAGGAATCCTCAACTCCTTTACTAGCCCCATAAAACCCCACCCAGAACAAAACCCTGGCAAACAGGCCAGGGCCTGCTTTGACTCCTCTTGGAGTTGAAAATGTAAGACATTAGTCATTGATTTCCAGATGATTCTTCCAGAATATGATCTATATCAGCAGGCTCTAAGTTGAACTTAATTTCCTTAACAGCAAATAAAAAATATGTTCAAGTTATAAGAAGTATGTGTGTGTGTGTAAACATCTAAATGAGAAAGAGAAATAGGAACCTAACTGTAGAACTAATAATGAAGTGAAGGAAATCTTGCCAGGCAAATTTCAACTCCATTATTGGCTTTAATCAGCAGATGAGAGGACAAACAGAATACAGTGAGTGTCCCTGATCTTGACTTTATTAACACATTGCACAGAGCCCTTCACAAAATGATAGCCCATCGGGGCATTTAAATCAGCATGGAGGTGAGCAATTGCAGCAGCCTAGAGCTGGCTGGTTACGTGAAAAGGGAAGGTAGAAGAAATGACAGCGTTTTGGAAAGACAGCGACACGGACCCTGTCTTATTCAGTGTCTTTCCTAATGATGTGGAAGGGGGAGCACACAGTGTAATAATTAAATTTGACAAGGATGCTGATTTGGTTAGCGGAGTGAACTTGGAGGGTCTAGATACATAGTGAGGAAATACGAAGAAAAAAATACAGTTTGGAAAAATTCAAATAGTGCATTTTGGGAGAAATAAGCCATTAGAAAAATACTGAGGGGGTCCCATAATGAGAACTAGGACACATTTAAGAAAATAGAGATGAGAAGGCCACACTTGTTTTCTTTCCCCAAGGAGAGCATAGAGCATCACTCCTTATGCATCCCCTAAGGCTAAACACTGCACCCCTTAATAAGGCTTCAGCAAAAGGATTTTCTTACTGAGATTAAGATACTTTGGAATTGATGGTTTCTATGTATTTCACTTAAGAGGTTCTTTATGTTTGCTATATCTCACTCCCATTGTAGTTGTTAACAAAACACTTGTCAGCCTTCTGTATCATTGCTTCCTTTTATCTTAGGGACAAAAGACATCTCTTTAGGGTCAAAATCTTCCTTCCTGTGCCTTCTTCATCTCTATTCAACCAAGAATTTTCCATCAGGGTTTGGAACTGCCTTTGGATGGGGGTTAATTTCTACCTTATCAAGTACATTAAAGATGTTTCTAAATTAATCCAAACCTTGCTTTCATGTCACCTAATAGCATTCTTTTTCCTGGCTTTTTATAATGACCTTCCAAAGACTGCTCATCTGGGAATGTCATAATGAACTTTGGCCTCTTCCTTTCTTTTACATACCATCCTCCAAACATGAAATGATTTTCTTAGTCAGTCTTTGGAGGCTGCAACCCCACAGACACATTTTTGTCCAGATATCTTTCTTCATTCTCACATCAGTTCTGTAAGGTAGGCCTTGTGTACAAGGTTGTAATCAATATTTCGCCACTAACCAGCTTTAAAAGGCAATAGTTAACCTCTCTGAGCTTCCATTTCCATTAGTGAACATAGTAATACTTACCTTGTTATAAGAAACAGAAGAAACAAGCCAGGCAAGCATCCTGTATGCAACTAGAAAGTGACGTTCAAGGAGGGTTATTATTGCTATTGTACAGAACCTTCTAGATTTCAGGGAAATGTAGAGACTTGTCCAGCACCAGAAGGATATGAGTGATGGGATGTGAACCTACCTCCAGCTGCCCTCCTTCTTTGTCCTGTGTTCTTCCACTCCCATCACCATGTTACCTCCTTCCTGAAAGCAAGTCTTGGATAGAGTGTAAGGATGAGATTCTGTAGACTTTTGTATGTGAAATATCCCTAATTTGGACTCCATGTTCCTTAGTTATTGTGGGTCTTTACTTCACACTAATTCTACCCACCTGAGTGCTCATTTATCCTTAAAAAAAGATAAAACTTTAAAAAGGAAAATGAAAAAAGAAACAAAATAAAAGAAATTAAAAAGGAAGAAATAAAGAAAAAAGTAAAAAAAAATTGAAGATACGAAAATCTTACACAGGGTGCCCATTTATGAGGGACGCCCGTTGATCAACTTGCAGAGAGCTTAGCTGGAGTTACCTAGAGGCCAGGAAGTCTTGTAGCCAATATAACCCAGAAATTCACAGCATCCACAAAGGGGAACACTGTACAAAAGCCCTCAGCAATTCTCTTTTACTTCCTCATTTTCCTAAGGATACAGAGAGTGCATGAAAAGGATTGGCCTGAGCCTTGGGCTGGACTTGTGGCTTACTGAGAGGCAGCATAAAGGATTTGGAGTTAGACAGGCCTTACAGCTTTGTCATTAGCTACGTGACAAGGGACATCAGTTTCTGTCTCTAGGTGTGATGAACACGAGCACTTCACCAGATTCTTGGGAGGATCGGATGAGATGATGTCTGTAAGTTGCCAAACACTGTGCCAGATACACAATAAACATGCTGATAATACATTATTGAGCACTGATGGGGTACTAGACATTGCTTCAGGTGCTTCACGTGATCAAGAAGTTTAATACCCACAGTAACCCTATTAGATAGGTTAATATTTTTCCCCTTTCATGATTGAGGAAAGGAGAATAAAGAAGATGGGTAAATTGCCAACATCACACATCTCAGGAGTGTTGGAGACACAAGATGAACCCAAGAAATCTGACTCCAGATCCCTGGTTTTTGGTTTTGTTTTAATTAAGACCTAATGGATATTCAGTAAACAACTTCCTTAAAGTATGCAATTCGCTTATGAGAAACAAATGTGCGGAAACATCACCACAATTAAAATAATGAATGCCTCTCCATCAGCTCCCAAATTTCCTTGTGCCCCTTTGCATTCCTTCCCACCTGCCCTTCTCCGTCTGTACCCCAGCTACTTGTTACATCCCCAGGCAAACACCAGTCTGCTTTCTGAGTCTACAGATTCGTTTGCATTTTCTAGAATTTTATATAAATGGAATCATATATGTTTGTACTCTTTTTTATTTTTGTCTGGCTTCTTTCACTTAGGATAATTATTTTGAGATTCATCTGTGTTGTTGTGTGTATCAATAGTTCATTCTTTTTTATTCCTGAGTGGTATATTATTATATGGATATAGCTACAACTTATTTATCTGTTCACCTGTTGATGGACGTTAGGGTGTTTCCAGACTTTGGCTAGTATACATAAAGTTGCTGTGAACATTAGTAACAGATATTTATATGGATATTTGTGTTCCCTGCTTTTCATCACAAAACCTCCATAATGCCTATCTCTGTTATTGAGGAAAGCTCAATAAACCTTAGGAGAACTAAGAAGTGGTGGCCTAGCATGAAATTCCTTTCTTGAAATTGCATATTGTTCAGGAAAGAACTCTGTAGCCATGTGGTCTTGCCTCTTTCTAGAGTAATGGCAGAAGAAAAACATCCCCTTGTATACCCAATGTTCACTTGTGGAATTTTTTCTGGGGTAGAGAAAAGAGTTAAAAAATAAAACGCCAAATGTGCTATGTTACTGAAATTTGCTTTACTGGAAAGCAGAACCCAATCTACTTGTCAAAATTTTCAACCTGATGTGTTTTCAGTGTAGTTGTTGGTGATGAATGACTGGGCCCAACCACATGACCTGCCAAAAGTTAATGTGAAAGCTCCGGAGACTTAGGCAGGAAATGAGATCCCCGGATGTTCCCAGAGTCAGTGAGACAATTAATCTGATTTACATCCATTGCATTTCAGAAACTAAAATTTCATCTGCTGCTCCTAGGCATTAATTTGGGCTGAAACCACATTACTTTAAGTGAAACCCATCAGTCAAGCTGTTTATAAAATACACAGTGACTAGCAAGGAAGGAAAGCCAATAGAAGAACCCAGAGATCACAGATAATGCCAAGGCAGAAGAGTGCATTAGACAGGGCTGTAGATATGTGGAATAGAGAAAGCATCACTTGGGCTAAAGCTCTGCCCAACAGAGAACACAGGGATTTGGTAAGTTTCTAAGACCAAAGTGATAAACTAAAAAGTCTAGATGGCAGGAAGAGACAAGAGGTTGCTTCCCAAAGCAGGAAATGAAGTATTCTTGGAGATTGAAAGGAAAAAAAACAAGGATCTTATGGAAGTTTGTTTTGTTTTGTTTTGTTTTGAGTTGTCCTCTCTTGTAGGATTTACAGACACTAATATGACACAAATAAGATGGAAGTGATATCTATCCAGAGGGCAGAACAGAAAATTAACTGTGGCTACAAAACTCCTATCTCATAAAAGGGGTGAGAGAACAGCCTGCAGAGAGTTTGCCTGCTGTGTTGAGTCTAGGATACAGCTGAGGAGTTGTACGCAGCAATTCTCATTGCTTAGGGGCCAGTGGTTCCAGGTGATCTTGAGACATTATTGCCAATATTTCTGGTTTAGAGACTTTTCAAAATCTGTAGGCAGTTATTTCTTACTCCAGAATTATCTTGAAGTCTGCTTCTTGTGGCATCAGTAACTGTGATCTATGGTTGTAACCACAGATTTCAAGTAAATTTGGGGAAGAAAATTTGGACAGTTCTCAACAGTAGATGAGCCATTTGTAAGATGCTTGAGTCTTCTTAATATAATCGTCATTGGTGATATTGAAAGATGAAAAAGGCCAAGATTCCAGTAGCTATCTACAGGCGTTAATAGTAAATTGTAGTCATGATTAAGAAATGAGCAGAAGCCCTGAATAGACATTCTCCAAAGAAGATATACAGATGGCCAACAGGCACGTGAAAAGATATCAACATTGCTAATCTTCAGAGAAATGCAAATCAAAACCACAGTGAGCTATCACCTCACACCTGTCAGAATGGCTGTCATTAAAAAGACCACGAATAACAAACGTTGGTGAGGATGTGGAGAGAGGGGAACCCTTGTGCACTGTTGATGAGAATGTAAATTGGCGCAGCCACTCTGGAAAGCTGTATGAAGTTTTCTCAAAAAACTAAAAATAGGGCTACCATATGATATAGCAATTACCCTCCTGGGTACATATCTGAAGGAAATGAGAACACTAGTTCGAAAATATAAATGCACCCCAATTTTCATAGCAGCATTATTTGCAATAGCCAAGATATGGAAGCAGCTGTTAATGCTCAGTGAAATAAGCCAGATGAAGCAAGACAAACACTCTGTGTTATCACTTATATGTAGAATCTAAAAAATAAAACAAACAAATGTATATAACAAAACAGAAACAGACTCACAATATAGAGAACAAACTAGTGTTTACCAGTGGGGGGGGGGCAAGATAGGAGTATGAGATACAGAAGTACAAACTACTGTGTTTAAACTAGATAAGCAACAAGGATGGATATATTGTATAGCCTAGAGAAATGTAGTCATCATTTTGTAATAACTTTAAATGGAGTATAATCTATAAAAATATTGAATCACTATGTTGTACACCTGAAACTAATATAATATTGTTAATCAACTATACTTCAATAAAAAAAATTAAGTAACTTGTCCTAAAAGTGATTAAAAGACAAAGAAAGATTCAGATCTAGACAATCTGATGCAAAAATCTACATTCTTAACCCGTACTTTATGCTACATTCTTTAAGCTTCACTGCAACCCTGCAGGGGAGTTATGTTTTCCATTTCATGGGCAGTGAAACACATCGTGAGAGGTCTAGTAACTTTTTTAAAGTCACACAGCTAGTGAGTAGAAGAGATTAGGGATGGAACCCAGGACTGCTTCACTCCAAAATTCATTTTCTTTCTATTCTACAGAATGTAAGTTCAAATTACAGAGCAAGTTAAGAAGGGAGGGGTAGAAATGTAAGCAAACTTTTAGAGGGGAGCCAGTGGCAGAGCAAGCAGTGGACATTCAGTACCAACTTCATGGCAAAGGATAGTATACATAGAATGATAGGGCTGGGATGGGCCAGAGGCAGGTGTTGGAGAGAAAAGATGAGCTGGGAATGGTGAAGAGAAGTAGTGGAAAGTTTTGCATCTGGTTGTGGATCATATTTCATTTGCCATAAACATAGCCTTTCTCGAATTCTGAATTCAATTGCACGTTTCTTGAAAAGAAAACTAAAAAGAAAAAAAAATCCAAAAACAAATCTCTTTTTATCTAAGCCTTTGCCCCCAGTCTCTCCACACTCAGGAAAAGAGCAATAGAGCAGTTCAGTTCCTGTTGGTACCTTACCATGGAGATGGCTTCCACAGGATCTTCAGTCCTGACTCACCCCTGCAGGAGTCTCCAAACTTAATAGGCTTTTACCAGGGCAGTCTCCAGGGGTGGAACATCTTGTTTCCAAGGCTGAGACAGTGGAGAGAAACAGAGGCAGAAAATACTATGCAATTACAAAGAATTAATTAGAGCATCTGTAAACATACTGATAAACATAAACATGACAACATGCAGTGGGATTTGAAGGTACTCAGGTGTTTGGGGGAAAAAAGGAAAATAGGCAGTAGGTATCCAATAATCCTTTCTCTGGTGACACTGCAAGAGTCTCCCACACTGTTCCTTCCATGAACTAGTTGTTCAAGATGGATTAGTAAGCTACAAATTCCAGAAAAGCAATTCTGGAATTCACCCTAAAAAATACACACACACACACACACACACACATATATAAGTATATAGTGTTTCAATCTTTGGACACCCTTCCAAGCATACCATAATCAGATTGCCTTAGCTAAACTAATTAATTAATTAATGGAGAGCACTTAGAAATGATATCAGTGATAGAATTAGGTCTTGCGGGAAATGTGATTCCTAGGTTACCTATTTACATGATTGCACATGAATTATTTTTTTCTATATGTTTAAACCTAATGAATGGAAATGGAATGGGAAAAGCACAAAGGTAGGTGATTAATTTGTTAATTAACTTATTAGTTCATCCATTCATTTATCCTTTCAACTATAGATCTATTTATTCACTTAACTGTACTTACTAAGAATTCAATACTGGTTTGACTGTCACATGGTGCTTAACTCGAGAGACATGAGACATGCGCCTTAAGTCACTAAATTCATGGTAAAAGATTATTAGTTACCTTAAAAGATACACTGGTGAAAAGTTGTGATAAATGGCATGATACACGGGGTCACAATGAAGTCACAGAGTGAATAGTGATGCTTTGTGTCTGAGATTGAATTAGTTGCCTGCTGATAGCCCTTCTAACTCTAAGATCTGTCTGAGTCTCTGTGAAGCAGTCAACTAACACTCATGTTACTTTGTGCAACTAACACACAAAACCTTACCTCAATTCCACTGTTGTGTTTCCTTATGTTGACTGCTATGTGGCAGATCTATATGTCATAAGAAAAGCATCAGGGATCTAATTGGGAAAATTCATTCTGTCCTTTAACAACCTTAAGTTTAAAACTCCAATCCTTTCAAGTTAGGTATAATTACTTGGCAGTCCAGTTTCTGGTGTAGTTGAGTCCAGGTTGTGAAAAGGTAAGTACAGAATACTCCATAGTGCATTAGAGCTAGAAAGGACTTATAGATCATAAAACCAATAAAAGCTACTGTGTCTTGATTGTTTATTAGATGTTAGGCTCTTTACTTAATATATTAGCTCTAACCCTTAAAATCTACAAGGTACGTATGATTAGACAGAGTTCATCATCGATGAGAAATTTAGGCTTGGAAATAATGATGAACAGGTCCAATATCCCAGAGCTGGTTAGAAAAGCTGAAAAGAAACCCAGTTGTGTCTAACCCCAAAGCCAGAAAATATTTCTCTGGACTCTTTGATCCAATCTGGCCTCAATTCCCTCATTCCTTAGATAGGAAAATTAAGACTCAGAAATTTGAGAAAACCCGTATTCATTCTTGATCAAAAGGTCTTAATGAGCCAGGAAGAATTTGATCAAGAGCATTATCTAAAATTAATAGCCAACATCATAATTAGCAGTAAGCCTTTAAAATAATTCTCATTGAAGTCAGGAATGCTACAGGATTCATTCAATCACTACTATTATTTAACATTGATCTGAAATTTTAGTGATGAAAATGATAGGGAGAAATTAGAGTTATAAGAAGCAGTAGAGAGAGGGGAAAGTTCATAATTGATCTCTTGATAAAACCAAATGAAACAACTAAAACTTCTAGTAAAGCAAATGTTAGAATTGGAATATTGGCTGGTTTCAAACTACATATTGAAGAGCAAAAGCTGTGGAAATACAAGGGACCCAGAATAGCTAAAACAATTTTTAAAAAGAAGAACAAATTTAGAGCTATCAAACCTCCCAATTTCAAAATTTGTTACACGTCTTTAGTAAACAAGACAAAGTGATACTGGCCCAAAGATAGACATATAGATCAAAAGAATAGTATTGAGAGTCTGGAAGTCCACTCTTATTGCTTCGCAGCACGTGGGATCTTCCTGGACCGGGGCACGAACCCGTGTCTCCTGCATCAGCAGGCGGACCCTCAACCACTGCGCCACCAGGGAAGCCCGTCAAATGACTTTTGACAAGGGTGCCGAGACAATTTCTTGGGGGAAAAGAATAGTCTTTCCAACTAATGGTGCTAGGATAACTGAATATTAAGATGCAAAAGAATAAAGTTGGGGCTTCCCTGGTGGCGCAGTGGTTGAGAGTCCTCCTGCTGATGCAGGAGACACGGGTTCGTGCCCCGGTCCAGGAAGATCCCACATGCTGCGGAGCAGCTGGGCCCGTGAGCCATGGCCGCTGAGCCTGCGTGTCCGGAGCCTGTGCTCCGCAACGGGAGAGGCCACAACAGTGAGAGGCCCGTGTACCGCAAAAAAAAAAAAAAAAAAAAAGAATAAAGTTGGACCCCTTGCTTATATACCACACACAATAATTACCTCAAAAACGAATCACAGACCTAAAAGTCAGAGCTCAAACTATTGATATAAAACTCTTAGAGGAAATGATAAGAATAAAGCTCCTTGGTCTTAGATTAAGCAAACCCTTTTTAGATATGACACAAAAGCACATGGGACAAAAAAGAAATAGATATATTGGACTTCGTAAAAATTAAAAATGTGTCTGCTGCAAATAGTACCCTCAGGAAGTGAAAAGACAACCCACAGAATGAGAGAAAACATTTGCAAATTAATGTTTAATAAGATGCAGGTATCCAGAATGTATAAAGAACTCTTACAGATCAATAATAAAAAAGGAAAACAGAAGCACAAAGGAATTCCACTAGACATTTCTCTCAAGAAAATAAACAAGTGGCCAGAAAGCACATGAAAAGATATATAATTAACCATTAAGGAAATGCATATCGAAACCATGAGGTGATAGAATGTCAACTCCACTAAGATGGCTATCATCAAAAAGTGAGATAATAAGTTTTAGCAAGGATGTGAAGATACTGTAACCCTTATACATTGCTGGTAGAAATCTAAAATGGTGCAGCCACTTTGTTCAATAGCTTGGCAGTTCCTCTAAATGTCAAATATAGAGCTACCTTATATGACTCAGCAATTCCACTTGTAGGTATGTACGTAAGAGAATAGAAAACATATCTAAAAAAACTGGAACATGAATGTTTCTGGCAACATTATTCATAATAATCAAAACCTGAAAACTCTCCAAATGTTCATGAACTGGTGGATGGATAAATCAGGATGGTATATCTATACAGAAGAATATTATTTCTCAAAAAAAAGGAATTAAGTACTGACAGGTACGATGACATGGGTGGACCTTGAAAATCTTATGCTACGTGAAAGAAGCCAGTCACAAAAGATGACATATAGTATGATTCCGTTTATATGAAATGTCTAGAATAGGCCAATCTATAGAAACAGACAGTAGATTACTGATATTTAGGGGGGCAACCAGGGAGTAGCTGCCAGTGGGCATGAGTTTTCCTCTTGGGGTGATGAAAATGTTCCAAACTTAGGTCATGGTGGTGGTTGCCCAATTCTGTAAATGCACTAAAGGCATTGAATTGTACAATTTACATAGATGATTTTTATTGAATATGAATTATGCCTCAATAAAGATGTCTTTAACAAAGCAACAGCTTGTGTGTATATTTATGTATACTTATATATATGCAATAATGTGAAAAGCATAACAGAAATCTCTCACTAAAAGCAGAATGCAGTGTAAATGCTCATAATTATACAAAAAGAAATACACGTGTCTACTTATTCATTTTCTTTTATCAAGTATTTATTGAACATCTGTACTGTGCCAGACGTGGATTAATGGCCTTGATGGGCACCAGTGAACAAAATAAAGAACCCTACTTTACATGTAGAAAACCACAAGACCCTACTAAAGAACATGGAGAGATATAAACATGCCTCTCTCCTCCCTAAAATTTATATATATTGACAGTTTCAGTACATTTTTTTGGGGAATATGACAAAATGTTTAAAAATTTTTTCAGTCAAAATCATCCATGTTTTAAAAAAACACAAAATATTTTTGTGTTCCTTAACAGGATGAAATATATTTACCCCGATCCCAAATCCTACATTATTTTTAATGGGGAAAAATAAAGACTTACTAAGATAGGGTAAAGGATAAAGGGGCCCATTATGCTCAGAACTATTCATCATGTGTGAGAGGTATTAGCAATGGAATTAGACAGGAATGCAGCGAGAGGCTTAAGAATTGAAAAGGAAGAAGTAAAATTATAATTATTTGATAATAAAATGATTAGTTATCTGGGAAGCCTAAAAAAATCCATAGAAGTCTTATTATCAAAACTAAGCAAAGTAAAATAAATATGCAGCGTGGATATCTATACATAAAAGCTAGAAACTTCAAATATACAAACAAAGCTATCTGGAAGATATTTTAAAAGAGAAGACTTTATTTATAACAGCAAAAGAAAAACCGAGAAAAATGTGCAAAAATTATATGAGGAAAATTATAAAACACTCCTGACAGAGAGAAAAGTAGATTTGAACAAATGGAAAGGCATACCATGTTCTTGGAAGGAACATTCAAAATCATTAAAAAGTAGAATCCGTAAGTTAATATACGAATAAAATAGGATCTCAGTTTTTTTAAAAAATTGTATTTTTTTCTGGAGCCTGACAAGGTAATTGTAAAGTTAATTTGCAAGAACAGAAATCAAAACTAGCAAAAGACTCTATAATTAAAACATTGTGAACAGAGCCAGAAATATAACTTTCATATGAAAATTTAATATACAATATCATAGCATCTCATAGCAGTGAGGAAAGATAAACTTCTTGATAAATGGAAATCCAATATATGGATACAAAATTTAAATTTGGCTTATTCCTCATACCACATACAAAAAGAAAATTCAAAATGAATCAGAGATTTAAATGTGAAAAATAAAGCCTTACATATAGTGGAAGAAAATATAAATTAATTATATAGTAATGTGGAAATGGAGATAATTTACCTAATGATAATTCAAAAATCCAGAATCATGGGGGAAAGCTACCTATCTATCTGTCTGCCTATTTATTTATCTGTCTATACTTAACTTTATATATATAATATATATTTTATTATATAGAAATATTTATATTAGAATCAATTAAAATGAAATATAATATAAAATTATATAAAATATAATTTTTCAAGTACCAAAACAGTTTGCAAATTACTTGTAAATAACAGCAAAAATATTAGTAATCTTGATAATAAAAGAACCTCTAAAAAATAAAACAAGACGGACAACCCTATACACAAATAGGCAAGATACATAAAGACATCAGTTTACAGAAACTAAAAAGCAAATGGTCCTTAACAAATGAAAAGATGTCAGCCTCACTCATAGTAAGAAATATGAAAATTAAAAACTATACTGAAATACCTTTCAAATTGACAAAATCCAAAAGTTTGACAAAATACCCTGTTGTTTAGCCAGCAAAGATAGACACTCTCATGGATTACCAGTGGAAAGGTAAAATTGCATAACCAATTTAGTAATAGCTAGCAAAAGTATATATGCATATACTCTTTGACCCAGCAATCTCTGTTTTAGAAAGTTATCACAATGATACATTCTAAAAATACGGAAAGACATATTCACAAAGGTTCATTTTAGCAATTTATCCTAGTAAAATACTGACCCATTTTTCCATCAAAAGGGAACTAGGTAAATAAATTATGAATACATAATGAGCTACTACATAATTAAAATTTAAATTTATATGCTACTTTACGAGACTGGGGTGTATTGTTAAGTTAAAGAAAAGCAAGAAAGAGAAAGTTTTGCATATTATACCACCATTTAACAAAGAGAGGGGGACAGATCTATGAATAGATAGATTGATAGATAGATAGAATCTCCTATATTGAAAAAATGGAAGGAAAACCGTATATTTTGAAATTCTATAGGGGGAGGCAGAAACAGGGGTAGAAGTTAGACTTCTCTAATACACTTTGTTTTGTTGTGACATGAACACCATATAAATACATATTATTTTTGGAACAAAATTACATAAGGAATTGCTAACTATTAAATGTAAAACTGACATATAAATCTTTGAATTGAGTGATTGGAATAACAATACAGAGATAAGATTTTTCAAATGACTTTAAAACACAGTCATTTCACTGTACACCCTTAATGGATTATATGCTAAAGATAAAAGAGCTAAAACAAAAAATGCACACATCTTAAATTATTATAATCAGTTGTGAGTGTGTATGTATGTATCAAGTAAATGATTATGTTAAAGATTTTTAGCATCAAAGGATAAATCAAATAATATATGCGAAAGACTATAATCCTTCATTGGAATGGAAATATCAGCATGGACTCATAATATAGTTTTTTTGTTCAGTGAAAAAAACCTAGAAACTGTGACCAAAGCAATAGCAATGAGCATCTTTAACACTCAGATCTTGAACTACTTAACCACAAAATTAACCAGTGATCCTTGAAGATATGGTTGATTCCTGATTTGGGGTAGGAAATGTGGAAAATAAGTCTGGATCATAGAAAGTATGAAAGTTACCAAAGATTGTTAGTGTTTGATTGAAAATGATCCATCGTAAAACATAGAGAGTTTCCACTGACCAAAGATAGTTAATTAGGGCACATCAATATGTTTAAATCCGTCAGTTTACAATGATACAGAAAAACAAGAATAAAATACTCCCAATGATTACTTTGGAGTGCTAGGGAACAACACATTATTTGAAAACTGGTGTAAAGCAAAAAGGGGGAAAGGCTAACACAATAAAAAGTCTATATAGCAGAGCGTATAATTATTACCGTCAATTTGTTGAGATAGTTGTGAAAAAGTATTTACATTCTCGGATAATAAAACATTATGGAACTAAAACATTTTAAACTATGTGGTATTGCTATAACAACAACAACAGCATAAACAGCTACAATAATAACAGAACAATGAAATAAAATACACATCCGAGTATGACTATTTCCCATATGATAAAGATGGCATTATAAATAATTGACAAAATGCTAGATTATTTAATAAGTAGTATAGGAGTAATCGTTTAACAATTTGAAGACCTAACTTGCATTTTTACCTTACACCGTAACTCAACATAAATTCCAGATGGAATAAAGAGAATATAGAATGTGGAGAAGGAGAAAAGGAAGGCAAAGGGGAAAAGAGGAAGGGAAAGAGAAAGGAAAAGAAGAAAATGGAGAGTTAGGCAAAGAGAGGAGTGTCAGAAATGGGAAATTATCCAATTTAGAGGGAGTCAGGCTCTTTGAGGCAAAAACCTCAAAGAAAATATAGAAAACATAATAATTAACCAAGTGGACTCTGGAGTCAGACTGTCTGGCTTTAAAGACCAGCTCTGCTGCTTACTAGTTGGTGTGTGACCTTGGGCAGGACACTGAGCCACCTCCCTTTGCCCCAGTTTCCTCATCTGAAAATAAGAATAATTATTATATGCACATTAGAGGTGATTTACAGATTAAATAAAATAGCATGTGTCAATAATTTAGTACAATCTGGAACGTGTAGTAAAACTAAATAGATGTGGACTATCATTGAATATAATTTAAAATTTGTGTGTAATGAAAACTTCATAAACACAGTTAAAATATAAATGACAAACTGAGAGAATATTTGCTACATATAAAGACATATTTAGGCAAAAGGCTAATAGAATTATAAGTATATAAAAATAAACAGCTATTGAGAAAAAGTGAGATGAATAATTTATAAAGTAGGAAGTATCAATGACAATTTTAAAAATTAAACTAATTAAAAATCAAAGCCAAAGAAATTAAATACTTATAGTCTGTGTAGTTGCAAAAAAAATAAAGGCAATATTCAGTATTGGTGAGATATACCAAAACTGCTAATATCTTGCACTGCTGCAGCAAATATGTCGTTAACTCTCTGAAGGGTAATTCAGGGTTATGTGTCAAGAGTTTAAAAATATCTATATGTTTTATACTTTAAATTATACTTTTTGTAATTTAAGAAAACACGATTAATATGTACAAAAACATTCTTCATACTATTATAATAGTGAAAACTTAGACTCAAGCAATGTGTCCAAAGTTATATGATTATCAAATACTTTTTGATAGGACCAATAATAACCATATCGAGAAGACTTGCTAATGTCATGTATATGCTATGTTATAAAGTGTTTAAAAGCAGGTCACAGAGCAATGCTTTCAGCATGATCCCAATTTTATGTACAACTGGGTGTCTCCCTGCAGAGTGGTTTCATCACTTTATTTATTTTTTTTAATTTGTGTACTTTTCAAGTTTTCCACTGACTATACATTTATTTTCTAAAAATATATGTAAGAAAAAACCTTCTCAAAGCTTTAAAAATAAGCTACTGTAACTATACTAACTTACCATGAATCAGTCATGATATTTTTCTTAGAAGAAAACAATCCTCACAGCAGTGATCCCTGGAGTCTCACAGGGAATATAATGAGGACAAAGAACAGCTTGGCTGGCAGATTCCAAGGAGTTTTTATTGACCATGTGTTGCCTCCTATATGACATCTTAAGCTGAGCTAAAAAGAAATAAACTTTAAGAAAGGTTTACATGGGTTAAGCTTTTATTTAAACATTGCAATACCTTTCCCAATCCCCATTTCAAATTAGCAAACACCTATCACCGTCATAACTAGCACCCCATAAGAAGCGCAATGATGACTTTTTCAAGGAAACAAAGGTAATGGACACGTTAATGCCAAAATCATCCCCAATTCATACTAATTCAAGCTCAGGTTTCTATCTACTAATCTTTTCTGTTTATGGGGTCTTGTCATGTAAATTCTATGCCTCCTACTCACTAGTAATAAAAAATGCACCAGGTTTTTCATGCTCACCCAGCATCTTGATGTTGGGGATACTGCTTAGATACATGGGCTTTCCAATATCCAACGTCCAAATGTCACATGATTAAATATCATAAATATATAAATCTTATCCATCAAGTAAGGATAAATAAAAAACCTTGAATCTATTTAAGTATACACTAACACCAAAAGGAGACTGTAAAATATTCCAAAACAAGAAGGGATGAAATCTATCACATGTAGAATCTCTCCATTAATAAGAAAAAAATAGGATATTAGAGAGAAATACAAGTCAAGGCAAATTTGAAATACGTTCTCCACTAAGCTAATTGACCAGTATCACTGACGATGAGTCATTCTGCAATAAATTTTGTTATGGGCAGGAAGCTAGTTTAGTGACACCAAGCCAAGGTATGAATCAATTAATTTTTTTTTCTGATTAGACAAGTTTAAATATCATGGCTTTCTACATTGCTTTTTCTTTAAACAAATATTTACTGAACACCTACTATATGACAGTCACTGTGACCAGTCTATGGGATACATCACAGAACTTGGAGATTAGCATCTCCCTGATGATCTTTTGGGCTGAGTGAAGAGCAATATCTAAATTTCAGAAAACTACAGCTTGCAAGTCAGATCTAGCCAACTACTTATACTTGTAAATAATACTTTACTGGAATACAGCCATGCTAATTAATTTATGTATTGTCTGCAGGGGTTTACATGCTGCAGTGATAGTTTAGTTACGACAGGGACTACATGAACTGCAAACCTTAAAATAGTTGCTATCTAGTCCTTTATAGAAGTTTGCTGACCCCTGGTTTAGAAGGCACTAACAATTTCTATTTCTGTACAGATACCTGTGACCCAACTGCCCTCAATCTATTCTTCAAATAGCACCCAGAATCATCCTTTTTACATGAAAGTTGGATAACACTCTCTTCTTAATACATGACAATGGCTTTTCATTGCTCTTACAATGAAGACTACATTTTTATACAACCTCCAAAGCCCAGCTTGCTTCAGCTGTGGTGGCCCTCTTTCCAATACCTTGAATAGATCACTCTTATTATAAATGTTGTTTTCTGTCTGGAACAATGTTCCACTTATATCTTGCACTGGTCAACTCATCCTTCATTCTCAGCTTAAATTTTACTTCCAGGGAAGCCTTCCCAACCATACCATTTACAATAATCACTATACCTCCATCCTGACCTGTTATTTTCTCTTATGGTACTCTTTTATATTCTATCATAGTATGCCTTAAATTTTGTTTCCATATATTCATTTATGGGTTTTTATGCTGCTGGTCTACACCACTAGACTATAAGCTCAGTGAGGGTAATAATTAAGTCAGTTTTTTTTTTTAAACTAAGCGAACTGTACCCATCTGAAGATTTCCTGGACCATAGTATGTATGTCATAAATTTATTCATTCATTTTTCATTCTTTTTAAAAAATTTATTATATTTTATTGCTGCGTGCAGGCTTTCTCTAGTTGTGGCTAGCAGGGGCTTCTCTTGTTGCGGAGCACGGGCTCTAGGCGTAGGTGGATCAAAAAAGATCTTGCTGTGATTTATGTCAAAGAGTGTTCTTCCTATGTTTTCCTCTAAGAGTTTTATAGTGTCTGGTCTTACAATTAGGTCTCCAATCCATTTTCACTTTGTTTTTGTGTATGGTGTTAGGGAGTGTTCTAATTTCATTCTTTTACATGTAGCTGTCCAGTTTTCCCAGCACCACTTATGGAAGAGACTGTCTTTTCTCCATTGTATATCCTTGCCTCCTTTGTCATAGATTAGTTGACCGTAGGTGTGTGGATTTATCTCTGGGCTTTCTATCTTGTTCTGTTGACCTATGCTTCTGTTTTTGTGCCAGTACTGTATTGTCTTGATTACTGTAGCTTTATAGTATAGTATGAAGTCATATTTCTCCATTGAATCTGAATGAGACCCTTGCCGGGTAGAGTAATCTTGGTTGTAGGTTCTTTCCTTTCATCACTTTAAGTGTATCATGTAACTGCCTTCTGGCTTGTAGAGTTTCTGCTGAGAAATCAGCTGTTAATCTTATGGGAGTTCCTTTGTATGTTATTTGTCCTTTTTCCCTTGCTGCTTTCAGTAAATTTTCTTTGTCTTTAATTTTTTCCAGTTTGATTAGTATGTGTCACAGCGTGTTTCTCCATGGGTTTATCCTGTATGGGACTGTCTGCGCTTCCTGGACTTGGGTGGATATTTCCTTTCCCATCTTAGGGAAGTTTCGACCATAATCTCTTCAAATATTTTCTTGGGTCCTTTCTCTCTCTCTCTTCTCCTTCTGGTTCCCCTATAATGCGAATGTTGTTGTGTTTAATATTGTCCCAGAGGTCTCTTAGACTGTCTTCATTTCTTTTTTCTTTATTCTATTCCGCAGCAGTGAGTTCCACCATTCTTTCTTTCAGGTCACTTATCCGTTCTTCTGCCTCAGTTATTCTGCTATTGATTCCTTCTAGTGTATTTTTTATTTCAGTTATTGTATTGTCCATCTCTGTTTGTTTGTTCTTTAATTGTTCTAGGTCTTTGTTAAGCATTTCTTGCATCTTCTCGATCTTTGCCTCCATTCTTTTTCCAAGGTCCTGGATCATCTTCACTATCATTATTCTGAATTCTTTTTCTGGAAGGTTGCCAGTCTCCACTTCATTTAGTTGATTTTCTGGGGTTTTATCTTGTTCCTTCATCTGGTACATAGCCCTCTGCCTTTTTATCTTGTCTGTCTCTCTGTGAATGTGGTTTTTGTTCCACAGGCTGCAGGACTGTAGTTCTTCTTGCTTCTGCTCCCTCATTCATTTTTGAATGAAGGTTATAGGAGTATTTTGATGCCAGTTGAGTGAACTCTTTAACAGCAGTAGAGAATTGGCAGATAAGTTTGAATTTATTGAATAAAACAAACAAAAGATCATTCAGATTCTAAAACTGTCTGGATATCCTATGTCATGATTTCTGAAGTAAAAAAAAACAACAGTAAGCAGATTGATTGGGAGTATAGTCAGATAGTCACTGCTGAGGCCCAAATCTTTAACCTGGAATACCTGGTAAAAGAAATATTTCAGATGAAACAGAGCTGGGAAAATATGATAGAACCGATAAGAGAATTGGATAATAAATCTCAGATACCAAAAATGCAAATAAAGTAGTTTCAGGAGGTTATAAAAGAAAAAGTGAGGAGAGGCAATAATTGGCCAATAAGAAAATAAAATTTTTCTAAGGAGGGTGGGTTGGGATGTATCTGAAAATTAAAATAACAAGTTCTAGTTGGAGGTGATGAGGAAAGACACACCAAGATCTATCCTGATAAAATTCTAGAGCTCCAATGCCAAGGAGAAATCTAACAAACATTCAGGTAAAAATACAGGTACCTGTATTAGCCTGCTTGGGCTGCCATAACAGAATACCACAGACTGGGTGGCTTAAACAACAGAAATTTAATTTTTCACAGATTTAAAGGCTGGAAGTCCAAGATCAAAGTGCCAGCAAGGTTGGTTTCTGATGAGGCCTGTCCTTCTGGCTTGCAGAAACCTGCTTCTCCTATGTCTTCATAAGGCCTTTCCTCTGTGTGTGTGGAGAGAGAGAAAGAGCTCTTTGGTGCCCGTTCTTCAGTTTATAAGAACATTTGTCCTATCAGATTACAGACCACTCTTATGACCTCATTTAACCCTAATAACCCTCTAAAGCCTCTATCTCTAGATATGGGTATTAGGGCCATGAATTTGAGGGGATACAATTTAGCCCATAGCAGTACCTAAAAGGGAAAAAAGTATCATACAGCCAGTACTGTTATGGTCTACAGGGCTGGAGGCTACATGATGGTGGGATACATTTAAAGACTACTGAGATGAAGGGTTGCAACTTAATTATTCTATGCCTAGTCAAGTCATGATTCCTCTGTCAAGGCTCAAAGGAATGTAGTTGCAAAGACATCAGGGTTTGGAGAGTAGATTGTTCACTTACTCTTTCAGAGAAAAATGCTCAAAGACCAGCTCCAAAAAACGGATCCATCAGAATAGAGATCTCAAGGTAGGAGAAATGAGGAAGAGAGGAACACGTGGAGAGCAATAAACCTTAGTTTACACATATATACCTAAATGGATGATGACAGGCTCTGGTGAAATGTAACGGAGGACTAATATGAATTATTAAAATAGAAGGAGCATCTGTAAGGAAAATTGTCATAACTTACATGTGAGCATAATTAGCTCTGTGAAAGCAGAGCTGAGTAGAAGTTGGGAGGGAGAGGGAAAAAGAAGCATTCTAAAGATATCATCTAGGTGGGGTTAGTCACTGGTAAGAAAGAAAGGAAAAATGGAGGGTGAAAGCATGGAAGGGCAAGAAAATAGGGTTAATAAAATATTCGGTATGGAAGAAGTTAGTACCATTTTGTGAAATAAATAGAGTCTGATTATGAATCTTTGGAGAGAGAAACAATCAGCCAGAATATGGAAATGTGTACTAGAATTTCTTAATTAAAAAGCCAAGAAGTGAAATGAATAGCAACTTCATCAAACTGGGGAAAAAATGAAAAGGGAAAAAAAAAAAAGAAATCACTAAAGACATTGAATTAGTAGACATAAAGATGAAACTAATAAAATTAATATTTGTATTTGGAAATAGATTGAAATCTTCCATTGGAAGCAAGAGATCAATAGAGTTAAAACTGGGTTAAATCATACTTTTTTTTTAAAGTAAGCTTTAGAGTGTTTTAAAAAGTTAGGAAATAAGATATGTAAAAGAGATATAAGCAAATGAGAACAAAACTCACAGCAGAGGTGGCAATATTAATTTAATCAAGGTGACTTCAATATTAAAAATACCAAACAGAGGGGCACACTATGATGGTAATAGACACAACTGATGTAGAAGATAATACTCTCATAAACCTGTGTGTACTAAATAACATAAAAGCTAAATATAGAATATATTAGAAAATCAAGAAATATTTGGTAAGCATGCAATGTCGTAGATTTCAATACACTTATTTTAAAATTAGGTGGATGTAGCAGACAAAAATAAATATGGAATGAAAGAATTTAATGATATATTTAAATAATTTTATTTAATAGTATAGATCCATATATTCTTACGAGAAATAATATACATTTTTGTAAGTCCACACATCATTCATATAAATTGATTTGAACTTGATTACAAAGATGATTTGATAACCCACAAGCTCTGACTGAAATTCAGTAAAATTAAATGAAATCTTAAAAAGATTATCAGATTTAGCTCACCCACTTCGATACTGAGAAATAAGCTAATGGATATTCCTGGAATCAAAGAGTAAACCAATCCTGACAATACAAACTATTCTGGAAGGAATGCAAATAATATTTAACAGCAACAAAAATAAAACCCCACAAAACTTAGAATAATGTAAAATCTACACTTTGATGAATTTTAAATAAGGATAATGAAAATTAAAATGGAATACATTATTCATCTCATGATTTTAGAAAAAGAATATCTGCAAAACAACAACCAAAACAAAAGAGACTGGGAAGAAAGAATGGAAAAAAAGAAAACCTGAAATTAATGAAAATTAATATTAAAAGTAGTAAAAAGATTATAGGAAATAAAAAAGCTATTGCTTGAAAAGACCATTAACTATCTCATAAGCCTGATGAAAGACCTAAAAGAAGGAGCAGAAGGCACAGGAGAAGGAGAATAAGGAGGAGAAAGAAGAAGAAATAGAATATAAGACTAAAGATTAGAAAAGACATATTTTTACTAATAAAGTGGTAAAGGACAGATACAAGAGAATACATGCCAAACATTTGAAATACTAGAAAAAATGGATTATTTCCTAACAAAATATAAATTAGTAAATTAATCCAAGAACAAGTAGAAACTTAAATTGATTAATATAAAAGAGAATGTAAAAACAATTATATACGGTGCAGAAAGAAGGCACAGTTAATTCTAACTAATCTTTAAGAAAAAGATAATTTCAATATTACAAAACTATTATACACCACCAAAAATATTTAATTTTTTCCAAATGATTTTAAGAAAATTTCTTAATTTTAATTCCAAAATTCAAATAGATATGTAAAAGAGATATAAGCAAATGAGAACAAAACTCACAGCAGAGGTGGCAATATTAATTTAATCAAGGTGACTTCAATATTAAAAATACCAAACAGAGGGGCACACTATGATGGTAATAGACACAACTGATGTAGAAGATAATACTCTCATAAACCTGTGTTTATGAATCTCAAAAACAATATGTCAAGTGAAAGAAGTTAGACACAGAGGCCGCATATTGTATGATTCTTATATATAAAATGTTCATTTAAAATAGTGTATAGACACAGAAAAGCAGATTAGTAGTTACCTGGGATTGGGGCTGGGGACAGAAATTGACTGCACATGGGCATAAAGGATCTTCTTGAGGTGATGTAAATGCTCTAAACTGGATTGTGGTGATGGTTGCACAACTGTAAATTTACTGAAAGTCATTGAATTGTATCCTTAAAATGGGTGAATTTTATAGTTTGTATATTATATCTCAATAAAGCTCTTTTAAAAAAAGTAAATAAATAGTAGATATGGAAAATCAAGACCATCATTTATGAATATAGATGCAAAAGTCTAAATAAAACTTTAAATAAAAGATTTCATGAAGTATACATATGCCATGACTAAATAACATTCCTTCCAGAAAAGCAAGAGTGGCCCTATATCAGATACACAATTAACATAATCCATTGCTTCGAGAAATTAAAGAGGAAGAAACATTGGAGCACATTAACAGATAATGAAAAGTCATATAATCAAAGTCATTAGCCACTATTGAAAAAGCAAAAGTAGAAATAAAACCATGTTATGTAAATTTACCAATATTACCAAATTTACATGTTATGTAAATTTACCAATAATATTTCAGCAGGAAATATTATTTTTAATAACAGATCACTAAAACCATTTCAATTTAAATCAAGAACTAGATAAGGATATGTATTATTAGTCAATATTTTCTTGAAAGTTTTAGAAATAAGAAAATTATTTTAAACAAGGATATAAATTTAAAAAGAAAACTGTTAAACCTATCTCTTTTAGATAATAAAATTATTTTACACCTAGAAAACACAAAAAGCCCTTAGTTAAAAATGAAAACAAAGCTGTCCTTCAATTGATAAGAGAATTTGGTAAGGAGATTTGATGTACCATAAAACTACAAAAAGAAAAGTTTTTCTCTGATATATCAATAAACACTTAGAAACTGAAGTGGAACCAAACATATTCACAATGGTAAGAAAAAGGACAATAAAATCTTAGTAATAAATATAATAGGGAAATAACAGAAACTTCTATAAATAAAATTTTTACAAAATTATACTAAAGGATATAAACCAAGATCTGAACAAATTGTAAGATGTCAATTATTTATAAATAAAATGCTAATTCTTCTGAAATCAATGTATAGTTTTAAAAAATTCTGAGTATAATGCTAACATATCTTTCTTTTGAAATTGAATTATCCTAAAAGTTAATATGAACAAATAAATGCCACAGAATTGTCAAGAAAAGCATTCAAAAGTAAAAACAGAAAGGGAGAAGTTGACTTACATAAAAATCATTTGAAATAGCCACTCAAGTCAGTTCATCATAGTATAGGCATATAAATAGATATAGATTAGTAAAACAGATTGGCAAATCCAGAGCTATATCTGAGGATAAATGAGCAGTGAAAATCCAATGACAGTAATAACTGTGTAAGAAAACTGGATTAATTATAGAAAGTACTGGCATAATTGGCTATCTTTCCAGAAGAAAGTAAAATTAATTCCCTATTTTACCCCAAACACAAAATAATTCTAGAAGCATTAAAGATTAAATGAGAAAAGAATAAGATCATAAAATATTAGAAAATGAATATTTAGTCCACTTCATCTATTATCTAGAGATAGAATAAAACAGACTTAGATGTATATAGACCATACAAAATATTAAGACTTTTGTATGGGAAAATATTCCATAAATAAAGTGCATAGAAAACAATAATGGATTTGGGCAAAAAATGTTAATGCAGAGAATATGAGTTAACATCCATTTTATATAAATAGCTCTTTCAAACATCCCAATAGAAAGATTAGCAAAGACTATGATGAAGCAACGCACAAAAAGGCAATTCCAAGTGGCCAAATAAACATTAAGATGCTCAACCTCACCAAGCGTCAGTGAATGCAAATTAAAGTAATGAGATATTTCTTTATGCCCAACAGACTGGCAAGCACTAAACAAAGCAATAACACCTATTGCTGGCGGGATACAGAGAAAAGGGGCACTTTAATATATTGCTGGTGGAAATGTGCTTCATTATAGCTTTTTTGGAAAGCAATCTGGCAATATGTATTAAATTAAAAATATTCTTTGACCCAGACATCCCACTGTGGGAAACTATCCCAGAAAAACAAATACATCAGTAGGTAAAGATACATGCACAAGGATTTTTATTGCATCACTGTTTTTTGTGCCAAAAAAGTGGAAACTTAGTGAATTCCTATTAGTCGTGGAATGATTGAATAGTGTGAATATTACAGAATGCAACAGAACACAACTTAGTACCATATCTCCTGACTTGAAAAAATTTCCATCACATATGACTGAGTGGGAAAAGCACAGTGTAAAAAGGTGGGTGTAATATGATCACATTTTTAAATAAAAAAAATAAACACGCACATGCATATGTCTGTACATATATGTGTGTGCATCTATATCTATCTATGTGCATCTATATCTATCTATCTATCCATCTATCTATCTTTTTGTCTGTCTATCTACATCTGTATCTGATTGGAGAAAAAGATGAGATTATACAAACCAGGTTGTTAAAATGGATTAACTGAGAGTAGAGCTGGGGGGTGATGTAGGTAGAGGGGCATAGAAAGCTGAAGGGCTCAGGGGGATGTACAGTCAAAAAAGGGGGGGAATATAATAAAAACCCAACAGGTGTGGTTTGACCCTGTTTGTGCCAGACAGTGCTGAGATGGTCTCTAATTACTCCCTTTCTCTGGTATTCATACCTTGTATAGTCTCTTCCCTTGAGTGTGGATGGAAGCTGTGACTTGGTTCTAACCACACAATATGGCAAAGGTGATGGGAATGTCACCTTCATGATTATGTTACTTCTACCTTGTCACTGTTATCTACCTAGAAGACCCTCCTTACTGACTTTCCCTTGCTGGCCTGAGTGAAGTAATCTGCTCTGTGGAGAGGCCCACGTGGCAAGGAATTGAGGGAAGCTTCCAAATGCTAGAGAGCAAAGAGCTGAATCCTGCCACCAATGACAGGAGCTTGGGTATGAGTCTTTACTCAGTTGAGCCTTTAAATGAGACCCCTCCCAGGCCAACACCTTGACTGCAGATAACCTAGCTAAACTGTGCCTGGACTCTTGACCCAGAGAAACTGTGAGATAATGAATATTGCTTTAAGTTTTAAATTTCTGGCATTTCACATGTAGCAATAGATAACTAATTTAAACATTTATATAAAATCATATATGTGTGTATATTTTTAATTAGAAAAATTAATCTTAGCTACTATTTATTGAAAATCAACAGTCCTCCAGACATTCCACTTACATTATCTCAAAGCCCCACAAAAACTCTGAAGTAAACATATCATCCTTATATTGCAGAAGAGGAACTTAACTCTTGGAAGTTAACTTGCCAGGTCATATAGCTGGTGTTTTGCCAAGTGAAAGTTAGAACCCTGGATGCCCCACTCCAAAGCCCCTTTCCTTTGTGTATGTGTATAAGAACTTATCACCCATCCCATTCGGAGTCCAGGCAGTCAAAATACCAGGATTGTCCCTGTTCCACTTCTCTGAGAAACTGCCATAAGCCGATAAACCTCCAGGCACTTAAAGACCAAAGATACACCCTGTACATGACAGGTGGCCTCCCATCCATACCCAAGCAGCCTTTTGCTCTAGATCTGCTTAGTACACTATCTAAAACCATCAGGACAGCTCAGAGGGTGGCATGTTGCACTGGGCTACACACTTCAGGTCACTAAGGAAGCTCCACGTGCCCAGAAGCCAAAGGTCAGAGCAGCAAAATGTGGACATCAGACAGAAGGAGGCATGGGGAGAGGCTGTCAGTACTTGCAGAAGGAAACTTTAGAGTTTTCTAAAATGGGCCTGTGAAGATGTGAAATGAGCATTTTGCAGAAAAAAAGAAAAGCATAGGATCAATGGTCAACTCATTTGTATAATGCTGAATTGGAATTAAACAAATGTCTGTAGAGCAAGAGTTTTCAGAGACTTTAATCAGCTAATGTACAATGAACATTCAATTAACTTCAATGTGTTTGAATTCAGAAAACTGACTTGGTTGAAATTTTCATACACTAATGTTAATTTTCAAAAAATAAAAAGTGGGAAATGCTTCTCTTCTCTTTCCACCTACTTATACACGTTCCTCTGTCTCTACAAAGTCAACCTGACCTTACACTCCCTCCCTCTCTGCATAAACTTGTGTCATTCAGATGCGATGAATTACTCTGGGAATAGAAATCCTGATAACTGTTTTATAAGATTCTCTAAATATTCACTAAATGGGTCAAAACATATTGGAATTAGACAAACACATAATCTTTCTAAATACAAAACCTAGTGTACCTGGTATTCTTCAAAAAATGTTAAAAAGACATAGTTCCAGACTTGTCATTGCCAAGAGGGAGAGAGGTCAGGGAAGGGAAGGCTTGGGAGTTTGGTACTAACAGATGCAAACTGCTATATATAGGATGGATAAACAACAAGGTCCTATTATATAGCACAAGGAACTATATTCAATATCCTGTAATAAACCATAATGGAAAAGAATATGAAAAAGAATATATATATATATTTTGTGTACATTTTGCTGTACACTAGAAACTGACACAACATTGCAAATCAACTGTACTTCAGTTAAAAAATTTTTTTAATAAAAAAAAATTAGTTCTATGGGAAATCTAGAGACAAGTAAGTAGATGAATTGAGTATCTTAAAACTACTTATTAATAATAGATTATAATAATGATAATATTTATGTGCCTTTTGAATAAAATGGTCATAATCATCATGTCATTTAATATTCACAATGACTTAATGAGATTTAAGTTATCTATTATTAGCTCTAATTTTAGAGATAAAAAAAGACTAGAGGTTATTATATACCCAGGGTCACAATTCTATTGAGTAAGAGAATTGGGATTGGAAATGGATTTGTATTTTGGTAAAATTTTTTACGAGAATGTTCTACATTCCAGGTGACTGTCTCAGATCAAGCAATTCATAAATTATCTCTTCAGCTATACCTAGTCTTCCATTCAAACTGCTCACAGAAATTTTGTTTTGTTTTTAATATCTGTATTTTTCTTATAGAGAGCCATTTGGCTCTTATAATAATCTGCTTGTTTTTGCTTTCTGGCTTTGTTTTCCTCCTCCCCATTATAAAATAAATTTGAATGTTTTAATTATGCTTATAAAAAAGCCTTTTCATACTGAGTCTCCTTTCAGTTTTGGAGTGCATATTCTCTTTTTTCTTTGCTGACTCTTCTTCATTGGTAGTTGCTTTATTATGGGCTATGAAATTTTTTAATGTAAACTCAGTTGTTGCTTTAGCAGTTTTCTATGGCTGTCTCCTGTGTCCTTGGGGGGTGGAGGGAGAACAGAAAGAAGATTATGGATTTCCAAGTCCTCAGAAAATTTTTATGTTAATTTATCTGCATATGGTTTATTATGGATAGCATAAATCTAAACCTCAAAGCTATGTATGATGTAATCCCCAACTCCCTATTTTTTGCAGTTAATTTTTTTTATACCCACAAGATGTTCCTGCAAGATATTTCCTTACCTCTTACTTAAGCTACTAACTGAGTAGTTTTTTTTTTTTCTCCTTAATCTTATATCAGGTATGGAAGAATCCTTTGTAAAGGCCAGTTTTATGTTATTCAGTAGTTTCAGTTCCCTGTAGGCATGGGTTCTACAGTTTTATCCCCCAAACCTAATAGGAAAATAATTGCTAGTAGAGGACTCAGTGTTAACTGTTGCTTATAGCCCAAACTCTAATTCCTTACAGGTTTCTTTCACTAGGCACTTAAGGATTTCCATTTCTTGATTTCTGGCTCAGCTGTCTATGTTTCTAACTTTTTAAATATTTATTTATTTGTTTATTCATATATTCATTCATTTAGTTAATAAATCTGTTACCCAACTGTTTATGGTTTAAACTAGGAAGGGGAATTCCTTCTTAGTCAGCCATATTAAATAGTTATCTATCCCCTGAGTCCCAAATCACATCACTTCTCAATATTAATCTTCCGCTTTGAAATCCATAAAATAATTGACATTATGGAAACAGTAATTATGGCTTGTTCATAAAATCTCAGAAGACTAGAATTAAGAAGCAGATGATAAAAATAAAAAGAGCAATTTGAGAATGAATGAAAGGGAGGAGGTGTAGCGAAGATGGCCAAGTAGGAAGACTCTGAGCTCACCTCCTCCCTTGGCACATCAAAATTACAACTATTTACAGAGCAGCTATCCATGAGAATGACCTGAAGACAAGTAGAAATGATTTTCCACAACTAAATATATAAAAGAGGAACCACACGAGATAAATAGGAGAGGTGGAGATGCAGTATAGTCAAGACCCCCACCCCTGGGTAGGTGACACACAAACAAGAGGATAATAACAATTCCAGAGATTCTACCCCAAGGAGTGAGGGGTCCAAGCCCCACATTGGACCTCCCAGCCTAAGGGTCATGCACTGGGAAGATGAGCCCTCAGAATGTCTGGACTTGAAGGCAAGTGGGGCTTGTGTATGGGAGAGCCAAAGGACTGTAGGAAATAGCGACTGCACGCTTAAAGGGCATACACAAAATCTCACATTCTTGGAGTCCCAGCTCAGAGGCAGTAATTTGAAAGAAGCCTGAATTAGACCAACTTGCTGATCTTGGAGAACCTCCCAGAGAGACAGGAGGCAATGAGACTCCCCCTGGGACATAGATACTGGTGGCAGCCATTTTGGGGGGCTTGTTCTGTTCGTTGGACACTGGTGCTGCAAAGCACCAGTTTGGAGTGCCTGGAGCTTTCCCATTTAACAGTGGGCCAGCACAAGCCCTGGGCCCCTGAGCCCCCATATTGAGCCACACTGGGGATCAGTCCCACCCACCAATGGGCCAGAACAAGCCCTGGTCCCCTTAGCCAGCAGCCCTGGTACCCAGCCCTGCCCATCAGTGTTCAACAACCACTGCACAAGGCAGGGCCTGGCAGCCAGCCAAGCCCAATGACAGCCCCACCTACCAGCAAGCCCACAGTAGTTCGCCCAACCACAGCAGAAGGGCCCACACAGCCCATATAGTGGTACTGATACAGTATATAGCTCTGGTCACCATAGTTGAGTTGCTGCTGGGCCCCATAGTCTGTCTCCTATATAAGGCCACTTGTCTAACATCAGGAGAAATAACTGACCTACCTAATACACAGAAATAAACACAGAGAATTAGGCAAAATGAGGAGACAAAGTAATATACTCCTAATGAAAGAACAAGACAAAGCCCCAGAAGAAGAAGAGCTAAGAGAAATGGAAATAATCAATCTACTAAAGAAAGATTTCAAGGTAGTGAACATGAAGATGCTGAACAAACTTGAGAGAAGATGGATACAGTGAGAGTTTTAACAAAGAGTTGGAAAATACAAAGAAACAAATAGAGCTGAAGAATACAATAACTATATCACACACACACACACACACACACACACACACACACACACTACAAAGAATCAACAATAGATTAGAAGATGGGACAGAGCAAAGCAGTTCTAAAAGGGAAGTTTATAGTGATATAAACCTACCTCAGGAAACAAGGAAAATCTCAAATAAACAAGCTAAACTTACATCTAAACAAACTAGAAAGAGAAAAAACAAAACCCAAAGTTAGTAGAAGGAAGGACATTATAAATATCAGAGCAGAAATGAAAGAAATAGAAACTAAAAAATAACAGTAAATATTAATTAAAAGCTGACCCTTCTGTTTATCTTATCTGAAAAATTGAAGAGGAAGGAATACTTTGAAACTCATTCTATGAGGCCAGCATCACCCTGATACAAAAGCCAGTGAAAGACACCACAAAAAAAGAGAAAATACCAGTCCAATATCACTGATGAACATAGATGCAAAAATCCTCAACAAAATAGTAGCAAACTGAATTAAACAATATGTTAAAAAGAGAATCATACACCATGATCAAGTGAGATTTAAGCCAGGGATGCAAGGATGGTTCAATATCCACAAATCAATCAAGGTGATACACCAATTAACAAATTTTAGAATTAAATCACATGGTCATTTCAATAAATTCAGAAAAAGCTTTTGTCAAAATTCAATATCCATTTATGGTAAAAACTCAACAAAGTCTCTCAACAAGACAAAGCTACTGTCTTGATTACTGTAGCTTTGTAGTATAGTCTGACGTCAGGGAGCCTGATTCCCCCAACTGCATTTTTCTTTCTCAAGATTGCTTTGGCTGTTTGGGGTCTTTTGTATTTCCTTAAAAACTGTGAATTTTTTTGTTCTAGTTCTGTGAAAAATGCCATTTGTAGTTTGATAGGGATTGCACTGAATCTGTATATAGCTTTGGGTAGTATAGTCATTTTCACACTGTTGATTCTGCCAATCCAAGAACATGGTATATCTCTCCATCTGTTTGTATTGTCTTTAATTTCTTTCACCAGTGTCTTCTAGTTTTCTGCATACAGAAACCTACCTCCTTAGGTAGGTTTATTCCTAGGTATTTTATTCTTTTTGTTGCAGTGGTAAATGGGAGTGTTTCCTAACTCAAAATGGATTAAAGACCTAAATGTAAGGCCAGACACTATAAAACTCTTAGAGGAAAACATAGGCAGAACACTCTATGACATACATCACAGCAAGATCCTTTTTGACCCACCTCCTAGAGAAATGGAATTAAAAACAAAAATATACAAATGGGACCTAATGAAACTTAAAATATTTTGCACAGCAAAGGAAACCATAAACAAGATGAAAAGACAGCCCTCAGAATGGGAGAAAATATTTGCAAATGCAGCAACTGGCAAAGGATTAATTTCCAAAATTTACAAGCAGCTCATGTAGCTCAATATCAAAAAACAAACAACCCAATCCAAAAATGGGCAGAAGACCTAAATAGACATTTCTCCAAAGATATACAGATTGCCAACAAACACATGAAACGATGATCAATGTCACTAATCTTTAGAGAAATGCAAGTAAAAACTACAATGAGGTATCACCTCACACCAGTCAGAATGGCCATCATCCGAAAATCTACAAACAATAAATGCTGGAGAGGATGTGGAGAAAAGGGAACAGTATGGAGGTTCCTTAAGAAGAGAACAGTATGGAGGTTCCTTAAAAAACTGAAAATAGAACTACTGTACGACCCAGCAATCCCACTACTGGGCATATACCCTGAGAAAACCATAATTCAAAAAGAGTCATGTACCACAATGTTCATTGCAGCTCTATTTACAATAGCCAGGACATGGAAGCAACAGATGAATGGATAAAGAAGATGTGGCACATATATACAATGGAATATTACTCAGCCATAAAGAGAAATGAAATTGAGTTATTTTTAGTGAGGTGGATGGGCCTAGAGTCTGTCATACAGAGTGAAGTAATTCAGAAAGAGAAAAACAAATACCGTATGCTAACACATATATATACGGAATCTAAAAAATAAATGGTTCTGATGAACCTAGGGGCAGGACAGGAATAAAGACACAGATGTAGAGAATGGACTTGAGGACACGGGGAAGGGGAAGGGTAAGCTGGGATGAAATGAGAGAGTAGCACTGACATATATACACTACCAAATGTAAAATAGAAAGCTAGTGGGGAGCAGCCGCATAGCACAGGGAGATCAGCTCGGTGCTTTGTGACCACCTAGAGGGGTGGGATAGGGAGGGTGGGAGGGAGACGCATGAGGGAGGAGATGTGGGGATATATGTATACATATAGCTGATTGACTTTGTTATATAACAGAAACTAACACAACATTGTAAAGTGATTATACTCCAATAAAGATGTTAAAAAAAAAAAGATTTATGTACCTCTGTGTTCACTGCAGCATTATTTACAATAGCAAAGACATAGAAGTAACCTGAGTGCCCATCAATAGATGGATGGGTAAAGAAAAGGTGGAATACACACACACACACACACACACACTAGAATATTACTCAGCCATAAAAAAGAATGAAATCTTGCCATTTGTGACAACACGGATGGACCTAGAGGGTATTATGCTAAGTAAATAATGCAGACAGAAAGACAAATGTATGATTGCACTTATATGTGGAATTTAATAAAACAAAACAAACATAACAAAGTAGAAACAGACTCATAGATTCATTAAAAAATGTGGTTTCTTAGAGTGGTGGTGTGGGGGGAGATGGATCAAATAGGTGAGGAAGATTAAGAAGGAAAACCTTCCAATTATACAATGAATAAATGAGTAAATCATGGGGATGTAATGTACAGCATAGGGAATATAGTCAATAATATTGTAATAACTTTGTATAGTGACAGGTAACTAGACATATCATGGTGAAGACTTTGTAATGTATAAAAATCTTGAATCACTATGATGTACATCTGCAATTAAAATAATATTGTAAGCCAATTATACTTCAATTTTAAAAGAAGAAAAAAAAAGAATGAATGAAAGAAAATATATTACTTTTCCCAACAGGTAGCAAACCCATAAAATACTCCTCTAAGTGGTGTTTCAGTCTAGTTAATGATGTGTTGGTTATCTTAGCATATGATTTATGGAAGACTGTCTTTATTAAATCACAAATATTTCTTGAACCATGGTCTGTGTTAGGCAGTGAGGATGCAGATTAACAGGTGGGTCATGGCTGATGCTCTGTGAAATGTACACTCTAGGGGGGATAAACAGAAACCCCACAGTCCCAAGGCATAGAGAGTACATAACAAGCCAAGGAAGAAGTCTCTGAATAAGTGATGTTTTAGCCAAGACTTGAAAGATAAAATGAGATCGTGATTTAGTTTTAGTTATGTTGAGCTTGATAAGTTCCTTCCAAGTGTGGACACCAGTAACCTATCAGATAAACGTGTCTAGAGCTTAAGATATGATTCTTTATTGTAGATACATATTTGGTGGTCCATTTGGATAGTAATTTATTATTCTAGCATGTTAAATTTTAATTTAATTGACTTACTAACACAGGAACATGTTTGCAAAATCCAAAAAGCACAAAGGGTGTATGTTAAAAAGTGAGTCTCCCTCTGACAAGTACGGGTTTCTGGTAACTGACTGTACTGCTGAACTGAATGAATAAGCATTTTCAGAACTCTAATGGAAAACTGATGAACTCATAAAAGTGCTAACAAAAGATCAAGATAAAAAAAATTAATTACATGGGACTGAGTGAACTGTCGAGGATGATTATAATTTTTGTGACTTTCTGTTGGAATAAAAAAAAAAAAAAAGTGAATCTCCCTTCAATCCCTGTCATCCAGTTAACCAGGTCCCTTCTCAGAGACAATCACTGCTACCAATTTCTAGTTCAAACTCCCAGAGAATAGCATGTACATATTAATATCTTACACAAGTGATATCATATTATTCAAGCTGTTCCATATCTCAAATTTTGACTAAGCATTATATTTCAATCATGATTCTATACCAGTGCATATGGGGCCTCTTCAGCCTTTTGAACAGTTATGTAACAGTCTATTGTATGGATAAACCAGTCCTATAGTCATGGATATTTATATGGTTTCTAATAGCCTTACCAAACTTTCCTTAGAGGTGAAAAACATAGGCAATAAGCATAGATAATTATTTTAAGAAGAATTGTATAAAGGAAAGGAGAAACATAAAGTAGCAACACGAGGAGGAGATGGATATCAAGGGAAGACTTTGGGGGTTTTGTTGTTTGTTTTTTCATTGTTTATAGGAAGGGAGAGATTAGAGTGTGTTTCGTGGTTTATGGAAAAGATCCAGTAATGGTTGAGAACTTGAAGACATAGGAGAAAGGATAACTAAAGGTGTAAAACCCTCCAGGTTGATGGAATGGACAGAATCCAGAGCACAGCTGGAGTTTTGACTTTAGATTTTGTTTATCACAGAAATAAAGGAGGAAATGTAGGTGTTGGCACAGGTAGTTGTTGAGTTGAGATGTTAAATGTCTTATCCAATGGATTCTTTTCTCTCTCCCATGCTTGCTCTCTCTCTCTCTCTCTCTCTCTCTCTCTCTCTCTCTCTCTCTTTATCCCTCTGAAACAAAAGGCAAAGCTATGTTTTGAATGAAAGGGAAGAGAACATGGAAGTCTTCAGGAAAGTGGAAAGCTTTTAAATAATTTTATCAGGAATGGAAGAGCACGTCAACACATGCCGGCTGTTATTGATGACCATACATTTATAAATGCCTATACATTTATATATGTTAAAAAATAAAACTATAATACAGTGCACTAATTCCACAGTAGAGTAATAAAGTGTTTTAAATGTACAGAAAAAAGAATGATTTATTGTACCTTAAATTATGTTTAAGTATAATAATAACCACCATTTCCTAACCTCTGCCAGGCTCTATGCTGTATACGTACATCCATGACCTCAATTAATCTGAACATCAGTGAAAGGCTGGTATTTTCCATATTATTAGTTAGCATATGAGTGAATTGAGTAACACAGATAAGTTATCAAAATCTCACAGCTGATAAGTCACAGAAATAGAATGTGAACTCAAGGTTGAAGGACCAAAAAAGACCCCTGAGTTATTTTCATGCCTGAAATGTGTGATGATTAAGCTTAGCCTTATTTTGAACCCTTAACCAGATTTGAAATCCAAAATGACCGTGATCACTGAAATGTTTCTGAGTACTTTAAAAACTACCCAAGTACCTGCATTTTTTTTTTTTGTTATTGTTCTTCAAACACTCTTCTCAATCACAGCACTAATTCTGAATCTTTTATCTCCTGAGGCCATGGCAGACATGGCTAATCAATCATGGCACTAATTTCCAATGAACTGAATGAACCCCATGCTCTTCCACCTGGTACTCCAGGTAGGCATGATTAATTGACCAAAGTCAACAGGAAAATTGAACATAGTATTTGCTGTCTCTGTTTTAAAAATTAAACTGCCCTTGTGAACACAAATTGAAGAGGTAGATAGACTTTTAAAGGGAGACAAGTTAGAGGAGTCCTGTGGAAAATATCTAGATGAAGAGTTAGTACATAGTAGGTGCTTTTGAGTTTAGCAGATTCTTGATAAATTACAGGCTGAGTACAATTTAAAGAGAGAAAATCAATTCCTTTCCTTTCTTTTCTCTGTGTTATTTAATCTCTTGAATTTTTGTGATATATCAGGAGGGCTTGGAAGTAAACTCTCTACTTCTCTGTTGAGAATATAGAGACTTCAACATGACTTGCTAGAGGATGACCGAGAAAATGGAATGTGAAAGTGCTGTCTCCTAGGCTCCAAGGTGCCTGTTTCAGAACACTTTGACAGATGGCTGCAAGAGGGTTGAGGGTAATTAGGTTGGTCAGCTGGAGGGCTTTCTAAGGTCCTGTAATCTGTCACCCCTTGATGCCTGCCTTCCCCTAGAAAGTGACAGATGATGCATTGAGCCACAGTGGTAATGTAAACCTCAGTGTGCTCCAGAATCCCATGTCTGCTCTTCTTATGACAAGCACTTCTTTTATGGATGATTTATTTCTCTCTGGAAAGCTCTATCTAGACACAGCCTTAGTTTCCAGGATATTCCTTATCATTAGTGCATTCTTCCCAAATATGAGAAGTAAAATGCAGGATAGGCAATGAATCTTTCTGAAGGTCTGAGTTAGGATCCATTCAGAACTGGAACTATGGTCCACTCTGAATATGAGCTTCTTACGCATTATACTAGGATCCATGGATCTTAACAAACGCAGTACTCCTACTCTGCCAGTTTGTTTCACTATACTAGTAAGACACAAAGGTAGCATTTCTATATTCTTTCCCCAACTTCTATTAAATGGGTTGTATTCCATCAACATATGAAATATATTCTATTTCTAAATATATAAAATTACAACTTCTCCCATTTCTCTCTCTGGTCTTGTTATCCCCTTACCTGGCATTTTTTCCCCCTTCATCTCACTTATTACTTTCTGACTTATTACATTTTCATCTGGTTTTTTGTTTATTGTTTGACTTCCTACACTAGAATGTAATGAACAGTAACTTTGCTCTTTTTTGCTACAGTAACCTTGGAACACTGTATCTCCTTGATACATATTTGTTCAAGTTTAAATAAATGACAGATACCAAAAAAAATTTATTTAAAACAGAACAATTCACATGATATAGTAACAGGAATACCACTGAATCTGGAGTCTGAGGGGTTCTTGTTCTTTGAGAGTCACAAGCGTGATATGTGTGTTGGTTCAGGGTGGGGTACACTTGATCTTTCTGAGACCCTGATACCTTATTTAAAAACAAAAATAATAAGTCTTGGTTCACCTATATCATTGGATTTCTCTGAGGCTCACATAGTGTGAAAATACCTTGAAAGTTTTCAATAATACCAATATCAATTATAATCACTCTAAAATGTGTTCATAAACTCAGGGATTAAAAGCAGACTGCGTTTTAGTGGTCCTGTCAAAGTGCAGAACTTTTAGGAGGAAGACATGAGATCATGGTTGCTGAGGGGTTCTTCAGAGGCGTTCTTTATCCAGAATCCTCCTCTTAGCCTCCCTCCTCCCTTTCTTCTTTACTTCCTTTCTCACTATTACAAACCTTTATTTGTTCAAGAAAAAAACTTTGCTCAAATAAAATTAGCAGTTTATCCATGATATGCCCGTTATAATTTTATACCGTTAAGATGATCTGAGAGTTGAAAGTTTTTTTTAAGTTAATTCAATGAGGATGAAATGTTTCCTCCTATTTCCCTTTGTCAAGTCGGTCCTTTTCTACTCAGAAACGTGAGTTTGAACCAACTGCTAGGAAAGAAGTAACTTTAGGTAGAATCATAGTTTGTCTTATGCCCCAGAAATGTCAAGTGAGCAGATTCATGACTGGACTCAGAGTCTCTCCTAGCCTACAGCACCATTTCATTCATGTCTCTCCATTGGCAGCAGGATAATGGATTAAGGTTCTTCTTAATCCATGTAGATAAAGGCTGGCCTTGAACACCGTATAACTGGAGAAACAGTAAGAGCTTTGGAGTCATACAGAGCTAGTTTTGAGTCCTAGTTCTGGCACCTGTTTGTCATTGGTCCCTGAGCAAATAAATAAAATCTCTGAGAAAATAATGGTATCTACCCCATGTAAAGTGGGCATGGATTACATGCCAGGAGCAATGATCAGATTTAGGATACTGTGGAGAAGAACATAAATATAAGGTCCTGCCCTCATAAGGTCACTGCCTTGCTGCATATGATGACTCTAGCTTTCCCTTTTCCTGATTTCTGTCATTTCTGACATGGTGGCCCCATACTCAACCTCTAGAAAAATGGCACGACCAATGCGATTCCCCAAATATTTCAAACTTACAGGGTCAGGTCATTGTTACTTCCAAGAATCCAGGTAATAAATATGGGGAATTTATTCTAATCTGTTTTAATAAGCTAATGTAATGACAGGAGAGTGGAGACTAACCCCAGAGTTCTCTCTCCAGGACTTTTCAGTTGACCAGTACTTCCTAAAATGCAGATGACTTAAACTAGGGATATGTAAATTGATTTTACATTGTATGTCAACAATACTTTCAGTTTTTATTGTTATACATTTTATTTTATTTATCAGAAAAAAAGAACTTAAGCCCATCAAAATCATGACTGATCTTATGTTTATTATTACTTATGTAGAAAAGTGAATTGAATGAAAAATACAAGTAATTATACAGGTGTTATGCAGGGATGGCAAAAATAGTGAAGGTAGACTTTAACTAGTTGAGGTTTGGGAATTCCACTTTAAGGATTCCCTTCACCATTTCCTTATGTATCAAAGGAGTAGTTCTTGAGATAAGAATTTGCAATTCACTAAAAATGAAAGGAGTTGATAGGATTGCTAAATAAATGTAAATATATATACCTTGGTAATTTTCAAAGCCATTTCACATATATGATCTTAATTGATCTTATAATAGTGCTGTGAAGTAGGAAGAAGGAGAAGAGAGAGAGACAGAGTGAGAGAGAGCACTAGACAAGAGGGTGGAATATTTGGGCTAAAAATTACAATGCCTGCAAATCACAATGTAAAATGAAAATATAACAGAAGGGTGGCTGAAACTGTGGTTGTTCTGAAAGTATGAGGATTTATTGACCGACCAGGAGATGATTGATTTAGAGAAAAGATAATTAAAGGAAACATGGAAAAAAAATTTAATATTAAAGGCTATTTTGTGGGAAAGGAAACAAATTTATTCTGCATTGATCGAGAGAGAAGAACTAGGATTAATGGCTGAAAGTTTCAGGCAAGCAGCTTTTTAATCAATGTAAGGCTGACCTTTCTAATAATTAGAATGTTCTACAATCAGCTCCTGATGAGCTTTCCTAGGCTGCTTCTATTCCTCCTTGCTGAATTCATAGTTTTTCTAAATATTCCAGGTTCCTTTCCAACTGTCCCCCCTGCCAAAGTCACTAATACAAGGTTTCTTTTCCTTCCTATTTCCTCTGCATGAACATTAACTGAAATATTCTGTTTAGAACACAAATAAATGTAAATATATGGCCTCTGTTAATATATTAGACCTAGACTTTAAATGTATGAATAATTTTTATTTGAAGGTAGGTTTTCCCTGGGTTGGAATAGTCTACAGTCTTTTCCCAGAAGCCTTCTTTTTAATCAACGTAACTTTGAAATTCTCTTATCTATAGCTGCATATCTAGCTCAGAAAAAAAAAAGTCTGAAAACATGGCCTAGCTTTGCACAGATGACCTTGAGCAGAACATTTCCCCTTTCTGGGTTTCAGTACCCTTATTGTTTTAAAATTAATCATTTGGATTGGACGATCTCTAGGGTTTCTTCCAGCCCTAATTTTCCATGATTCCATTAATCAACTTTCCTCACAGTGGAATAGGCAGACTCTTAATTATCCAATGAAACTTTGACAGATTCTGTGTAAATAGTTGTAATTCTTTCTTTGTGTTGTATTCGTTTAGGTTCCCCCTTAAATAAATAATTAGCTGCCTAATTTAGAACTGCATCCTTAGTCTATTTAGCATATACATGCAGGCCTAACTGAGTAACACACAAAACATGGAATGTTTTATTCACACGTGAAATTTATTCATAGTGTTGGACTTGAAAACCAAAAGGAAAATATCTTTTAAGTTTTAAATCTGGAGTACAACTCTTCCACATCTAGGTGAAAATAGTGATGTTCTTCTTTCCTTAGAATTGATAACTTCAGGGACTTCCCTGGCAGTGCAGTGGTTAAGAATCCGCCTGCCAATGCAGGGGACATGGGTTCGAGCCCTGGTCCGGGAAGATCCCACATGCCATGGAGCAACTAAGCTCATGCACCACAACTACCGAGCCCACGAGCCACAACTACTGAGCTTGTGGCCCCTCTCGCTGCAACTAGAGAAAGCTCGCGCGCAGCAACGAAGACCCAATGCAACCAAACATAAATAAATAAATAAAATTGATAACTTCATGTTTCTTCTAGATATTCAAGTACAGATCAAAGACAGAAAAATTGTGGTGAAGGGTTAATTTATATAATTTTTTAAATGACAGCTTTATTGGGATATAGTGAACATACCATACAAGTCACTGATTTAAATACACAATTCAGTAGTTTTTAATATGTTCACAGAGCAGCAACCATCACCACAATGAATTTTAGAACATTTTCACCACCTCAGAAAGAAACTCCATAAGCATTAGTAGTTTCTGCCTATCTTCTCCCTGCCTCTCCCAGCAGCCTCTGTCCTAGACAACCACTAATTTATGTTGTCTCTGAAGATTTGCCTATCCTGAACATTTTGTATAAATGGAATAAAACAACTTGTGTTTATTTGTGACTGACTCCTTTCACTTAGCATCATGTTTTCAAGGTTCATCCACGTTGTAGCATGTATCAGTTCTTCATTCCTATTTATGGCTAACTGATATTCAATTGCATGGATTTACCAAATTTTGTATTTCATTCATCAGTTGATGGACAATGTAGGTTGTTTCTATCTTTTGGCTATTATGAAAAATGCAGTTAGGAACATTTATGTACATGTTTAATGTGGGCATATGGTTTAATTTCTTTTGAGTGTATACCTAGGAGTGGAATTGCTGGGTCAAATGTAAACTTTAAGTTTTTGAGGACCTGTACCCTCTTTTCCAAAATGTCTACACCATTTTACATTTACACTAGCAATGTATGAGTGTTCCAATTTCTCCACATCCTAGCTACAACATTTGATATTATCTGTCTTTTTGATTATAGCTATCTAGTGAGTATGGGGTATATCTAATACAGTTTTGATTTGCGGTTCCGTGATCAGTAATGATGTTGACCGTCTATTCGTGTGCTGATTTGTCGTTTGTATATTGTATTTGGAGAAATGTTTAACAAGTTGCTTTGTCCACTTTTAAATTGGATTCTTTGTCTTTTTATCATCGAGTTGTGAGAGTTCTTTATATATTCTTTATACCAGTTCCTTATTTTACCTGCAAATATTTTCTTCCTTGTTCCGGGTTGTTTTTCACTTTCTTTATGGTATCTTTTGAAGCAAAAATAGTTTTTACTTTTGAAGAAGTTCAATTTATCTATTTTTTTTGGGATGTGCTTTTGTTAAGAATCCATTGCCAAATAAAAAGTCATGAAAATTTACCCTCATGTTTTTTTCTAAGAGTTTTATAGCTTTAGCTTTTACATTTATGTTTTTGACCCATTTTGAGATAATATTTTTATATAAGGTAAAAGTAGCAGGTGAAACTTCATTCTTTTCCATGTGCATATCCAGTTGTCCCAGCAGCATTTTTTGATCAGACCATTTTCCTACATTGAATAGCCTCAACACCGTTGTTGAAAATCAAGTGACCATAGATAATATGGGTTTATTTCTGAACTCTCAATTCTATCCCATTGAACTACATGTTTATGCTTGTGGCACACCCTTAGAGGGCATAGAAGTTCTGCACGGAATACCCCCTCCCATAATTTTCCCTATGCATCTCTTTCATCTGCTTGTTTCTGAGTTGTATCCTTTATAATAAAGTAGTAGATATAACTAAAGTGTTTCCCCATCTGTGAGCCATTCTAGTACATTTTTGAACCTTAGGAGGGGGTTGTGGGAACCTGTGGTTTGATAGCCAGTTGGCTCAAAGTCCCAGTGGCTTCAGGATTTGCAACTGACATCTGATGTAGGATTAGCATTGTGGGACTGAGTCTTTAACCTGCAGGAACTGTGCTAACCCCAGGTAGTTAGTGTCAAATTGAATTGATATGTAGGTTACCCACCCAGCTGGTGTCCACAGGGAATCAATCGTTGATACTGGAAAATATCTCAGAGTAATGTATAGGAAACAAAACAAACAAAACTGGTTTTGGTTTATTGATTCTGCAATCTTGCTCAACTCCTTTTAGTTCTAATAGATTTTAGTGGATTCCTTAACATGGAGATTTTAGTGGATTCCTTAGCATGGAGATATATAAATGTGTATATGTGTGTGTGTGTGTGTGTGTGTGTGTGTGTGTGTGTGTGTGTGTGTATGGTGTAGCATGTTATCTACAGATCAAGATAGTTTTACTTCTTCCTTTTCAATATGGATGTTTAGTATTTCATTTTCTTTCCTAATTGGTCTAGCTAGAACCTCCAGTACAATGTTGAATAGAAATGGTGAGAATGGACAATCTTTTTTCTAAGCTTAGGGGTCATTCAGTCTTTCATCATTAATCATGTTAGTTGTGGGTTTTCAGAGATACCCTTTCTCAGGCTGAAGAAGTTTCCTTTGTTTCTCATTTGTTGAGTGTCTTTTTCATGGAAGGCTGTTGGATTTTGCCAAGTTCTTTTTCTGACTCTATGTAGATTACTGTGTGTGTTTTATTCTATTGATATGATCCATGGTATTAACTGATTTCTGAGTGTTAAATCAACCTTGCATTTCTGGGATAGATTGCACTTGAACACAGTGTATAATACTTTTTATGTGATACTGATTTGGTTTGCTATAATTTCTGTGTCTATACCCATAAGAGGTACTGGTCTGTAGTTTTCTTCTCTTGTGTCTTCCTCTGATACTGGCATCAGTGTAACAGCAATTTTAAAAAGAGTTAGGAATGTTCCCTCCTGTTCCATTTTTTGGGAAGAGTTTTTGAAGAGTTGGGATTAATTATTTAAAAAATTTTTTTGTAGAATTCACCAGAGTAGATTTCTGGCTCTGGGCTTTTCTTTGTAAGTTTTTTTTTTTTTTTTTTTTTGATTACCCATTCAATCTCTTTACTTTTTATAGGTCTGTGCAGATATTCTATTTCTTTTTGAGGTAGTTTTGGCAGTTTGTGTCTTTCTAGGAGGTGGATCATTTCATCTAGGTTATTTAATTTGTTGGTGTACAATTATTTGTGTTATTCTCTTATAATATTTTTTATTTCTATAAGGTTGGTAGCAATGTCCTCTGTTTTATTTCTGATTTTAGTAGTTTGAATCTTTTCTGTCACTCTGCGTCTCTCTCTTTCTCTCTCCCTCTTTCACCCTCTTTCTCTATTTATCTCTCTCTCTATCTTTGGTCAGTCTCCTAAAGATTTGTCAATTTTGTTGATCTTTTCAGAGAATTCACTTTTGATTTTATTGATTTTGTCTATTGTTTTTTCCTATTGTCTATTTCATTTGTTTCCTTTATTGTTTTTTTTTTTTCTTCTTGCTTTGAGATTATTTTGCTCTTTTCTTAGAATTGTAAAGTGGAAAGTTGGGTTATTCTTTCAAGAGCTTCCTTTTTAAAGATGGTGGTTAACAACCATAATTGTTGCAATTTTTTCTTCTGAACACTACTGTCTACTGTTAGTGCATCCCATATGTTTTGGTATGTTGTGTTTTCGTTTCATTTGTCTCAAAGTATAGCCTAATTTTCATTGTGATTTATTCTTTTTTCCGTTGGTAATTTAGGAGTGTGCTGTTTAATTTCCACATATTTGTGTTTCCCAAGTTTATGTTATTTCAGCTTGCAGAACTTGCTTTAGTATTTCTTGTAAGGCTGATTTACCAGCGATAAATTTTCTGTTTCTGTTTATCTGGGAATGTCTTTATTTTACTTTCATTTATGAAAGATACACTGACAGTAAGTGTATGTTGCTGTGCATAACAGTGTCCTGCATTTCTCTGATGCTCTGTTTACTTTTCTTCATTCCTTCTTCTCTCTGTTCTTCTGATTGTATAACCTCTATTGATCTATTATCAAGTTAACTAATTCTCTTTTCTGCTAAATCAAACATACTGTTGATCCTCTCTAGTGAGTTTTTCATTTCATTTATTGTGTTTTTAAACTCCAGAATTTCCAATTTTTAAAAAAAAATTTCTACTCTTTATTGATGTACGCTATCTGATAAAACATTGTCATTGTATCTTCATTTAATTATTTAAGCATGGCTTCCATTCCATTAGTTCTTTGAACATATTTATAATGACTACTGTGACGTATTTGTCTGTTAAATCGTGTATCTACTCACTGTGCTTCTATTGTCTGTTCTTCTTTTTCCTGTTGTGTGGATCAGACTTTTGTGTTTCTTAACTTTTTGTTGGAAACTGGACATTTTAGATAATGCATTGTAGCAACTCTGGATTCTAGCTCCCCATTCCCTCTGGGACTTGTTATTGTTATTTACTTTTTAGTGACTGATTGGATTATTTTGCTGAAGTCTATTTCAAACCCTGCAGTGAGTTAAATTATAAATGTTGGTATATAATTTTGTCCAAGATAGATTTTTAGTGAAATTGTGAAAGTAGAGTGTACAGAGCATATTCCCAATTATGTAGGTGGAAACAAGTGGTCCGTCTATGCTTATATGTGCTTACCTGATTTCTAAAAAGAGACACACAAACTGGTAAAGAAGTTGCCTCTAGGAAGGAGGACTGAGAACTGACGAGCTGTTAGGAAGACTAATTCACTTTTCCTTGCTTACTAATTTTACGTATATTTAGTTTTGCCATTTGTGTGCAATTCTTCATAAATTTATAAGGGTATAACCATTGAGTTTCTTTTTATTAGAAAAAGACTCTTAGATATCTCCTTATACTAATTTTATGAATGCATATTTTAAATGGGAATTAAATTACTTCATTTAGAAATTCTGTTCTCGTGGAGATTAATGTATTATGTAATGCATTGTGTACGTAATTTATTATATATTACATAATATATAATATGTTATATATGTAATATGTATATATTATGTAATATTACATAATTATATAATATGTTAACATGTATATAATATGTAATATTACATAATATAGAATAAATTTTATATAATAGCAAAATGGATTATCCCAAATTTATTTTATATTTTTCCAAAAACAAACCAATCTTAGACTAGTGTTTCATCTGGTAAAATCATTAATAAAATGTGAAGGTTTAACAAAAAAAAACTAACTTTTAGAATTGCAATGTTAATCTGCAGGAAATGCACAAATTTGTTCATTGTTTCCTTTCCTGCTTGGTTATTAGCCTCCAGGGATGGTTACCAGCACTGCTCCTTGTGTTCACTTCCACACCACTAGGGTCTCCCCTTACACAGCTGCTTCTTGCTTAATGAGCGTTCCAAGACCTTTCCCAGGGTGTATTTATTTCTCCACAGCTGCAGGCAACTCCTTCTCAAACTTCATTGTCTGAGTTCCTCTCCCCAAGAGGAGTTCATGCCTTCTCCCTTTAGAGTATGGCTCCTCGCTGATCAGGTTCACTGCAGCAAGATTAACCTGTCATTAAAAAGATATAATTGTACTTCAGTTTCCTCCTGTTTCTTAAATGGATGCCGAACTGAGCTCCAAAGCCCCTTGCCAGAAAGCGGCTAAAAAGCCCTTGGCAACAGAAAGCTGATTATTTGCAAAACTGGGACTCCTAATTGGAAAATGTGATGGAATGAAAATAGTGAGTCCCCAGTAATCTCCTTCTAAAATGATAATGTGTTCCACTTAATGAATATTAATGTGTCATATTCATGAGCCTAGAAAATTTGAACCTGTGAGATAAGAATTTGTTCTACCTCTGAACCAACATGCTCACTCATTCACACTTTCCCCATTCACAGAGACAAGCTGCCATTCTTGATGGGACACCTCTCACAGACGGCAATTACTATGTATGCAGACACTTGATTGGTTGTGAAGTTTTAAAATTTTTTTCTGTTCCTAGGGATAATTATGCATGCTCTCATACTCTTTACTCTGTTCTGTTATAAATTCCTAACAGCAAATGGCCATGTATTTTACCTCTTTTAGTTTCTTACTGCCCACCAGAAATGTACAACCTATGAGATTATTAAGAAACAAAATGGAAACTGTACATCCAGATATGTGTTGGGTGTACAAGACTAATTTGAGGTCCTACTTATTCCAATAACGTAGTTAGTACTTAACATATATTTGGAAATCTGCTTTGGGACTTGGCCAATTTTCCCAGCAAAAAGTGAAGTGAAGATCTGTACTATGATTAGCTGGGTAGAGCCAAATGTGATTTATTACTTTTAAGACACAATTTCTGTATAATAATCAATGGTAGACCCAGTCAGGGGCCCAGCATTATTAGAGCCCATCCTTGAGATAATTATACTTATCAGAACTTTGGACTTTTAGAAAAACAGCTTATTGAGATATAATTCATATACCCGACAGTCACCCATTTAAAGTATACATTTTTTAGTACACTTTAATACTAAAGTGTAAAGTTTTTAGTATAGTCAAAAGTTGAACAACCACCACCACAGTCAATTTTAGAACATTTTTGTCACTCCAGAAAAAAATTCCATAACCATTAGCAGTCACTATCCATCCTGCCTTCTCCCCAGTAGCCACTAATCTACTTTCTTACCTATTCTGGACATTACCTTTAAAAGGGAGCATACAATCTGTGGTCCTTTGTGACTGGCATACTGTTTTCACTTAAGCATAATATTTTCAAGTTTCATCCATGTTGTAGCATATATCAGTACTTCATTCCTTTTATTCTTAAATTTTAAAACTTGGGACTTTTTGAGAGAAATACTAGGTACAGTGGAAGACCTGTCATAGAATTCATTTTTCAATCAGTTGAACACATATAAATGAATACCTGTTAGATATAAAAATATGCGACAAGACCAAATACATTTTGGAGCCGGGAAAAATTAGATTTTGCCCTACCATTTTCTAAGGAGAATGTTGTGGGGAATCTTTTTATTTTGAGCTCAAAGCCAACCTGTGTGTGATGGCTTTTTCTTAAAGCTGAAATGTTGGCTCTGTATAAGAAATAAGAAAACATGGTGGAGAGAAGTTTCTGAAGGATGGGAGAAGGTAGGGGCTGCCTGGTGGAAGGGGGTTCCCAGGCAGATGGGAGACCTAGGAGAGAGAAGGCACTGGGAAAGAAGAGACAAGTTTGAGGGGGGATTTATTGAAAAGTAAAATGCTGTGTCTTAGGTTACTATGGATTTAATTGTGTCTGTCCAAAATTTATATTTTGAAGCTCTTACCTCTAAAGTAATGGGGTTTAGGGATGGGGCTTTGGGGAGGTAATTAGGTTTTGCTGAAGTCATAAATGTAGAGTCCCCATGATGGAATCAGTACCCTTATAGGAAGAGGAAGAGACACCAGAGCTTTCTGCAACTTGGCCATGTGAGGACACAGCAAGAAGACAATCATCTGCAAGTCAGGAAGAGCATTCTCAACAGGAGCTGGATCAGCCAGCACCTTGATATTGGACTTCTCAGCCTCCAGAACAGTGAGAAATAAATGTCCATTGTTTAAGCCACCCAGGCTATGGTATTTTGTTATAGCAGCCTGAACAGACTAATACGTTTACCTTATAAAAAGTCTATACTGATAGAAAATCCTCAGTGAAAGCTCAGTTTCATATTGTGTAGATGGGGTTACATGCTCAGGGCTCTTCTGAGGGTTGTGTGTGAAGATCACAAGAGACTCCATCCCAACAGAGTTATGTTCTATTTCTGTGCAGGACCATGGTAATATATGACCAGATGGGGTCATGTGCTTCCTATGCTTCCTCCAACTCCCAGCATCCGCTTCTGGAGCCTCTCACAGCTTGTTGCCAGCCAAGTGGATCACTTCTTTCCCAATCAGTGCTGACATGTTAACTTTGGGTAAATCTCAGTGCAGCGATCCCTAGCCAAATCTTAAGAAACACCAAGGTTGGGACTTCCCTGGTGGTGCAGTGGTTAAGAATCCGCCTGCCAGTGCAGGGGACATGGGTTCAATCACTGGTCTGGGAAGATCCCACATGCCGCAGAGCAACTAAGCCCGTGTGCCATAACTACTGAGCCTGCGCTCTAGAACCTGCGAGCCACAACTACTGAGCCCACATGCCAAAACTACTGAGCCCACATGCCACAACTACTGAAGCCCACGTGCCTAGAGCCCAAGCTCCACAACAAGAAAAGCCACCACAATGAGAAGCCCACAAAGAAGAGTAGCCCCCACTCCCTACAACTAGAGAAAGCCCACGTGCAGCAATGAAGACCCAATGCAGCTAAACATAAATAAATAAATAAATTTATTATTAAAAAAAAACACACCAAGGTTGGCAAAACTGCTGCTGATAAAATCAGTTTCATAGCAAATATGGGATTGGGGGAAAACAATAAGAGTGGCATTGAATGTATGTGTTACTGTAAAAAATAAATAAAATTGTAGAGCATCCATTCCCCCAAACAAAGCAAATTTCTCATCATTCTGAATCTGAAACAATTACCTGCCTCATAGTCTTCAGATATTCAGGGGACATTGCTGCTGGACATTGGGGAGCTGAGACAGACCATAGTGTTGCACACCAACCCTCACATGCCTGAAATTAAACATCTTTCAACTTGCATTCTATCTGGTTTCATTTTTTTCCTGGGATTGAGAAACAGTGTTGGGTGATGGTTAAGTGCCCAGACACTGAAGTTTGGAGACTGAGTTTGAGATTTACATAACCTCTATGTGTCTCATTTGTAAACACAGATGAAAATCTTACTTACCTGAGAGAGTTATCATGAGGATTCAATGGCTTGATGTCAGTAAAAGGTTTGCATGGGTCCCTGCCACATAGGAAGCGCATGGGTGCCTTTATTGTACTTATTTCATTTTTTAGAAGATAGATAGTATGTTGGTGCAATCACTAGCCTCTTTGCAAGTTACCTCATTGGTTTACAGTTGTTTGGGGGTGACTGATGTCCTGTGTAACTGGCTAGAATGATGGAGTGTAAAGAGATTGCTCTTGGCACTGTTCAAGGCCTAGCCCAATGAGTATTTCCTTAGGAACATCCTCTCTAGATAGACTAGGATCAGAGGAAGCCCAGCCCCTGAGACTAGGCTTGGCAAATTCTGAGCTGGGATTCTGATAGTTAAGTCTTTCATAGTTACTCATCCACAGACAGCACCGTCTCTGGAAACTGAGCAGGACCTGAGGCATTACAGTAGGAGAGACTTGCAGCATCCAGAGCAGTAATAATCCAGAATTAACAGCTCCAAGAGATGAACAATTTCCTAAGGCCAGTGGTGGTAATCTGTACATTTACAGGTAGTTTTTATTTTCTTCTGCTTTCACTATAATAAATAACAATGTAGCTGGTAGAGAAGGAAAAAGATACGCACAGGGCTGTTACTGTTTTTAACCTTTCTTGGAGGAGAAATCTAAGAGGAGAAATGAAATGAGGTAAAACAGAGACAACACAAATGATAGTGAAGTTAATTTAGGGAAGCATGAATGATATTCTTCTACATTTTAATACTTTCTTTAAGTGCCTTCTTTATACATATACTCACAGGCATCGATTTTTACCAAAAACACGAAAAATAAAACTTAACATGCAGATTATTTTTAGTGTAATCTTCTATTGTCTTTTTTACTTACTCTCTTTCTGCACCTCAGCCAATAAAATCTTCTTAATCCCATTGTCTCTTTTAGCCAATTCCATATTGATTTGATTATAGTATTTTCATTTATTTTTTATTGGAGTATAGTTGCTTTACAGTGTTGTGTTAGTTTCTGCTGTACAGTGAAGTGAATCAGCTATATGTATACATATATCCCTTCTTTTTTGGATTTCCTTCCCATTTAGGTCACCACAGCATTAAGTAGAGTTCCCTGTGTTATACAGCAGGTTCTCATTAGTTATCCATTTTATACATATTAGTGTATATGTGTAAATCCCAATCTCCCAATTCATCCCGCCCTCCCTTTTCCCCCCTTGGCGTCCATCCATTTGCTCTCTACATCTGTGTTTCTATTTCTGCCTTTCAAACAGGTTCATCTTTTTAGAATAGTCTGCATCCTGGCATGGCCAGTACCTCCTTCTCCATTCTTCCTTCCCATTAAAAAAAAAAATTAGCTAATACCTGAAAGTTATTTTTCCATGTAAACTTCAAGAGCATTTTGTATAATCATCAAAAGGATTCTCTTGGGCTCTAGTGGAAATGTTATTATATTTATTAATTTAGAAAGATTTTGTATTTTATGACCTTAAGTCTTCTATCCAAAGGGATGGCAGATCTTTCCATTTGTTTAGATATTGTTCTACACCTGCCAAGAGATTATATAGCTTTATCAACTATGTCTAATGTCATTTCTGTTATATTTATTTCTAAGTCTTTTATAATTTGTTTTTGCTTTTATGATTGGAAATTTTTTTTGCCACTTCTGTGTGTAGTTGTCTATTGCTAACTTATAAATCCTGTTATAAATTATATTTTTTTTCAGTCTTTTGGAATTTTTGAGCAAGAAATGTGATCATTATAAAACAGTTTCAGTTCTTTTCCAATGCTGTTGTGTATTTGAGTCAAATTAATGTTAAAATATAATGCTGATAGAAGGTGTCCCTCTCTGATTTCTTATTTTAATTTAAATATCACTCATTTAAGATAATATTTTCTGCTATCTTTGGTAGTCTGTATTTTATTTGTTTTCCTCCATTTTTTACTTAAAATTTTATTTAAATTGTATTAAACGTCACTTCAGCATTGATTTATTTGCACGTGTTTTGATCTTTATTTTCTTAATGTATTACATAGATTTCTTGATATCAACCATCCTGGTTTCCTGGAATAAACCTTCCTTAGTCATAATGTAGTATTCTTTTAATAATTTTGCAGGGTCAGTTTTCTAATATTCTATTTAAATTGAGATTATACAGTACTTTTGTCTTCTGCAGAATCTTTGTTATGTTTTGGTATCAAAGTTAAACTGTACACATAAATGCATTGGATAAATATCTATCTTTTTATCTATGGCTGGTTTACATAACACTGGCATTATCTCTTACTTAAAGATTAGATAAACTCAGCTGGAAATTCACCGAGTCCTGGTGCCTTTTGTTAGACCTTCTATAGTAATTAGCCTACTCAAATTTTCCACTTCTTAATAGGTCAGTTTTGGTAATTGAGATGTTTCTAGGAAATCATCTATTTCATTCAGGTTTTCAAATTTATTACCAGAGAGTTGAATGCTTGACAAAATGTTAATGGAAAATGTAGACAAATATAATGTTCAGAATGTTACTTAATATAAATAGGTAAAGGATATGTACATGGTCATGTATTGGATGATATAAAATGAAAAAATTGATTGGATTTGGGGATAGGTTGTTGGGTAATTATTTTTACCATGGGTTTCTGATATTTTAATAAGATATCAGCAATATTATTAAAAAGATGAAGCATTGTACCATAGTGGTTAAGAATGTATGTACTGAATTTGGGTAGACGTGGACTCAAATCCTGGGTCTGCCAGCTGATCCCTGTATGAGGTGGGCCAGTTACTAGGAGTCTCCTGACCTCTGTTTCCTCATTTGTAAAATGGGGACAGTAACAGTGCCCCTTTCCTAGGGTTGATGTGAGTACCAAATGTTGTGATGCAAAAGGGCTCACCACAGTGTCTGACATATTATTAAGCCCTAACTTATTAGCTATAGTATAGTCATCAAAAAAGCAAACTATCAAAGAGCCTGATGGCTGCAGTTTGACTCTCATCACAATTGACACCACTTATGATTTTGTTTAGCCTTCCCAGCCTTAAGGGATGAGATGGCAAAAATGAATAGTCTTGAGGTACAGCTGCTTTGTTATTATTAAACTCACAGACCCTGTTGAGTCAAGAGTTTAGTGGAATTCAAGTTGATATGCAATGCAGATGGCAGGAAGACCTCCAGGCAGGGGTATCAAAGTGACAGAGCACAATGAAAGAGAATAAATAGGCCAAATGAGGAAAAGCTGGAGGAATTTGGAAAGAGGCAGCAGAGTACTATTGACAAGGATGCAAAGAGTTTCAGGCTGTCAGAGTTTAAATCTTGTTTCCACTACACAGATACCATCTGTGTCTTTGAGACTTAATGTTTTCACCTTTAAAAGGGGACTAATAATAGCACTTGCCTCATAAGGTAATTTTGAGAATGAAAGTAGATGATGCATGAAAAGTGCCTGACACATAGTAGGCACTCAATAAATGTTTCATATTAAGAGGTGGTCAAAGCAATGCAAATAGATGAAGACTCTCTAATAAAATATGGAGTGGAGTAATGTAAATTCTCATGAACTACACCTGCAGTCAGCAGAAAAGATGATGGAACAGGAATTTCTAAGGAACCTGATTCCTAAATGAGAAAAATAATGGGGGGAAAACAGTACACCATCATTTTTTCTACCCCTTTCTTAAACTTGTAACTGAATTTGGAAGAAGTCCATGTTGGTTAGGGGCATGGTATTCAAAATCCAATTGAATTCTCTGGATGTTACTAGTTACGGCAATATAAGTAATGAGAAGTGGCAATAAGTGTGCAGATGTGCATTTAGAAATGACCCTTTGGCAGAAAGTTGAGGATCTTTTCTGTGGGGGGATGGTAATGTTGTGGAGGAAAGCAGAATCGACCAGAACAGATATTGGCAGAATTGATAAGAACCGATGTTGGGGAAAGGCTAGGTTGGGGGAAAAAAGTGATAAGATGATTGACATACATGATGGAAATTTTAGAATTTGAGAGATTCAGTGTATTTTTAAAAAATATTATTTATTCTCAAAGTTTTTGTTGTTTTGTCATTTTCTTTTAAGCAGGTTATATTTAAGGGAGCTGATTTTCTTTTAAGCAGGTATATTCTAGGGAGCTGATCCTTATGGGAAGAGAAAGGGGTTTACTGCAGGGAGAGACTAAGGGAAACATCTAGAGTGGCTATAGGATAGGGTTCCCTCTCTTGGATGCAAGGAGAACAATTCTGATTGAAAACAGAAGGATATATTTTGTCCAGTTAGAAGAGAACCTGCTTCCCTAAAGACACAGAGTACAAAGAAAAAGAGGTCTTAGAGAACATATAGAAAAAGAGGGCTAGCCAGATAGGCACACAAAAAAGTGGACGGGGAAGGAGAAATCAATGTGGCCGTAAATGCTGAAATTCTCTGTCTATTTGTAATTTCCAAATTTACTTGAAGTTTGTATCCCGATGTTCTGTTGCAATAGTAAAATAGCCTGAGCACTCTAAAGGGATGGCCGAGCATGCCGTGCTGGAATAGATCACGTAGACAAGGAGAGAAAATCGTTAAATGTTGAGACAAGGAAAGAGCCCCCAGGTGTATTGTCTTTGGATCAGAACGCCTGCTTTCTGCAATGGATGGCAGAAAGATATTAAAAGAACAGCAAAAGCCAACTGGTACATCATCAGGGCTATGTTTTTAACATAGATGATGTCTCTGAATTCCTAGTCAAAGAGAGGATTATGCCAAGGGGATGGAGAAGGAAATAGGAAAAATATTCAGAAGAATGAGAGAGGAATGCCAGTTAAAACAAAGAGATACCATATATGATCTACCAAATTGGCAAAGACTTAAAACAAATTATAGTACCTAGTGTTACCTAGGATAATGGAGACTGGTACTCTACACATTACTGGTAGGAATATTCATCAGCACAGCCTTTCTCCACTCAGATTTGGTAATGTGTACAGAGAGCCTTAAAAATGTGCAAACTTTCAAAGCCATTGTTTTAGTTGGGATTAGTTCAGCTGTATATGATAGAAAACCAACTTCTAAAGTGACTCAAGCAAGATAAAAGAGTATTTCTCTTTCTTTCTGGAGGTAGGCAATCCAGGGCGAGTACGGTACTCCATAGACAGTGCCATGGACCCAGAAGAAACCTATCTTGTTGCTTGACCAGCCTCAGCAAAGGTTTCTTCTCATGTCCTTGGAGCTCCTTCAGCTCCAGCCATCCTATCAGCACTCTGCCAGAAGGAAAACAAAAAGAAGACTTTACCTTTAGACAGCACTTTGCAGAAGCCACACACTACACTTCCACTTAGATCCTAATGCCTAGAGCTTCTCGCTGAAAAGATGTCTGAAAAATGTAGCTTTTATTGTAAATATCTGCGTGCACCGAAAATTCAAGGTTCAAATAGTAAAAGAAAATCAGGGAACAACTACTGGGGATAGCTTAGCAACACTCTGTGGCCCATTTCATTTTTATGAATTTATCTTAGGAAGTAATCAGAAAAAATAATCATATATATATGTATAGATATTTATTGCAGCACTACCATAATATGGGAAAATTAGAAATCATCTAAGACTTCCAATAGGGGACTTATTTATTAAATGTAATACACATGTACATCAGATACTCTGCAGTCATTAACATGGTACGTAAAATAAACATGGAAAAATAATTGTGAGGCTTTACTGATTGAGAAAAGCAGTGCATAAAGTGGTATGGTTGGTATCATCGTAATTTGTAAGAAAAAGTCTAAGAAATGAAAGAATGGATATACACCAAATGTTATCTTTATGGTTGGTTGGCACTATTTTAATTTGTACTTTGTAATTTCTACGTTTCTTTCCAGTGAGTATTAATGCATAAATTAAAAATGAAATCTCCAACCAGGATTCCATACCTCCTTTGCAGTATCACAGAAATCTTTGAAATCTTACTGTTTCTCAAACCATCATAGTGATCTGCTGACTCTCCCACTTTTGACTTTTTCTATACTAATCCTTCATAAATAAAACTAGCACATTAGTTTCCCTAGAAGAAGAACTCTTACCTTATTATTTTTCTGTTACTCTTGAATACTCTGCAATTGCTTCTTGAGTTATAATAAATAAAAAATGCCTTCCTTGAACTGCAAAGTTCTCTGCTAGATGTTCAAAACCTACTTGTCATGCCAAAGACATCTGTCCTGCCAAATGTGCTATTTGCTGGTCCCAAACATCCAGCCATTTTCTGCTTCTATGCCTATACTCAAGCTGGTAACTATTTCAGAAATGCCCAGCTTTCTTTATCTTTGGCTGTTGAAATCCATCTTCCATGATCTTTAATGTTCTTCTCAGATGCTATCTCCTCCCTGAAACAATTCCAGTAAATGTGATCTCCACTAACTTTTTAAATAGCAGTGGTTATCTTCTGTCTTATACAATAGCTATTTTGGGTCTTGTCTTCTCCCTTTTCTTAGAATCTTGCAAATTCCCTTAAGCCCAGTCCTCTATGCTATTCATCTCTGTGCCATCTCCTCCACCCACCCTCTCCCTGTCATTATACATATCACAGAACTTAGGTACAACGGGAGCTCAGCCAATATTCATTAAACTAAATTTAATTGAATAAAATTTACATGCTGTCATAAGAAGGAGATCACCACTGCCCACAGGGAAAAGGGAGAAGAGGAAAAGAAATGGTAAAGTGATGTTGAGAAGGTGATTCACAACTGTGAAAGAAAACAGGCATAGTGAGAAGAAGTTTCCAAAGAATGAGAAGAGTTTCCAAAGAATAAAATGTCACCGAAATTTAATCTAATAAAAACCATACGATTTAGGGAAATACAAAAAAGCAATAATCAAAGTCGTTTGTCATTATGCATGGGTTTCTCCATAAAATTGACACTTGGTCTTATGTTGAACACCTCTAGTGACAAGGAACTTATTACTTTGCACAGTAGCTTATTTCTTTAGGGGACAATTCTGTTGGAAGTTTCTCTTCTTTTTTGTACTGAGACAAAATAAGTCTTTATCATTGTTTCATGTGTCCTATTTCACCTCAAATCTTCCTTCTCTTTGAGAGCCCTTCATATGTTTGATCAAAGCCATCATGTCCTCTAAATGTTTCCTCTCTTAAGCTAAGCTCCTTGTTTTTATTTCTCATCCCTCATTCCAGGGCCCTCCCAAAGGAGCCTATCTTTCCAACAGGTTAATATTCTGTCACTGGTATTATCAGATCTGATGCACATATTGCCCTTCTTCACAGTGTAGGAGATATGCTAATATCACCACTTGTGCCACTTTCCCATAAATCTCTCAGCAGGTTTTATATTTTATGAAACCTGAAATAAAGCAGCTTTAACAGATAGCTATTCGTATTGACATTTTATCTGATTCTCAGCACAAATTCCTAACTCTTCCGTTCCAACAAGTTTGCCATTTCCAGATTATTTTCCTTAGAAATTACGGAAGCACTACTGCATATGTGTAAGAAAGTCCAGAACAGGTGGGTACTGCCTCAGAGGCACACATATTTGCAATCAACGATGGGCACAAAAGACAGTGTTACTGAATCGGGTCCAGCTGCTCGCCACTCAAAAGTCAATACTTGAGAGAGAAAAATGTTTGTAGAAAGGAAAGTTGCTTTTCATCAGAATGCCGGCAATCTGGGTAGATGGTGGACTCAGTGTCCCCCCAAAACCACCTCTGAAGATTCTGCTTGACCATGAAAGTTTTAATAGGAAAAGGGGAAGTAATCTCAGTTAGTCACTGAGATAGGGTGTCAGAGTCATCACCATCCCCCACTGAGTGTAGGCTGGTTGACTTCTTGTGATCTTTCTCTAGATGTTATCTTGTTCACACAGTTTGTTCACAAGATTACTGAAGGGGAAGCTAGGGAAGAGATCTGGTCACCTTTTAATTATTAATTCTTCATTTCTACTTCTTTGATCTATAGAAAGAACCAACAATTTAGGCAAGGTATTGCGTGATCAAAAGATTTGAAAGGTGTGCTTGGGCTGGAGATGAGTTGAGCACGGAGGTGCCTGGTTTAAAAGTGAGTTACAATACAGCTTTGCTAAAGTGAGAAGAAAAGGGGCTTCATGCTGAGGGCAGTTTCCTGGAAAGAGCTGCTTACAACGGTGCTCACAAAATGAGTCAATCTTTAGATGGGCAATTTCAAATATTGCCTCATTATTTTTTTTCTGTTAATCCCGTCTCAACCAGGAAGCTATATTACTAGAAGTTTGGACATTAGAAATGGAACATGGTTTATTTCACAACTCTCTAGAGGAAAAGGATATCTTGGATTTTGTAATTTACTTTCAGGCCACAGATAAATGCTAAGCTCTTGTCTATATCTGTCTGTGAAATACAGTGTCAGACATACAGGAAACAAGAAGTGAATGAATGAATGAATGAATTGTATACAGTACACAGCTTTTGAGACCATGTGAAGAATCCCTTTAGGGACAAGAAATTATCTTTGTCATGGAGGCATGGTGGGCATCACCTAGAGAGAAATAAAAACACCAGAGAAAGTTGCTACAAAGAGCAGAAACTTAATAAATGCTATTTCCTTCTCCATGAGTTGAATACAATTTTTGCCAAATAAACATACTTAGAACCAAAAGGACATCAAGTACATCTTTATATGGATAAGGGAAAAACCTGGAAGTCAAGTATCTTGTACAAGGTCATGTCCCTAGTTAGCTGAACAATTAGGGTACAAACCCGGGTGTCCAGACTTCCAATTCAGCATTCTTTCTGTCATAAAAAGTAAGGGATTTTTTCTTTCTTTTTTTTCTTTTTCTGGCTTACACAAGCAAAATATAGTTACTAGGATAAACCCCAAAGAGGCAGAAGTGGGGAACCAAGGAAAAGCAACATTATACCACTGCTGTACAGGAGGCAAGAGACCAAGGCAAGAAAGATGACTCAGACATCTAAGCCACCAGTATGCCTGCAGGATGGGGACACCAACAACTTCAGCAAATAGAATGAGACAAAAAACAAATTAGATTTTTAAACCCTTATTAGATAGATGTAGGAGATGGAAGAGTTACAAATATATGATTTTTATCTCAACAGCGTCTCCCTAACTTGAATGGTGTTAATGATTGATTTAACACTGATTGAGTAATTAAGGGAAATGAAGGGATAATCCCGAATCCTCAAAGGAGACAGAGCAGCTGCTCCTGACAGGGTCAAGCTGGCCTCATTAATTGCTGACTGCAACCCTTGAAAAGGGCCCCACTGGACCAAACTCTGTGGATTAGTTGTGTTAAATAACAAAAATTCAACTGAATTAGCTCAACAATCAAATTGGCTTTATCAAACAATTCATGAATAAAGCAGCATCCCAACTAGCAAGTAGAAAGAGCTTTGCCAAGCTACAGAATAGGAAAGGTTTTTAAAGGTAGAAAGTAGGCAAAAAAGGAAATTATTAGCAAGGAACGTGTTGTTTCAGGGAAGGTTGCGCTCCTTAGGGGAATAGAAGGGTTCTATAGGGTGGATTACCCCAATAATTCTGACCAGGTAATTCCATATTGGCTGGTTAAAGGTTATATTCTTGAGGGAAGCTAAAATTGCGATTAGGTTTGGTATTATGTCTCGATCTGGTGATAAAGTCTTAGCGCCATTGACTCCATTTGGGGCCTGCTGTCTCTTTTTTTAACAATTTCCCCCTTTTGATTAGACTCTTAGCTCAGCTGAGAGATGTGATAATTTAAAGCATTAGGTAGCAGTACTCTCAGTTAGTGCTCTGTAGTTCTTGCACCTTTTGTTGATCCTTTGTGTAGTATTCATTCCTCATGACATTTTTTTGCTTGATGTCTATAATATTCACAGGCCATAACTTCAGGTTCACAATTTTTAACTTGGCCATTCTCTTCATTTCTTTTCTAGTATTGCAGCCTTAGGGAGATTATTTGCTTGGTGGTTAGCAGCTATTTAAAGTTTTTAAATTCTTGGTGGTTAGAACACATATTTAAAGCTTTTGAGAGACTACAACACACCAGGGAGATTACTCTGCTTATTATAAGCAGAATAATTCCCATTGCTTGGAGTGCACTTTATAGCCATGGTCCCCCAAACCCAAACCATTCAAAATCAAATAGGTCAGAGAAAGACCCTGTGGAAGGAGTCACCTTTTTAAGCCAAGTGTCTTGCTCAGGGACCTTATGTAACTGAGTTTCAACCTTCCCAGATGTGTTAATCCAGGTGCAGCAGGCTGTGTTGCCCACAGAAGAGACACCTCCCTGCTCAGCTAAAAGAGAATTAAGAGTGATCCTGTTATCAAGAACAAATTTACCAGAGAATCTAAGGAGTTTTTTGTCGGCTAATGTCTTAGCAGTGGATTCTACAATATTCTCAATAGTTAAGGAGAGATTTCTGATCATATTCTCTTCTACATTTACTCTTAACTAGGGAAGTATAGCCCTGCCAAAGGAAGCAGATCCTTAGTCAAGAATGCCTTTCTAATTAAACTATTTGAATTCATGGGGGTTGACCAATGAGGTGCCTCAGTCTGACTGCGAACAGTTAGCGGCACAGTTAGGTAACCTAATAACATTGCTGGATTATGCACCAGGCATCCAGGCCAAGGAGAATGATAACCAGCACAGACAACAATTAATCTTCTTGAGCACAAAACACTTCCGCTAAGATGACACTGTTAATATATTCGTTTGCAGGAATTGTTGCATTTGCCCATTTAAGCCAGGGATCAGTTAGATTTTCTCCTAGCCTGAAATAAAAAGTTGTTCTAAATTTCAGAGTTTACCAGCTTTAGCAATGCCTTGGGGGATGTGAATGATGGTGTTATCTTTCCAGGCCAATGCCAGAGTAAAGGTAAAAAGGGAAGTAAAAAAAAAAAAAGGGGGTTTTATGTTAAAGTATAAGGTCTTATTCTGGCATCTTGGGAGAAAGCAATCTACTGTGCCGTCAGCCAGTTCTCTTCCTAGTCAGTTTTAGTTGGAGGTCTCCATCATTTGCACAGGACCAAATGTCAGGTGCAGCCCTCTTCAGCTGTGAGATGCATACCAAGGTTCAAGTCCCTGAAGTTTGGCTGTCATCTGGGTAGGGAGGAAGATCTGGTTAGTCTCTTTTAAGGAAATATAAGGGTAATCTTTGCTCTTACTAATTCCAAATGAGAGGGTAGGAGAAAATCCTAAGTATTAGTTTGGGAAGTTACAGTCAGACATTTGAAGAAACTGTAAGAATTCAGGATTCAGTCCAACTTACGGGTATATAACAAAACCTTAAAGATAATTAACAGGACTAGAATCTAATATAGACAAATGAGCAAACATAATTTTTCTTTCTACAGTTATTCCCATTTCTTTTTTCCAAGGTTGACCACAGTAAGACTGATTTGTTTGCATTAAATGTGGCTTGAATATTTATATAAGTGCAGCAAGAATAGTGATTGACCATATGAACTCTTTCTAAGACTGCTTTGCTGGAGCTTTGCAAGCAAGGGTACCAGGTTGATTTTTTTCAAGGTGTTTTATTGGCTCTGTAAAGTCAACTTAATTCCTTAAAACTATCTGGTCATATCTGAGACTAGGAACAGCTCTCTTAAATACGACATTCGGGTCAAAGATTTGGTAATATAATCGATGTTTCCAGTTGTGTCCTGTTACAAAGAGAACAGATTGCTTTTTATTTTTTTTAGTTATTTTTAAAATTTAATTACTTAAAAATTTAAATTGAAGTATAGTTGCTGTACAGTATTATATAAGTTACAGGTGTACAATATAGTGATTCACAAGTTTTATTTATTTTTTTAAATTTTTATTTTTTGCCCTTTAAAATCTTAACATATTTTAATTATTTTATTTTATTTTTTTAATTGAAGTATCATTAATTTACCAATACAATGTTGTGCCAATCTCTGAAATCCACAATTTTTAAGGGTTATACTCCATTTATAGTTATTATAAAATATTGGCTATATTCCCTGTGTTGTACAGTATATCCTTGTAGCTTATTTTATACCTAATAGTTTGTACCTCTTACTCCCTGACCCCTATATTGCCCCTCCCCACTTTCCTCTCCCAGCTAGTAACCACTACTTCGTACTCTATATCTGTGGGTCCGCTTCTTTTTTGAAGCAGAACAGATTCTTACTGAACTTATCTAATTAAGTAACATTTTACCATAAAAAGAATACTCAAGGGCTTCCCTGGTGGCGTAGTGGTTGAGAGTCTACCTGGCGATGCAGGGGACACGGGTTCGTGCCCCGGTCCGGGAAGATCCCACATGCAGAGCGGCTGGGCCCGTGAGCCATGGCTGCTGAGCCTGCGCGTCCGGAGCCTGTGCTCTGCAACGGGAGAGGCCACAGCAGTGAGAGGCCCACGTACCACAAAAAAACAAAAAAAAAATACTCAAGAGTTTTCAAATTCTGGACGGATCAGATAGAGATAAAAAAATAATTGTTTCATCTTTCTTTGTAAAGGTATACTTTACCAAATTGTTGTATGTCATAGTTTAAGATAAAAGGTTTCCGTATTAAGGAAACACCCATGTTTCAAACAAAAAGTCATTAAAATTATAATTATTCTCCTGAGTTCATTCAGACCTATGTAATTCATACTTGTTCTGCATGAATCCAGTTTTTTCATTAGTTCCAGAAATTCTTACCCAATTCAGTTTTATGATCTTAAACTTATCAGGAATCTGTGTTAGTCAAAGTTCTTTCCATGAATCTCCTTGAAGATAAGGCATTTTCGCAGAAACATTTTGGTAAAAGCATCAAAGTAAAACAATAACCATGAAAAGACTTAAAGATGCTTTTTTTTTACATCTTTATTGGAGTATAATTGCTTTTTTTTGTTTGATAGGGATTGCATTGAATCTGTAGATTGCTTTGGGTAGTAGAGTCATTTTCACAATGTTGATTCTTCCAATCCAAGAACATGCTATATCTCTCCGTCTATTCGTATCATCTTTAACTTCTTTCATCAGTGTCTTATAATTTTCTGCATACAGGTCTTTTGTCTCCTTAGGTAGGTTTATTCCTAGATAAGAAAAGATAAAGTTATTGAAATAAAAAATAATTATTAAGAAAAAAAATGGACGGATAGAACCCTAGGACAAATGGTGGAAGCAAAGCTATACAGACAAAATCTCACACAGAAGCATCCACATACACACTCACAAAAAGAGGAAAAGGGGAAAAAATTATAAATCTGCTCTAAAAGTCCACCTCCTTAATATGGGATGATTCGTTGTCTATTCGTGTATTCCACAGATGCAGGGACATCGAGTTGGTTGTGGAGCTTTAATCTGCTGCTTCTGAGGCTGCTGGGAGAGATATCCCTTTCTCTTCTTTGTTCTCACAGCTCCCAGGGGCTCAGCTTTGGATTTGGCCCCGCCTCTGCGTGTAGGTCGCCGGAGGGCGTCTGTTTTTCGCTCAGACAGGATGGGGTTAAAGGAGCCGCTGATGCGGGGACTCTGGCTCACTCAGGCTAGGGGGAGGGAGAGGCACGGAGTGCGGGGCGAGCCTGCGGCGTCATAGGCCGTCCTGACATTGTACCAGCTTGAGGCGTGCCGTGTGTTCTCCCGGGGGAGTTGTCCCTGGATCCTGGGACCCTGGCAGTGGCGGGCTGCACAGGCTCCCCGGAAGGGAGGGGTGGATAGTGACCTGTGCTCGCACACAGGCTTCTTGGTGGCGGCAGCAGCAGCCTTAGAGTCTCATGCCCGTCTCTGGGGTCTGCGCTTTTAGCCGCAGCTCACGCCCGTCTCTGGAGCTCCTTTAAGCAGCGCTCTTATTCCCCTCTCCTCGGGCACCAGGCGATGCTTATTATTAAAGAGCCTATCAGAGTTCATTATAATGGAATTGATGAGGAATTTTGGTCATTTCTGTAACATGCAACATTTTAAGATAATAACTAGAATTATGACTAATAACATATACAAGACATACGGGATTTCCAGGAATTACACAGAATTTCTAGAACACATAACACATACCTATACAAATATAACAAAGAATGCTTAGTATTACTTATTTGACAATGGTTTGCATGTAATTTAATATATTAAATAAGTCTAATTAGTTTAACATCTCTTTTTCTTTAAGAGAGATGGAATAAATCTTCTGAGATGTTCCAGGAGCCCCCTAGAAAATCCTAAGTTTATTTCTACGTCAAAAAGACTTCATCAAGAATTTTACTTTTGGAAGTTTGTCAAAAGTATCCAAAGGTTTTAAAACACTTGGTCAAATAAGATCATGGGTCACTGTGAAACAATACTTAGCTATTCATTTAACCATACTGACAACTAAACACTTCGCAGGCAAAACAGAAAGTTAAATAGTTGTAAAACACAAACGAAGAAACCGAAAACCTTAGCTCTTTTAATAGAGATTTAACTTTCTAAACTTTATCATTTTAGCAGAGAGAAAAAACTAATTTTCATTTTGTACCAATGTACTTCCGATATTAAAACATTAAATAAATTTATTTCAATCTTAGCCAGCTTGACTACACATAAAATTACTTTCCCAAGGGTTTTTTTTTTTTTCCACAAATCTTCCACAACTTTCTTTTTTGCATTAAGATTTTGTGTTATGTTTTTCCTCTTTTATACTGAAATAACCAGTTTCACTTTAGGACAAAAATTACTTTCTTTTCCCTTAACAAAAATACATCTCCATACCTCATACCTTTTCTTAACCCAAAAGACATTCTACTTGCTTTGTGTAAAGAGTATTGCGGAGCACAGGCTCCGGATGCTCAGGCTTAGCGGTCATGGCTCACGGGCCCAGCCGCTCCACGGCATGCGGGATCCTCCCAGACCGGGGCACGAACCCGTGTCCCCTGCATCAGCAGGCTGACTCTCAACCACTGCGCCACCAGGGAAGCCCTCTCCTATTATTTTTAATAGCTTTAATCGCATATATTAATTCAAATTTTAACCCCTAGAAATGTTAATTTCTAGTGAAAAATAAGAAGTAAGCAATTGTAATCTATCTGTTACAACAGTATTCTTTACATTGACAAATTAATGAATACATTTCATGATCTCTAGAAGCATAAGCTTTCTCATACTACAGTCTTTTAACGTGGCACACAGCTTGTTTACTAACGGGAACAAACATCTCTGGTTCCTTCGTTATAAGAAGACAAAAGTAGATAAATCTGTTTAGTAATTAATGTTTCATTATTTTATCATATTTGGAAATGATCTGGATGTTCAATGAATTTAACTTAACTCACCATTGAAGTTAACTTAGCAAAACTTAAGCTATCAGGTTACCAGAAATATTTGGGAAACTATATTAAAAGTTTACCTAAAATCTTTTTATCCTACTTACATTTATTTAATTTACTTGTTCTTAAGAATTACGTTTATATTAGCCACAAAAACTTCATGAGACATTAGACAAAGTCCGCCATAATCACAAACTGCTTTTCTTGCTGACAGATTTTGTAAGAGATAACATGAATTTATGTGACTTTGAGTAAGCCTAGGTAGAATAAAGGTATTTCATTTAATGTTGATAACTCTAAAGACATGCCTGTTTTAATTAAACCAAACAAACTTAAAGTAGCTTTAGTACTGAATATTTTCCCAGATCACATGAACCTTGAAGGCATTTGGGTTAATTTCTGTTATATTTCTGAGATTTAGAAATAATTTATAAGCACTTATTTGTAAGCCAGTTAGAGGTTTAGTTTTTTTTTGTTATGTTATTTTTTTACAAATTAATTTTGGCAATACCATCCAGATGTAGACATGTACCATACATCTACAACATATATACATATATATATATATATATATATATATATATATGCATATATATAAGCATATAGACAGATGCACAAAGAGAACTTATAGCTTCTGTTTCTAAAATTACGGCCCTGAATCAGGTACACAAAACTCACTAGTTGTAAAGGAATTTGTATCTCAGTGTTTTTTAAAATTTTCAAAAGACTTTTCCAAGTTTGATTTGTTTTGCTTTATTTTGTTTTTGATAAAAATTACCTCCCTGATGTTTGTACTTTCACATTTACACCTCAGAAGCACAGGGAGGAAATGCAGTTATAAGCCATTTTAAGATAAATATGAGAAGTTTTGGGATTGATTTTTAAAAAGTAGCTGAACTTTGGGCTTTCCTGGTGGCACAGTGTTTGAGAGTCCGCCTGCCGATGCAGGGGACACGGGATCGTGCCCCGGTCCGGGAAGATCCCACATGCCACGGAGTGGCTGGGCCCGTGGGCCATGGCCGCTGAGCCTGAGCATCCGGAGCCTGTGCTCATCAACGGGAGAGGCCACAACAGTGAGAGGGCCGTGTAATGCAAAAGAAAATAAATAAATAAAAAATAGCTGAACTTTGAATTGCCTCTAGAGCTGCATTTCTGGTTTTGTAGAGATTTGTAAGATAAGGACAGTTGCTCTTTATTCCCCAAAGGACTGGGTTGCAGCCTAAATGACATCATAGGGTGATCCACCCACCCAATGACATTACCCTTAATTTGCTTTTTTATTATGCATATGTTAAGGAGAAGATTTCTAACTAAGATGGAAATCAAAAGATTTATATGTTCTAGATTTAGAGCTGTTTACCTTTGGAATGTTTTTTAGTAAATCCTTTCACAAAGGCTTCAGAAGGTTTTTCTTTCCCTCTGGGTACATCATTTTATTTTTAGCTTAAGGGAGGAGACCTAAAAAAGATTCCTATTGGGCTCTGAATATCAGCTTCCTATCTGGCCAATCTCTGATCACAGAGCTACTTAAAAATTCTTTTAAATATCTTGTCAGTTTTCAACAGAGACAAACAGTAACATTTCTGGCAGCATTAAATAACCCTTCCTTGAACGTAAGAGCAGTCCCCAAAGAGGGTGCAAAATATATTTTATATTCCTCTGTCTACTGGGTATTATAGACAGAGATCCAGGAGGGCTGATTCTGGTGAGCATTTTTACCCTTAGCCAGCTTCTGCCAGTTTTTCCAGGATCCCCTCTACAGGCTGCAAGGGGGTTTAAAGTAGAGGGTATAGCTTTGGTATCCTAAATTTGGCATTCTTAAAAATAATTTTAATTTTCCTTAGGTGTTTAAGGGAATAATGTACGAATTTACCAGAAAATCTCCCAAAGTCTCCTGAAATCTAGGAGGGGCCCATTTGAGGGGTTAGATAAGAGGGCATTGGAGTTGATGTTAAAAATTTTGCATAGGCCCTTTGAGGTCCTATCTCTTTTCCAGTGTTCCAGATGATTACAACTGAGACATTGTTTCCTGAGCCAGCATTTTATTGATGAACCCTAGGAAAGTGCAATGTGAGGGGTCCAGGTGTTATTTTAGGTGCCTGAACTTGGAACTGTTGCAGCTGTAAAGTTAATGGATTGGCAGACTGCTGTTTACAGTCTTGTGTCATTAAATTTTCACTATCGTTTTGCAACACATTTTTTAAGGAAGCTATTTTAGAATCTTGGAGCTTTGGGGAAGCATCTACATACCAATGAAAATAGGCATTGCATTCTGTCTGTTTGATATGGGAACCCTTACTTTCAAGGGCACTTCTTAAGCAAACAGTCTTGTCTAATTGGATCATTACCCATAATGGCCATTGTAATCCTAATTTGTCTTTAGTAAGATGTTGCTGTTTGTGCAGATATTTACAGCTTCTGGGACCACAGTTCTCTGACATAAAATCAGCAGGTGTGCCAGAAGGTGGCATGTGAAACTCTTTGGGTTTTGAGGATCACATTTTATATATTTGTTTGTTTGTTTTTTGCTGAGCCCTTGGGTCTTTTAGAGCCAAACTAATACCTAAAGGGGATGTGATGTGGGGTTGGGAATTATGTGGTGTTTACATTACACAAACGTGTGCCTTTTTGCATGGAAATTTTCTTGATGTTGATGGGTGATCTGGTGTCAATCTATCCCATTCTATGACCAATTTATCCTAACACAGGAGTCTTTGACTTAGGTGGTAAGAATTCTAACTCTTAAATGCCTGATCCATGCTCACTACTTTTTATGGCTTTTCTTTCTGCTTCTAAGATCTCCATTAGCAATAGCCTTTATCTACACAAAATATGACAAATGGACATGGGCACCTTAACACACCAGCAGTGACCAAGAGATATTACTGCAGACGGACCAAGAGAAGACCATGCACACCATCAGCAATTTCCAGCAGCAACTGAACCAGCAAACTCCAGTAAATGGGAACTGTAGGCTGGAAATGAGGCAAGGGATTCCAAACAACTGGGGAATTGCAGAGGAAACCAAGGCCTAGGGTCTCGGGTTCCAGATAGAACCGTCTGCCAACTCAAGCTGACTTACTAAGCCCTTGACTGGAAAGTCAATTAGATTGAGAACTCAATGTAAAGAAAGTGGAGCTCAGAACTGAGATACTTACCCACGGCCCTCAGAAATAGTGAGAAAGATAGTGAACTCCAGGGGTTTGTGGGATATCATGCCTGTGTTTCTCATTGTCCCTGAAGCCTTTGAATGTTCTCCTTCATTCCCACTGCTGCCACCAAATCTGTTAAATAACAAAAATAAAAATACAAATGAGTAGATTTAAAGACTAAATTGGCTTTATTGAACAATTCATGAATCGGCAGCCTCCCATTTAGCAAATAGAAAGGAGCTCCTCTGAGCTACAGAAATGGAAAGATTTTTAAAGGTAGAAGAAGGGCAGAAAAAGGAAAGTATTAGCAATGAAATTAGACCTTTCAGGAAAGGTCATTCTCCTAAGGGAAACAATAGTGAATTACCCAACTAGGACTGACCAGGTAATTCTAGATTGGCTGGTTAAAGCTTACTTTCCTGGAAGAAGCTGATTCTGCAATTAATTTGGGTATTGTCTTGGTTTGGTGATCTGGGCTTAGCACAGATGACTTCATTTTGGGCCTGTTGTCTCTTTTTTTTTTTTTTTTTTTTTTTTTTTTTTTTTTTTTGTGGTACACGGGCCTCTCGCTGTTGTGGCCTCTCCTGTTGCGAAGCACAGGCTCCGGACGCACAGGCCCAGCGGCCATGGCTCACGGGCCCAGACGCTCCGCGGCACGCGGGATCTTCCTGGACCGGGGCATGAACCCGTGTCCCCTGCATCGGCAGGCGGACTGTCAGCCACTGCACCACCAGGGAGGCCCTGTTGTCTTTTTTAAGTTAATATTTTTCTATTTTCTTGAAAGTATTAATTTTTTAAAAAGCTGGCAATATACAGCCAAAGACAAAGTCTCTTACTTCCTTTCAAGTTGTTTGATTTTTTTGGAACACAACCTTGTTCGGGATTTTTTTAGGTCACAGTTCTGGAGTTTCCTCTTTCCTCAACTCACTGCACACTTCTGCAGAGCCATTGCCAGGGCCAGGGTCAGGGTTTGCAAAGGGGGTGATGTTAACATCTGTTGATAGCAATGATCTACACTGATGTTTTGTATTCTTTTTCATTCTCTTTGGGACTTGGTTAGGCTAATTTAAAAAAAAAAGAATCTTTTTTCTCTGTAACATTGTTTGAAAGTGGAAATAATTAGACCATTTGGGAAAGTGGCATGTAGTTCAGGGAAACACACATGCTGGATTTTCTAGGACAGTGCCAATTTCAAATATACATTCTTAATGTTTCTGTAAATTTATGACATATGCTGAAAATGTAATGTTCAGTGGTACATCCTATATCTTCCATGTTTCTTTTTGTACAAAATATGTTTTTCATGCTTTTGGCTTTGAGGATTTTGAGTGTCCTATACACAGGTCTGTAAGACAGTGCTACTCAAAGTGTGGTCCCCAGACCAGTAGCAGCATCACCGGGGAGCTTGTTAGAGATGCCAGTTCTTCAGCCCCACTCCTAGAACTGGTGTTTTAACATGGTCTCAAGGGAATTCTTTTGCATGATACAGACTGAGAAGCACTATAGGGTATAGTTTCCGTAATTACTGATTTTTGATACAGGACATGTGCAAATGAAATCTTTGAGATAGCATGGGAATCCCAGGAGTCTATATGACTCCAAAAATGCAATTTAAAATTTATGAGGTCATCTGACATGGTAATTACACTTTCTCAACAGTCCTGCTTCTTTAGCAAAGAGGTATTTTGAAGTCCTGTGATGGCCTTTATGCCCCATAAACCACTGTAACTACACTGTCTTCTTCTGTGAAAGTCTGGACATTGGAAGGAGGTACCCACTTGGTAAAGATTAGTTCTCAGTCTTGTTGGAAGGGTTAGTGAATCCTGCAGCTCTGACTACCTAAGAAATATGTCCAAGACAATATAGAGTGCTGGGAAGGATAAAGCCATGGCCTGCCACCTTATTTATTTTTTTCTTCCTTAAGGCAATAATTCTGCTCAGGTGCTCTGTCGATTGACAGTAGATGGTCATCTGTTTATTACAATTAATGAAAGGGGTGCAAGATGCAACCTATGCTAAATATCTTCTTTGGATTATGAAGGGTTTGTACCATATTACTGGAACATAGAAGGGATTACAATATATCAGATATACCAAGTGGGATATGTCAAGACAAATAGAGTATAAATACTCTATTGTATGCCAAGTGGATTACTGATATATATTTTTCCAATTCTTACAAGCCTTCCTTGGCCAGTCTCTCTAAAGTAAAAACCTCCTCATCTTTCACTATCATCTTACCCTCCCCTGTTTTTCATAGCTCTTATCACAACCTGACGTACATTTTTTTGGTCTATTTTTCTCTATTTGTCTTTCCCACTGAAGCATAAGCTCCAGGAGAGCAAAACCTTTGTCTGTTCTGGTTCCATCTATACAACCAGTGTCTAGAACAATATTTAGCTCATAGTAGGTACTTAGTGAGAGACTGAATATACAAATAGGCAATGGCCATACCCTATATAAAAACAGAACTTTGACATACAACCTGGGGCAACCAACACCTTATATACAATAAATAACCCAGGAAACCAGCCTGCTCTAAGTCAGAAAGGTAGAATGCTATCTCTAGTAACAACCCAGGAAGCTAAACAATGACTTCTGTAGTGATCAGCCCCAAATTACCACAGATTAATTAAGAACTGATAGCTTCCCTACCTTTTGTTTCCATTTCCAATTTAGGAACAACCAGAAGAGGTCAAATATACACCCCTAACCAATCATATAGGATGTCCTGCTTCAAGTTAGCTTTCCTGAAACTTCCCCATGTCAGCTCTTCCAATCAGGGCACATCTGAAGCCTTCTCTTTTTCCACTATAAAGCTTTCCACTCCTCTGCCTGCATCTGAGTTTCTGCCAAAACATCAAGAGATGGGCAAGTGATGTTGGCTGGCCGTCTTGCTACAGCAAGCTCAGAATAAATAGTGTTTGCTTTTCCCATTTGGTTGGTCATTGTTTATTTCCACATCATAAAGGAACAAGAATAACATGGGTTGGGAAGACCACCCAGAGAAGCTTATGAAATCTAGTAAAAAGTGGAAATTTTTATGAAATATACTGTCTGTATAATAAACAGTGTGTGTGTGTGTGTGTGTGTGTGTGTGTGTGTGTGTGTGTGTATAGAGAAAGCAAGAGGATAAAAGAAAGGCAAAAAGAAGGTGTTTGAGTGAGACTCACAAAATGGCCCTGAAGGGCATTAAGAAACACTAACAGTCTTTATGGTTCTGTTAAAATCTTTATATTAGATCCTTGAAAAGAAGGTAATTACAAATTTTCCCAAGAGAAATTTCAACAGTGAGCCCAGAATGAGAATTTAAGAATCAGCAAATATAAGATAGTAGGACCTACCTTCCCAAGTGTAGCATCAGGGGTCACAACCCCCAATGTTCCACTGGACAAAGATAAAGATCAATAAATCCTAAAGACAGCAGGACTCAAGAAGAATTAGCCCCTGAATATTAACAACCCCCCTAAAGATGGAAGCAACATGTATAATTAGGTCAAAGTCCAGTGATCAGAGTGGTGAAAATGTCCGCCCTCATCCAATAAGGCTGGCCAGAAATTGGTCCAAGTGTCCTGGGAGATTCCAGAGAGCATCTCATTGTGTGGATGTAGAGTTTAACTGAAAGGGAGATTATCTAAAATGAGTGTATTGCTATTGATGCCTTTTATTTTATGTCTTGGACTGTAAATTTGCCTAGAGATTCATGTCCCATCCAGCTGTATTTTTCTGGTTGGTCCATTTCACAGGAGCCTGTTCCTGTGCATGTGTGTTGATGCTCAGGACACATCTCCATTTTGGGTCAAGCAGCACACAAGGGTATTCTTGTCCTTTATTAAGCATAGTATGTGTGCCTTGGTCTTGACAGAATGTGATTAAAATGGATAAATTAAAGGGCAAAAGTGAAATCCAGTTATTTTCAAAGCAACTGTAATATAGCAGATCAATAACTTGCAACTTGTTTTTATACCAGTCTGAATTGTTTTTGACAGATCCCCCAATGCATTAAGTGCTGTCTATTTCAGTGTTATCTAGGCACCCTCCGACAGGTCAGCTGGTTTCACTGGGATTATTTCATCCTAGGTTGAAGTGTAATGGTTCATTCTGGGCATGCTGAAAGGCAGGATTTGTAGCAATGTGTGAGCCCTGTGATTCACCGGCGAGATTGTGATGATGAATTGCTTGCCGGAGGGGCGAACACAAAAGTGCTATGAGATAAACCAAGGCCATTATTATCCAGGCATTCTTTGGTATGTCTGGTCAGTTTCAGCTGTGGATGCTGCTTTTTTGTAGAAGATGGGATGGAGACAAGTCTCTTGCTGGTAAAATGCTGAAGGGACAATGATGGAGCATGTTTTCATTCTAGAATTATGAGACAGAAACAAATCTCATGACATAATCTTGTCATTTTCAGGCCCCAGGCAGAACTTCATTTAAACTATCAGAAGAAAATGCTTTGAATACATACAGTACAATATAGTGTGATATTATTATTGATAACAGATTCCTTGATCTTTTGCTAATTGTCCTTAAAAGGAGAACTCCAGAGTTGTCCATTGATTGATCATTTCCATGTCTCAGATCAGAGTTAGTTTTTTCTAATATCTTAATTATTCTGTGTTTGTTTTTCTTTAATGATAGCAGAGAAGCTGTACTGTTTATGCTAATTCCTACACTCTAACTTCAGAGTATCCAAAGGCTTGAGTAATTCTGTAATAACCAAGGTAAACTAATCCTCTTTGTTGCCACAGAGAAATTCCAAAATTTCAGTGGCTTAATACAGATAAAGTTAATTTCTTGCCACAAGCAAAGATTACTCTATCTCAGGTGACCCTTCCTCCATCTTGGAGTGATGCTGTTTTGAAACTGTGGTCTCCAAGATTATCGTGGCAGCAATGTAAGGACCAAAGGTATGAGTTACAGAGTCATTTGAGAGGTGCTTGGCATCACTTTCACTCATCCCATTAACCAGTCATATTGTCCCAATTGAAATGGAGAGTAACAGTTTGAGGTTTGTTGGATATTTGATGAGCACTAAATTTCCACCACACTGGTTCCTTGCAACCTCTCTTTTCTAGGCAGATCCCCTGGGATTTGTTTGTTTGTTTGTTTGTTTTTAATTCTTTATTGCCTGAAATTTATTCCCCCAATCTCTTTTATTCCTCTCAGTTGACTCAGTTGCCTAAAACAACAGGAGGATACACACTACTATATATAAAATAGATAACTAATAAGGACCTACTGTATAGCACAGAGAAATCTACTCAATACTCTATGATGGCCTATATGGGAAAATAATCTAAAAAAGAGTGGATATATGTATGTGTATAACTGATTCACTTTGCTGTACATCTGAAACTAGCACAACATTGTAAATCAACTATACGCCAATAAAAATTTAAAAAATAAAAGACTGGTTTGTATTATCTGGGGCTCCTTGGATCCATATCAAGACCCAAAGTAAATATTCAGTCTCAGTTATCTAAGCTAACTTCTGACATTGTTCACTTCAAAATTTAACTTCATTTGAAGTTGTATAGGCTTTTCCCATCTAGGAGTCTTATTTATGTATTTATTTATTTTTAAGCTTGTGAAATCACCTGAAATACTTACATACGCAATGCACATTTTTGTTTCTCTCTGTCTCTTTAAAAAATTTTTTTTGATTTTTGTTTGATGTAGATGCCCCACTAAGGCCTTAAGTACTGACATGCCTGGTGAAGAGGTTATTTCTCGGGGAGCAGTTCTTACCAAATAGTCTAAAACAGGAACAGCATAACTTCTCCACTCAGTCATTTTATTTCATTATTTTTCCTTTTCAATAAAGTGTGTGCCCTCTGGGATTAATTCACATTAGGAGGCAGGAATCAAGTTAAACGCGTCCATTAAAATGCATATGAAATGAAACAGCTGAAGATTAAAGGAGTCTGTATTTTAAAATACCAAATACGTGCCCATTTTGCAAAGAGAAACAAACAGTTAATAAAGCACAGCAGCTGTGCAAGTGCTAAGAGGTGGCCCTCCTCTGTCCTCCATCATCTCCTGAGTACCCTCTGTATGAGCTCCCCCCATTCTTCTTCGACTCTTCACTTAGGAAACTGAAACCTATGTTCAAAATTATTCTAACATTAGTTGCAGCTCTTGTGAATAGACCATTATGTTCCCAGCTATCCATCTAAAAAGTGGATGAGACTGTTCACATTTCTCTCCATTCTGAAAAAAGCCCATCGTAACCAGCAGACTATCTCATTTTGGGTCTGACCCACCCAGGGCTCCCTTGAACCACAAACTTTGGCACTTTACTTAACCATTCAGTCTGTTGGCTAGAACATTGCTGTGTTTGAAGGGTGGAACTTCTTCAGGAATGAAGTCTCATATAGCATGCAGTGCAGCAGAAAGCTGGACAAAGCATATTTTGAAGTTGCATAGATGAGGGCTAAGTCCGGACCCTGACATCTGATAGCGGTGTCCCCCATAGGAGAGGTGGCTACTTTCCTTATCAGAAAAATGGGCACTGATCAACATCAATTGTAGGATGTTTGTGGGTAACTAGAAATAACCCACTAGATTTACCACAATTAACTAGAAATATATGGGTATTAGCCTGGTACACAGCAAGAGCACAATAATTGATAACTCTTATTCACTTTTATTTCAGATTCTTTCAGTGGATTACTAGTTTTGAGTTTTCTGGATCCAGCTACCTCTCATCCGGCAATGCTTGGCACTATTTATTTTAGCTTTCACTTCAAAACACAAATAAGCAATAGAAACCCACTCTGGCTAAATGCCTTGCCTACGGGCATAAAGTTATTGAATCACCCAGAGCCAAGGCATTAATCTTGGTTTACTGAGAAGCATGCAAATCTGGAGGCATGTTTCTTTTACTTTTTCAGTTGGAAGGAGTCTTGGATGTCACCTAGTTCCCACAGGCAGCCCTTACGGGCCTTTATGGCAAGGATGGATATTTGGGAATATTATTCTTTTTGAGCTACCAGGGATTTTTGTCTATTACCTCATTTCCTTACCACAGAAGTTGAAAATCAGTCTGCAGTAGCAGCTGGTAGAGTTTCTATTCTATATATCAGGAGGGGTTGCTTTTTCCTCATCTTAGGGATAGCCTCTGAAGGGAAATATGATGAAACCAGGGAAATACACTGAGCTGAGTAAAAAAAAAAAAAGAGAGAGAGAGAGATTTAAGTGAGACATTTCTATTGCTATGATTTTATATTAGAAACTACAGTCCATGCATACTGGGAATAAGGATCAACTGTAAAATCTTGTTTTATCCAACTTTAATTCACAAAATGTATTGAATGCCTCCTCTGTACTTAGCATTGCTACTGTGACTAGGTGAATGGGAGCAGTATGGGCTGGTATCCCTACCCTCACATTCCATAAACTGTTTCAGAGATAAAATTTACAAATGTAAATTACTTACAGAACTGGCATCACAAAATTAATTAATTGCCATTATTTCTGTTCCAAGTAACAGGTGTTATAAAAAGTAAAGCAGAAAGAGGTGCCAAACCCTCTCAAAACAGCTGGGAAGTTAGTTGTAGGGGAAAGATAAAGAGCTTTTTTTTTTTTATTGGAGTAAAATTGCTTTACAATGTTGTGTTATTTTCTGCTGTACCATGAAGTGAATCAGCTATAATGTATACCTATATCCCCTCCCCCAAGTGGGACCTCCCTCCCACCCCCCCCATCCCACCCATTTATCCATATCATTTGAGGTATTCACAGGATAGGAGATGGAGAAGTTCAACAGGATGAAAGAACAGACAATATCAGAAATAGACATGGAAATATGCTTGGCCCCCAAATGGAGGTGATGGGCATGAGAGAAATACATTTGCAGAATGGCCATCAAACAACATGCACACAGATACAGGAGTTCTACAAATACCTGTTATTATTTTTCTTAAATATATGGTTTCATATTTTATTAACTATTTAGGGAATATTAAAATCAAATAAAAATTAAAAACGAACCATCAAATATGGTCTACAACAAATTTCAGCATACTGGAGCATGCTGATGCATTAAGTATGTTGCCAGTACAATTCATTTTGTGCAGACATTAGATTAAGCTTTTTTGGTTTCTGTATATATATTTGATTCTTTTGTATAGGAGCCTTGGAGTTATTTTTATTTTCCTTCTCAATGTAGGCAGTCGTGTGTCCAATTATGGGAACTAGTACAAGCAAATTCAATCACACATCCCACAGTGCTAGTATTATGTTGTAAATAGTTCTGACGCTTCTTGGTAGCTTTGGGTGATATTATAAGGAATTCAGCTGTAGAACAAAATGTCCAAGTACACTTAATACTCAGAAAAAAAGCAGTTTAAAAATACAAAACCTACAACTGTTACTGTTTGCAACAATTGATCTGTGAGAATCAGGATTATCTAGATATGGTGAATCTAACAAAACAGAGTGTAGAAATAAATTATGCTATATCTTATATAATCATTCCTCCCCCAGTCTGGCCCCAAACCTCATCTGGTAAACACTTTAGTTTCTTGAAATGTATCTTATTGTTCCATTGGTTTATTTTTTAAGCAGTTATTGCTATAATGTGGAGTTTAAAATATGTCTATGCTGAACATATAAGCTTTTTCAAGTATATATTGAGAATCTGCATTAGATTTTTTTTTTTTTGGATAGAGGTTTACGGTTAAACAATATTTGAAAATTATTGATTTAGAGGCAGAAAATCTGAAGGCTTTGTTCTGAACCTTAGGATCTCCAGGTCTTGAAAACACGTAAGGAGAGGTAGAGGAGCAGAGAACACAAAGAACAGAATTAGCAAAGGACAGGATTTATTGGCCTTAAATTTCAGCAGCTTTGATTTTTCCATGGTTATCCTTTTGATGAAGCATTAAGAGAGCTTGAGTATCCCCAAATTGGATAATTAATCCCTTTATAATTGCTAGATGACTCATGCTTTAGTGTAAAACAAAAGCCTTTCTCAAAACTAGCATGTGTGTCTGGGAGTAGCCCCAATCTGGCTGTGGTCAAAGGCACTGCATTACATCTAAATTAGAATGCTCTGGTTGGCAGCCACTGCTGTCTGAGAAGAGTCAATGTCTCAGAGATGTGGAAGGACCTGAGCTATGAGCCCTTGGGAGAGGGGGTAGAGGTGACCCAGTAGAGGCTTCTGGGTGGTACTGAAGACTGAGGGATAAAGCACTTGGAGCTAGCTGCCATGGAACAAAGAATTCTAAGAAAACAGTTTCTCATCTCCAGTCACTCAGAGGAGAGAAATCCACATGAAGGGTGAGGTCAAGCAGATACCACTGAGTAGTGTGCTATGACGGACAGAATTCATTTCGACCTGCAATGGCTCATCCGTGACGAAGCAGATTTGCTGAAATAACTCTGTCTCGTGTAGAGGTAGAAGAAAGGGTTAGGAAGGAAAGAATCCCCACCCAGCCCACTGAGGATCAAAACTGAAGGGTGGGGGCTTCCCTGGTGGTGCAGTGGTTGAGAGTCCACCTGCCGATGCAGGGGACACGGGTTCATGCCCCGGTCTGGGAAGATCCCACATTCCGGGGAGAGACCGCAACGGGAGAGACCACAACAGTGAGAGGCCCATGTACCGCAAAAAAACCAAACAAACAAACAAAAAAAAACCGAAGGGTGAGCCAGATAATTGGAGGGAATTGAAACTCCATGGACCACTTCTCTTGGTCTGCAGTCACCAGGGCTTATTCTGTGCCAGCCTTGACAATAGTTTTTGTGGCTACAAAGATGAAGACACAGCCTTCAACCTCTAGGAGATTGCAAACTGGAAGGAACAAGATCCATAAGTGATGGTAACACTGTGGTGGGAGCTCATCTGAAGTTTAATACAAGGTGGGAGAAGAGCCCAAAGAACATCCAGTGTAGGTTGGCCAGGCCTTAAAAGAGGGAAGGAATAGAAGGACAATTTTTGATATAAGGGACAATGCATGCAAAGGCAGGAGGTGAGGGAGGAAGATGTACATGAAGCACAGCAAAGAGGGAGCCTTGTTCTCTTGGTTGGAGAACAGGGGAGATGAAACTGGAAACACAGGACAGGCAATATCACAAATGAACCAAGGTCCTGGACCTCAAGCAGCATATATTCTACCAGTAAAACCAGAAAGACAAAAAATTATTTAATATACACAATGCAACATAGAACTGTGGTTGGCTTTTCTATTGCTGGAACCCATAATCAAATTCAGGAGGATAAGTGGAGAATAAGAGGTAATTTCATCTGTACGCCTGCCTGTAAGCAGATTTGAATAAACAACATCCCAGAACTCTTTGATGACTCGCATACATTGGAAATAAGCAAGGCTCTCTTTGATCATGAGGGAAGAGGCAGTGCTGCAAGTACAGTAATAAATACGGAGAGACCAATGTGATAGTGGAAGAGAAAATAACTTCGGAAGAGGAAAATGATCTTCCCGGAGGAGGTGAGATCTAGTTGGGTCTTTAAGGATGAAGGGATGCTTATTAAGAAGTCAAGGAGGGTTAAGGGCATTCTAGCAACAGAGACCAGCCCGTGCAGAATCATAGAAATGAGGAGCGGCAATGGAGATCTGGAGGATGAAACGTAAGCTGGGAACCTTTGATTAGAAGGCTAGAAAATGTGTGTGATTGCAGAAAGGGTGAATGATAAAGAGGAGAGGTCTGATTTTCTCAGTGTTGGGGGAGCCCCTGAAGGATCTTAAATGAAGAAAGGATAAGATACAGAGCTTTTCTAGAAGAGCTTACTCAGTTCTATAAGCTAAGAAAAGTTAATTAGGAAATGTGAGAAAATTGCCACTATAATTTCCTTAGCCTGTACATAGTTGCTGTTTGAAATTTTGTTGAAGTGAGTTTTATATATTCTCTCTCTTTGAAAAGATAAATGGCATTTTCAAAGCCCACTGCATCTAGTTGGGTGAGTTGCCTGATTAATTGCAGGAACTGCCCTAACCCAAGAAACTTGTCAGAGTGGTTGCCTCCAAGGAAGGGAAGTGAGCTTAGAGAAGACAGAGATGGGAGGGAGACTTGATGAAGAAGTACCACTTTGCCCCTTTTTGATATCACAACATGCACTTGTATTATCTACCACCATGTTATTTACTTAATTACATTTTTACCAAAAAGAAATGTCCATATTGCTCTCTTTATAAAGTTTTGTGACACATAGATTTCATTTTCTGATAAGCACAGATTTTTAAAACAACAAATTTTTGCGAGAAGGGCTATAACCAAGGAAGTGTGAAACAGAACCCTAGTTCTTATGTCATTAAGATGAAAGTTGAGAAGGAATTGAAACATGCAAAGATGTTTCAATTGTTAAATCTTTGCACTTAACATGCAAAGATATTAAATGTGAATGGATTAAATGCTCCAACCAGAAGAAACAGCCTCACTGAATGGATACAAAAACAAGACCCAGATATGTGCTGTCTACAAGAGACTCACTTCAGACATAGGGACACATACAGACTGAAAGTGAGGGGTTGGAAAAAGATATTCCACACAAATGGACATCAAAAGAGAGCTGGAGCAGCAACCCTCCTACCAGATAAAATAGATGTCAAAACAAACACTGATACAAGACCCAAGGAAGAACACTACATAATGATCAAGGGATCAATCCAAGAGGAAGATATAACAATTATAAATATATATGCATCCAATATAGGAGCACCTCAATACATAAGGCAAATGTTAACAGTTATGAGAGGAAATTGGCAGTAACACGATAATAGTAGGGGACTTTAATAACACTTCACTTACACAAATGGACAGATGATCCAGACAGAAAATTAATAAGGAAAAACAAACCTTAAACGACACAATAGACCAGATAGATTTAATTGATATTTATAGGACATTCCATCCGAAAACAGCAGATTACACTTTCTTCTCAAGTGTGCACGGAACATTCTCCAGGATAGATCACATCTTGGGTCACAAATCAAGCCTAGGTAAATTTAAGAAAACTAAAATCATATCCAGCATCTTTTCCAACCACAACACTATGAGATTAGAAATAAATTACAGGGGAAAATACGTAAAAAACACAAATGCATGGAGGCTAAACAATATGTTACTAAATAACCAACAGATCACTGAAGAAATCAAAGAGGAAATCAAAAAATACCTAGAGACAAATGACAACGAAAACATGATGATCCAAAACCTATGTGATGCAGCAAAAGCAGTTATAAGAGGGAATTTTATAGCAATACAATCCTACCTCAAGAAACATCTCAAATAAACAATCTAACCTTACACTTAAAGGAACTAGAGAAAGAACAAACAAAACCCAAAGTTAGTAGGAGGAAAGAAATCATAAAGATCAGAGCAGAAATGAATGAAATAGAAACAAAGAAAATAATAGCAAAGATCAATAAAACTAAAAGCTGGTTCTTTGAGAAGATAAGTAAAATGGATAAACCATTAGCTAGACTCATCAAGAAAAAGAGGGAAAGGACTCAATAAAATTAGAAATGAAAAAGGAGAAGTTACAATGGACACCACAGAAATACAAAGCATCCTAAGAGACTACTACAAGCAACTCTATGCCAATAACATGGACAACCTGGAAGAAATGGACAAATTCTTAGAAAGGTATAACCTTCCAACACTGAACCAGGAAGAAATAGAAAATATGAACAGACCAATCACAAGTAATGAAATTGAAACTGTGATTAAAAATCTTCCAATAAACAAAAGCCCAGGACCAGATGGCTTCACAGGTGAATTCTATCAAACATTTAGAGAAGAGCTAACACCCATCCTTCTCAAACTCTTCCAAAAAATTGTGGAGGAAGGAACACTCCCAAACTCATTCTGTGAGGCCACCATCACCCTGATACCAAAACCAAACAAAGATACCTACAAAAAAAGAAAATTACAGACCAATATCACTGATGAATATAGATGCAAAAATCCCCAACAAAATACTAGCAAACAGAATCCAACAACACATTACAAGGATCATTCACCATGATCAAGTGGGATTTATCCCAGGCATTGAAAATTACAGACCAATATCACTGATGAATATAGATGCAAAAATCCCCAACAAAATACTAGCAAACAGAATCCAACAACACATTACAAGGATCATTCATCATGATCAAGTGGGATTTATCCCAGGCATCAAGGATTCTTCAATATACACAAATCAGTCAATGTGATACACCATATTAACAAATTGAAGAATAAAAACCATATGATCATCTCAATGGATGCAGAAAAATCTTTTGACAAAATTCAACAACCATTTATGATAAAAACTCTCCAGAAAGTGGGCATAGATGGAACCTACCTCAACATAATAAAGGTCATATACGACAAACCCACAGCAAATGTCATTCTCAATGGTGAAAAACTGAAAGCATTTCCTCTAAGATCAGGAACAGGACAAGGATGTCCACTCTCACCACTATTATTCAACGTAGTTTTGGAAGTCCTAGCCACGGCAATCAGAGAAGAAAAAGAAATAAAAGGAATACAAACTGAAAAACAAGAAGTAAAACAGTCACTGTTTGCAGATGACATGATACTATACATAGAGAATCCTAAAGATGCTACCAGAAAACTACTAGAGCTAATCAATGAATTGCGTAAAGTTGCAGGATACAAAATTAATGCACAGAAATCTCTTGCATTCCTACGCACTAACAACAAAAGATCAGAAAGAGAAATTAAGGAAACAATCCCATTCACCATTGCAACCAAAAGAATAAAATACCTAGGAATAAATTACCTTCCTGAGGAGGTAAAAGACCTGTGCTCAGAAAACTAGAAGACACTGATGAAAGAAATCAAAGATGACAGAAACAGATGGAGAGATACACCATGTTCTTGGATTAGAAGAATCAATATTGTGAAAATGACTATACTACCCAAAGCAATCTGCAGATTCAATACCATCCCTATAAAATTACCAATGGCATTTTTTAAAGAGCTAGAACAAAAAAATCTTAAAATTTGTATGGAGACATAAAAGACCCCAAATAGCCAAATCAATCTTGAGGGGAAAAACTGGAGCTGGAGGCATCAGACTCCTGACTTCAGACTATACTACAAAGCCAAAGTAATCAAGACAATAAGGGTACTGACACAAAAACAGAAATATAGATCAATGGAACAGGATAGAAAGCCCAGAGATAAACCCATGCACCTGTGGTCAACTAATCTATGACAAAGGAGTCAAGGATATACAATGGAGAAAAGACAGTCTCTTCCATAAGTGGTGCCTGGAAAACTGGACAGGTACATGTAAAAGAATGAAATTAGAACACTCCCTAACACAATACACAAAAATAAACTCAAAATGGGTTAAAGACCTAAATGTAAGACCGGACACTATAACACTCTTAGAGGAAAACAGAGAACACTCTTTGACATAAATCACAGCAAGATCTTTTTTGACCCACCCCCTAGAGTAATGGAAATAAAAACAAAAGTAAACAAATGGGACAGATGAAACCTAATGAAATAAACATTTTATTTTCCAAATAAAATAAAATTCAAAAAGAAAAAAAGATGAAAGTTGAGAAGGAATTGAAACATGCAAAGATACTAAATAGAACACAAAGGGCCTTTTAAGCTTTGTCGATAGCACAAGGCTTTAGGCCCATTCCAAGCAGGTGATGCCATTTAACAGGTGGTAGGGGGAAGAAAGAGGTATTCCGAACTTAGTTTGCTATGAGATTTTTAGTAACTGAACTAGGCTTTAAAATGGTAAGAGAGAAGATAACAATGTAAAAATGCAATGACTACTCAGGATAGATAAGGAGGAAACAAGTGCTTACCTGCTTAAAGAAGTTTAAATCCTCAGCCCAGATGACTTCCATCTCGGGGTGCAAAAGGAACTTGCAAATGTAATCTAGGCACCACTAACCATATGTTTGAGGATTCTTATCAATCAGAAGATTAATGATGGGTAAAAGGGGAAATCCTGAGTTTCAAAACTGGATAGGGAAGTTGAATCCTAGGCATTGTGGATATTGACATATGGCTATTTCTCTTGGGTGAAAATTGACAGCAATAAGGCATCAGATAGCGTTCTCCCCAGAGGTTATATGGACCCTGAGTTATCTTAGGTTTACGCAATCCTTGTAGACTCAAAATTTAAAATAAATGTCTATTATTTGTAAGCACTACATCTCTAGGAAGGGAGCAAGCATCTGCTGGGCAGCCCTGAGCTGGTGTGCCTCACCCCTCCTTTACACATCAGAATCACATGTTCTCTTTGCATTTAAAATAACTGAATGCCCCCTCCCAGAATTGCCCTGTAATCAGCAGGGGAGGAGAGTCCTCATAACGGAGAGAAGACAGTTATAAGGTTTGGCATGGAAAGGAAAGAAGGACGTTGGTGCCATAAGTCAGCAAACTTCAAAAAGGCTATTTGAAAGGAATAGTGATTGAAAGGGTGGGGGATTTGTCATAGGATTTGTCCAATAAAACATTTAGATTTCCATCTAAAATGGTTATATGATTGTCTAAAAGAGTAGAACTTGAAGGGTCTCTTTCTTAAATGAAATTTCAACTTTTGGAAACAATTTGAAGTTCTGTTGGTTCTGGAAGGCTGATTTAATTACTGCAGCATACAGAGAGGGAGATACTGTGTTTCTTTATAGAAAGAAATGTCCTCTTTTCATCCTTGCCTCTTCTCTCTCTCCCTCACTTCTTACCTTTAATACTTATATACTGTCTCCTCTGTGCTTAGGCACTGTGCTTGATGCAAACTAAAGCTCTCAACTCCTGGCATTCACATCCTGGTGGGAGAATCTAAGAGGCAAACTAATATCATCATACCGAGTCATAAGGGCTAGACAACGGACAGCTTGAGAGAAGTGTAGAGAGAGCAGGGAGGAGGTGCAGAGAACTCACTCACCTTGTGACATTTGTGTTTGCCAACTGAAGAAGGGAGGCGAGATGCTTCAAACATCAAGTACAGCATGTGCAAAGGCACCGTGTTGGAACAAGGGCAGGACATTCAAGTCTACAAAGTTAATGTCAGAGGAGGTCAGCCTAGAGAGACAGAAAAGTGCCTTGACTTACAGTAGAAGACATCTGTTAGAAGTGGTGCCCATCAGGAAGAATGAAGAAATGTCTTCTTTTGTATGGGGCACAGTTAGACTGGTCTGCTCTCTTTGGCCACTAAAATCTCAATTTGTTTTTCAATTCATTGGCACTCAGTCCAAATAGTGATAATGATTATGCCACAATGCCTACAGTGTTTTTCTTCCCCTTACCTCCTTCCTTCCTCCCTCCCTCCCTCCCTCCCTTCTTTCCTTTGTTCCTTCCTTCTCTTTCTCTTCTTCCTTCCTTCTTTCTATTAAGAATCTGTAAAGAAAATAATTGATGAACATAGCTAAACCAATATAGGAGAGTAAAACAGTTTAATGGAGAGTTAACTTAATGAGTAGTCTATTTATTTAATACACCATAAGTATTCATTATATTTTCCTTCATTCATTTATGAGGCAAGTACTTATTGAGCATCAGCTTACTCTGGGACCTCTATGAGCCCCTGAAAAAACAGGAGTGAATGAGATGATTAAAGTCTTTGATCTCATGCTCTTTTGCTCTATGGGAAGGAGGCAGGCAATAGATAAGTCTATAACATCTGCCATTCCTTACCCAGGCAATGACCTCTCTTGTCTTATACAGTTTTGAAATTGTTTGTTCTTGCTCTGTTTCCTTTTCCTTTTCTTTTTCCCCTCCCTCTGATCTCTTTTTCTTGCATCATCCCCCTTTGGAACTCAGCTGTGCTGGGGAAGAATAGGGGTTTTTTTGCTTATCCCATCCTGGATTTTGGCAGGGAGAATGACTGCTGTATTGCATCAGAGATGAAAAGAACTCCCTCACTGGCAGGAGTCTTAGACCCAGTGACATTTCCTGATTGCTACTATTTCACATCCTCTCTCATACAACCATTTGCTTTTTCACTGTAGAATTCATTCACTACCATTCACTACCTTTTATCAGAAGGTGGTCCCAAGGGTGTCTATTTAAGGCTAGACAAACACCTATTGTTTGAGAACAGGCACCTCTAATCTAGAAAGCCTTTTCTATTTGATTTGGGGGAATTAAAGAAAAGATACCACAGGTAAGCTATATCAGTTATATGTAGCTTAGCGATAGTGCAACCCAAAATATTTTTGTAAGAAAGAGATGCGTGGTGAATGTAACTTTGACCTTTGTCCAGCCTGGCTGATGGACCAAAAGTTGTTTTCTCAGGACAGGGTTTAGCAAAAAGTTGATCTTGGCACAGAATGGTACGGTCTGTTAACATAAGACCAGTCATTCATTCTACATGTTCTTTGTGAACTTTTCAAATCAGAAGATCAAAGGAGAGGAAAAACTGCTTTTTTTTTTTTTTTTTTTTGCGGTACGCGGGCCTGTCACTGCTGTGGCCTCTCCCGTTGCGGAGCACAGGCTCCAGACGCGCAGGCTCAGCGGCCATGGCTCACGGGCCCAGCCGCTCCGCGGCACGTGGGATCCTCCCGGACCGGGGCATGAACCCGTGTCCCCTGCATCGGCAGGCGGACTCTCAACCACTGCGCCACCAGGGAAGCCCGAAAAACTGCATTTTGTTGTTGATTATGTATGGAATGTTTTTTCTGTTATTTTGCTTTACAATCAAATCCTCCTTACACCAAAAGAAATGCCAGCACAATCCTAGCACATAGAGATCACCTGTCCTCTGAAGTAAGATCTAAGTCTGTCCCCAAATATGACAATTTGCACACATAGCCATAGGGCATTTTCAACGGCATGCTAAATGTCTTATTTTTTATCAGTTTTACTTTTTTATTACTGTATCGCTACTTACGAATTTCTAACACATCCCCTCAATTAGGTCAAAAGCTACCCTGAGGGTGCTACTTAAGCTTCCTTCTTTCTTCCTGTTAGGAATTTGTAAAGAAAATAATTGGTAGGGATAGCTAAACCAATATGAGGGAATGAAACAGTTTAATGCAGAGTCAGTCTAAGGGGAAAGCAGTTAGTTTTCATTAATAAGCATGATATTTGCTGTAAGTTTTTTTGTAGATGAGCTTTATCACCCTGAGGAAGTTCCCTTTCATTGTTAGTTTTGCTGAGAGTATTTATCATGAATGGATGTCAAATTTTGGTAAAGGCTTTTTCTGCATCTATTATACGATTGTATGAGTTTTCTTCTTCTGTCTACTAGCATGGTGAATTACACTAATTGATTCTCTAATGTTGAACCAAACTTGAATTCCTCCTTGATCATGATGTATTATATTTTTAAAATCTTGCTGGACTCAGTTTTTGAATATTTTGTTGAGGATTTTTGTTCCTGTGATCCTGAGGGATATTACTCTGCAGATTTCTGTTTGTGGATTGTTTTTGTTTTGATCTCAGTGTAATTCTGGCTTTGTAACACGTGTTAGGAAATGTTTCTTCTGCTCTTGTTTTCTGGAAAAGCTTATGTAGAAATGATGTTATTTCTTTCTTAACTTCAGTAGAATTCCTCAGTGAAGACACTTGGGTCTGATGTTTTCTTTGTGGGAAAGATTTTAGCCACAATCTCAGTTTCTTTAATAGAGATATAACTATTCATGTTATCCATTTCTTCATGAGAGAGCTTTGGTAGTTTATGTCTTCCAAGAAATTTGTTCATTTCACCTAATTTATCCAATTTGTGAGATAAAGGTTTGTTTTTGTTTCTTTGTTTTTTGCTTTATATCTTTATTATCCTTTTAATATCTGTGGGATCTGTAATAAAATCCCCTAATTCAAAATTTTGATTATTGAAAATGTATTTATTCTCTCTCTTTTTCTTCCTCAGTTGGGTGAGAGCGGGATAGCACTTGGTAAACTTTTTGTATAATAGACTACATAGTAAATATTTTTGTATATGCAGGTCACTTGGTCTCTGTTTCAACTACTGAACCCTCTTGTAGTGGAAAGCAACCAGAGAAAATAACCAAGTGCATTTATCTATGTTCCAATAAAACTTTATTTACCGAAACAGACAGTAGGCTGGATTTGCCCATGGGCTGTCGTTTGTAGATATTGGACTAAGAGATTATCAATTTTATTAATCTTTTGAAAACACTAGTTGTTGTTTTAATTGGTCTCTTTCCATTGTTTCTCTTTTTCAATTTTATTCATTTTTGCTCTTATTATAATTATGTCCTTCTTTCCTGCTTGCTATAAGTACAATTTGTTCTTTTTTTTCTAGTTTCATAAGGTAAAAGTTTAGATCATGGATTCAAGACATTACTTTTTTTCGAACAGAACATACTTTTAATTCTATACATTTTTCTTTAATCACTGCTTTAGCTGCATCTCACACATTTGAATATGTTTTATTTTAATGTCCGTTCAGTTAAAATATTTTCTAATATCTTTTGTAACCTCTTATTTGACTCATAGGTTATTTAGAAGTGTGTTTAATGTCTAAATTTGGGAGATGGTTCTAGATATTTTTTGTCATTGAAAAATTTATAATTAATTCTTCATAATCTGATAACATAGTTTATGTAATTTAAATTAACTTGAATATGTTGAGGCTTTTTTATGGCATAGAATATAATTCTGCTCTTTGATGGTGTGTCTATAAGTGGCACTTGGTCTCATTGGGTAACACTCTCTTTCAGGTGTTCCATAGCTATATTAGTATATTTTTACTTGCCTTATGTATTCCTGAGAGGATTTCTGAAGTCACAAATTATTAGTTTTTGCTTCATATATATTGAGGCTTTTATGTTAGGTGCATACATATTTGGGGTTTTTTTTGTTTTTTTTCCTTCTTTGTCCGTATATAATACTTTTTTTTAATCCTTGGTAATATTTCTTATTCTGATGTTTACTTTGCCTGATATTTATATAGCCACTCCAGCTTCCTTTTGCTTAGTGTTTTCATAGCATTTCTTTTTCTATCTTCTTACTTATAATATTTTATACTTAAATTTGGGCCTTGCTTTTTTTAGAGTCTGATATGACAATATCTGTCTTTTAACTGAGATGTTTAGAATACTTACATTTATTGAAATTATTGTTATGGTTTTTAAAAAAAATATCACATGGCTATTTTTTTAAATTCATCCCGTTTCTTGACCTTTTCTCCATTTTTTGCTTGCTTTGGGATTGATTACAAGAAGCCTTTGCCTTACACAGTAGTGTGGGACTATAAAAATGACCATGCAAGCTGAAATCACACCAAGTGATAGTAAAAATCAATGGGATATTATGATTGTTCTGTGGCCCTCATTTTTTTTTCAAAACATTAAATACTCTCTTAATGTTATAAATGTATAGAAAATGATAAATAGAAAACTAAAATTTCCTTAGTACACTGTAATTTAAAACATTAGAAACATTAAGAATTAAGGTTTTATTTCTGTGTAAAGTAGTTATCAGGAGTAGATTGAACAGTGCTTGCCTCCTCATAATAGAACATATCATATGGAGTAAGTAAGCATCTTGTCTGTTTCTTAACAAATTGTCATACTCTTTTCTAAGTTTGTGTCAGCTTTCAACATTTTGCCCTTTGTGCTTCCAGTGTCGTGAAATATCTTTGAGAGTTCCTTTAATGTATTTTTACCAGCATCACTTCTTCTGGAACACTTTAATTTTTTTTCTTCACAACCAAATCCCTCCTTTGCATCAGTAAGTTTTTCCTAAGTTCTTCTGGCTGCATACCTACAGTCTGTTGGACAACAATGGTATCAATATGCCTATGATCAGCTACTTCTTCCATAACTTTATTTATGTTCAATTTGAATATCACTTATAGCATCATCACTTTTTGTTTCTTTGCTGCATGTTCATGGCCAATTCTCTCTTTAGATTATCCATTTTTATAAAATGTCATGTTGGCTTATCACTGGGTGACATGGAAGCAACAAAACTACATACTTTGCTGTCTGTGCAAGAGCTGAGTAATAGATGTGCAATGACTAATCCCTAACAGACTTCGAAGGAAGTGATTTGATAGGTCACAGATAATGATGCACATCTGTTATTTACACAGTAATTTGTAAACAAAAAAACTTTCACTGAGGGTTTTACTTTATACAATCATTTGCAGTTATTATGCAATGGTAACTGTAATTTGACTTGTTTTGGGGAGTCCGCTAGATGATAATAAATCAGAAATATTCAAATTAAGGACAAACATAATGATTTTAATGATTCTACTTTATCTCTATTATTGGTTTATTATCAATGCTTGCTTTTAAAATATTCTTTAATGTTAACTCCAGGATTTACAATATATATCATTAACTTATCACAGTCTACTTTCGAATACTATTATATCACCTCACATAATGTGTAAAAACCTTCCAACAATATACTTCCAATTCTTTCCTCCCTACTTTTTTGATATTGCTAGCATTGATGATACTTTTACATATTTTATGTAAATCCCCAAATAGTTATTGTTTTTTTCTTTAGATAGTCACTTATTCTTTGGAGTCATTACTATTTTAAAAATGGTCTTTGTATATTTACCTTTATTTTGAGCATTTCCAGACTTCATTATAGTTTTTTGCAGATTCAAGTTTCTATCTGGTATCATATTTCTTCGGAGTGAAAAAAAATTTTCAATATTGTGTGTAGCTTAAATCTGCTGACAATAAAGTCAGCCTTTTGTTTGTTTGATGTGTTTGTTTTTTGAAAAAGTGTTTATTTAATCTTAAGTTTTGAAATATATTTTTGCTGGGTATAATTATGTAGATTGACAGTTTTTCTTTTCTCTTCCAGAATTTTATTTTATTTTATTTTATTTTAAAAATCTTTATTGGAGTATAATTTCTTTACAATGGTGTGTTAGTTTCTGCTTTATAACAAAGTGAATCGGCTATACAGATAAATATACATGTATCCCCATATCTCCTCCTTCTTGCGTCTCACTCTCATCCTCCCTATCCTACCCCTCAAGGTGGTCACAAAGCACCAAGCTGATCTCCCTGTGCTATGTGGCTGCTTCCCACTAGCTATCTATTTTACATTTGGTAGTGTATATATGTCCATGCCACTCTCTCAATTTGCCCCAGCTTACCTTTCCCCCTCCCCGTGTCTTCAAGTCGATTTCTACGTCTGCATCTTTATTCCTGTCCTGCCTCTAGGTTCTTCAGAACCATTTTTTTGGTTTGTTTTCTGAGATTCCATATATATGTGTTAGCATATAGTATTTGTTTTTCTCTTTCTGACTTACTTCACTCTGTATGACAGACTGTAGGTCCATCCACCTCACTACAAATAACTCAATTTTGTTTCTTTTTATGGCTGAGTTATATTCCATTGTATATATGTGCACTGTCGATGGACACTTAGGTTGCTTCCATATCCTGGCTATTGTAAATAGAGCTGCAGTGAACATTGTGGTACATGACTCTTTTTGAATTATTGTTTTCACAGGGTATATGCCCAGGGGTGGGATTGCTGGGTCATATGGTAGTTCTATTTTTAGTTTTTTAAGGAACCTCCATACTGTTCTCCATAGTGGCTGTATCAACTTACATTCCCACCAACAGTGCAAGAGGGTTCCCTTTTCTCCACACCCTCTCCAGCATTTATTGTTTCTAGATTTTTTGATGATGGCCATTCTGACTGGAGTGAGGTGATACCTCATTGTAACTTGATTTGCATTTCTCTAATGATTAGTGATGTTGAACATCCTTTCATGTGTTTGTTAGCAATCTGTATATCTTCTTTGGAGAAATGTCTATTTAGGTCTTCTGCCCATTTTTGGATTGGGTTGTTTCTTTATTGATATTGAGCTGCGTGACCTGCTTTTAAATTTTGGAGATTAATCCTTTGTCAGTGGCCTCATTTGCAAATATTTTCTCCCATTCTGAGGGTTATTTTTTCATCTTGCTTATGGGTCCCTTTGCTGTGCAAAAGCTTTTAAGTTTCATTAGGTCCCATTTATTTATTTTTGTTTTTATTTCCATTTCTCTAGAAGATGGGTCAAAAAGGTTCTTGCTGTGATTTATGTCATAGAGTGTTCTGCTTCTGTGTTCCTCTAAAAGTTTTATAGTATCTGGCCTTACATTTAGGTCTTTAATCCATTTTGAGTTTGTTTTTGTGTATGGTGTTAGGGAGTGTTCTAATTTCATTCTTTTACATGTACCTGTCCAGTTTTCCCAGCATCACTTATTGAAGAGGCTGTCTTTTCTCCATTGTATATTCTTGCCTCCTCTATCAAAAATAAGGTAACCATAGGTGCATGAGTTTATCTCTGGGCTTTCTATCCTGTTCCATTGATCTATATTTCTGTTTTTGTACCAGTACCATACTCTTGATTACTATAGCTTTGTAGTATATTCTGAAGTCTGGGAGCCTGATTCCTAAGCTCCATTTTTCTGTCCCAATATTGCTTTGACTATTTGGGGTCTTTTGTGTTTCCATACATATTGTGAAATTTTTTGTTCTAGTTCTGTGAAAAATGCCATTGGTAATTTGATAGGGATTGCATTGAATCTGTAGATTGCTTTGGGCAGTATAGTTATTTTCACAATGTTGGTTTTTCCAATCCAAGAACATGGTATATCTCTCCATCTGTTTGTATCATCTTTACTTTCTTTCATGAGTGCCTTATACTTTTCTGCATACAGGTCTTTTGTCTCCTTAGGTAGATTTATTCCTAGGTATTTTATTCTTTTTGTTGCAATGGTAAATGAGAGTGTTTCCTGAATTTCTCCTTCAGATTTTTCATCATTAGTGTATAGGAATGCAAGATCTTTCTGTGAAGTCTGGGAGCCTGATTCCTAAGCTCCATTTTTCTGTCCCAATATTGCTTTGACTATTTGGGGTCTTTTGTGTTTCCATACATATTGTGAAATTTTTTGTTCTAGTTCTGTGAAAAATGCCATTGGTAATTTGATAGGGATTGCATTGAATCTGTAGATTGCTTTGGGCAGTATAGTTATTTTCACAATGTTGGTTTTTCCAATCCAAGAACATGGTATATCTCTCCATCTGTTTGTATCATCTTTACTTTCTTTCATGAGTGCCTTATACTTTTCTGCATACAGGTCTTTTGTCTCCTTAGGTAGATTTATTCCTAGGTATTTTATTCTTTTTGTTGCAATGGTAAATGAGAGTGTTTCCTGAATTTCTCCTTCAGATTTTTCATCATTAGTGTATAGGAATGCAAGATCTTTCTGTGCATTAATTTTGTATCCTGCTACTTTACCAAATTCGTTGATTAGTTCTGGTACTTTTCCGGTAGCATCTTTAAGATTCTCGATGTATAGTATCATGTCATCTGCAGACAGTGGCGGCTTTACTTCTTCTTTTCTGATTTGGATTCCTTTTATTTCCTTTTCTTCTCTGATTGCTGTGGCTAAAACTTCCAAAACTATGTTGAATAATAGTGGTGAGAGTGGACAACCTTGTCTTCTTCATGATCTTAGAGGAAATGGTTTCAGTTTTTCACCATTGAGAACGATATTGGCTGTGGGTTTGTCTTATAAGGCCTTTAGTATGTTGAGGTAAGTTCCCTCTATGCCTACTTTCTGAGGGTTTTTATCATAAATGGGTGTTGAATTTTGTCAAAAGCTTTTTCTGCATCTATTGAGATGATGATACAGTTTTTATCCTTCAATTTGTTAATATGGTGTATATTGAAGAGTCCTTGCATTTCTGGGGTAAACCCCACTTGATCATGGTGTATGATCCTTTTAATGTGCTGTTGGATTCTGTTTGCTAGTATTTGATGAGGAGTTTTGCATCTATGTTCATCGGTGATATTGGCCTGTAGTTTTCTTTCGTGACATCTTTGTCTGATTTTTGTATCAGGGTGATGTTGGCCTCGTAGAATGAGTTTGGGAGTGTTCTTCCCTCTGCTATATTTTGGAAGAGTTTCAGAAGGATAGGTGTTAGCTCTTCTCTAAACGTTTGATAGAATTCACCTGTGAAGCCACCTTGTCCTGGGCTTCTGTTTGTTAGAAGATTTTTAATCACAGTCTCAATTTCAGTGCTTGTGATTGATCTGTTCATACTTTCTATTTCTTCCTGGTTTAGTCTCAGAAGGTTGTGCTTTCCTAAGAATTTGTCCATTTCTTCCAGGTTGTCCATTTTATTGGCATAGAGTTTCTTGTAGTAATCTCTCACGATCCTTTGTATTTCTGCAGTGTCAGTTGTTACTTCTTTTTCATTTCTAATTCTACTGAATTGAGTATTCTCCCTTTTTGTCTTGATGAGTCTGGCTAACGGTTTATCAATTTTGTTTATCTTCTCAAAGAACCAGCTTTTAGTTTTATTGATCTTTGCTACTGTTTCCTTCATTTCTTTTTCATTTATTTCTGACATGATCTTTATGATTTCTTTCCTTCTGCTAACATTGGGATTTTTTTGTTCTTCTTTCTCTAACTGCTTTAGTTGTAAGATTAGGTTGTTTATTTGACATGTTTCTTGTTTCTTGAGGTAGGATTGTATTGCTATAAACTTACCTCTTAGAAATGTTTTTGCTACATCCCATAGGTTTTGGGTTGTCGTGTTTTCATTGTAATTTGTTTCTAGATATTTTTTGATTTCCTCTTTGGTTTCTTCCGTGATCTCCTGGTTATTTAGTAGTGTATTGTTTAGCCTCCATTTGTTCATATTTTTTACAGATATTTTCTTGTAATTGATATCTAGTCTCATGGCGTTGTGGTCTGAAAAGATACTTGATATGATTTCAATTTTCTTAAATTTACTAAGGCTTCATTTGTGGTGCAAAATATGATCTATCCTGGAGTGTATTCTGGTTTTTTTGATGGAATTCTTATAAATATCAATTAAGTCCATCTTGTTTAATGTGTCATTTAAAGCTTGTGTTCCCTTATTTATTTTCATTTTGGATGATCTGTCCATTGGTGAAAGTGGGGTGTTAAAGTCCCCTAGTATGATTGTGTTACTGTCAATTTCCCCTTTTATGGCTGTTAGTATTTGTCTTATGTATTGAGGTGCTCCTATGTTGGGTGCATAAATATTTACAGTTGTTATATCTTCTTGGATCGATCCCTTGATCATTATGTAGTGTCCTTCATTGTCTCTTCTAATAGTCTTTGTTTTAAAGTCTATTTTGTCTGACATGAGAATTGCTACTCCAGCTTTCTTTTGATTTCCGTTTGCATGGAATATCTTTTTCCGTCCCCTCACTTACAGTCTGTATGTGTCTCTAGGTCTGAATTGGGTCTCTTGTAGACAGCCTATATATGGGTCTTGTTTTTGTATCCATTCATCCAGTCTATGTCTTTTGGTTGGAGCATTTAATCCATTTACATTAAAGGTAGTTATCGATATGTATGTTCCTATTATGATTATCTTAATTGTTTTGGGTTTGTTATTGTAGGTCTTTTCCTTCTCTAGTGTTTCCTGCCTAGACAAGTTCCATTAGCATTTGTTGTCAGTCTGGTTGGGTGGTGCTCACTTCTCTTAGCTTTTGCTCATCTTTAAAGGTTTTAATTTCTCTGTCCAATCTGAATGAGGTCCTTGCAGGGTAGAGTAGTCTTGGTTGTAGGTTTTTCCCTTTCATCACTTTAAATATGTCCTGCCACTCCCTTCTGACTTGAGTTTCTGCTGAAAGAACAGCTGTTAACCCTATGGGGATTCCCTTGTATGTTTTTTGTTATTTTTCCCTTGCTGTTTTTAATATTTTTTTCTTTGCACTTAATTTTTTTTTTTTGCAGTACGCGGGCCTTTCACTGTTGTGGCCTCTCCTGTTGTGGAGCACAGGCTCCGGACATGCAGACTCAGCAGCCATGGCTCACGGGCCCAGCCGCTCCGCGGCATGTGGGATCTTCCCGGACCAGGGCACGAACCCGCATCCCCTGCATCAGCAGGCGGACTCTCAACCACTGCGCCACCAGGGAAGCCCTGCACTTAATTTTTGATAGTTTGGTTAATATGTGTCTTGGTGTTTTTCTCCTTGGGTTTATCCTGTATGGGGCTCTCTCCACTTCCTTGACTTGATTGACTATTTCCTTTCCCATATTAGGGAAGTTTTCAACTTTAATCTCTTCAAATATTTTCTCAGTCCCTTTCTTTTTCTCTTCTTCTTCTGGGACCCCTGTAATTTGAATGTTGGTGTGTTTGATGTTGTCCCAGAGGTCTCTGAGACTGTCCTCAATTCTTCTAATTCTTTTTCCTTTATTCTGCTCCGCGGTTGTTACTTCCACTATTTTATCTTCCAGGTTACCTATCCATTCTTCTGCCTCATTTATCTGCTGTTGATTTCTTCTAGAGAATTTTTTATTTCATTTATTGTGTTGTTCATGATTGTTTGTTTGCTCTTTAGTATTCTAGTTCCTTATTAAACATTTCTTGTATTTTCTCCATTCTATTTCCAAGATTTTGGATCATCTTTACTATAATTACTCTGAATTCTTTTTCAGGTAAACTGCTGGTTTCCTCTTCATTTGGTAGGTCTGGTGGGGTTTTACCTTGCTTCTTCATCTGCTGTGTGTTTCTCTGTCTTCTCATTTTGCTTAACTCACTGTGTTTGGGGTCTCCTTTTTGCAGGTTGCAGGTTCATAGTTCCCATTGTTTTTGGTGTCTGCCCCCAGTGGCTAAGGTTTGTTCAGTGGCTTTTGTTTGTAGGCTTCCTGTGGAGGTGACTGGTGCCTTTGTTTTGGTGGATTAGGCTAGATCTTGTCTTCCGGTGGGCAGGACCACGTCTGGTGGTGTGTTTTGGGGTGACTGTGAACTTATTATGATTTTCAGCAGCCTCTCTACTATGGGTAGGGTTGTGTTCCTGTCTTTCTAGTTGTTTGGTATAGGGTATCCAGCACTGTAGCTTGCTGGTTGTTGAGTGGAGCTGGGTCTTCACCTGAGATGGAGATCTCTGGGAATGCTTTCACCATTTGATATTACATGGAACTGGGCAGTCTCTGGTGGACCAGTTTCCTGAACTCGGCTCTCCCATCTCAGAGGCACAGGCCTCACACGCAGGTGGAGCACCAAAGACCCTGTCAGCCACACAGCTCATAGGAAATGGGAGAAAAAAAGAAAGAAGAGAAAAGGAAGTTATTAAAATAAAAAATTATTTTAAATAAAAAAACTAAAAGGAAAGAAAGAAGAGAGCAACGAAACGAAAAAACAAATCCACCAATGATAGCAAGTGCTAAAAACTATACTAAAAAAAAAAAAAAAGAACCAAGGACAAATGGTAAAAGCAAAGCTATACAGACAAAATCACACAAAGAGGCATACATATACACACTCACAAAAAGAGAAAGTGGAAGAAAAAAATCTATATATATAAAAAAAAAAGGAAGAGAGTAACCAAATCAATAAACAAATCCACCAATGATAATAATCTCTAAATACTAAACTAAGATAAACATAAAACCAGAAACAAATTGGATGCAGAAGTCAAACCCTAAGTCTACAGTAGCTCCCAAAGTCCACCTCCTCAATTTGGGATGATTCGTTGTCTATTCAGGTATTCCACAGATGCAGGTACATCAAGTTGATTGTGGAGATTTAATCCACTGCTCCTGAGGCTGCTGGGAGAGATTTCCCTTTCTCCTCTTTGTTCCCACAGCTCCTGGGAACAGACATTTCCCTTTGTTTGTTGTGAAAAGAACAATGTGAAAAGAACATATCCCTTTCAGCTTTGGATTTGGCTGTGCCTCTGCGTGTAGGTCGCCTGAGGGCTTCTGTTCTTTGCTCAGACCTGACGGTGTAAAGTAGCAGCTGATTTGGGGGCTCTGGCTCACTCAGGCCGTAGGGAGGGAAGGGTGCAGAATGCAGGGTGAGCCTGTGGCAGCAGAGGCCACTGTGACATTGCAACAGCCTGAGGCACACTGTGTGTTCTCCCAGGAAAGTTGTCCCTGGATCTCAGGACTCTGGCAGTGGCAGGCTGCACAGGCTCCCAGGAGGGGAAGTGTGGATAGTGACCTGTGCTCTCACACCGGCTTCTTGGTGGCTGCATCAGCAGCCTTAGTGTCTCATGCCCGTCTCTGGTGACTGCGCTGATAGCCACGGCTCGCGCCTGTCTCTGGAGCTCATTTAGTCGGTGCTCTGAATCCCTTCTCCTCATGCACCCCGAAACAATGGTCTCTTGCCTCTTCGTCAGGTCCAGACTTTTTCCCGGACTTCCTCCTGGCTAGCTGTAGCGCACTAGCCCCCTGCAGGCTGTGTTCACACAGCCAACCCCAATCCTCTCTCTGAGATGTGACCTCTGAAGCCGGCGCCTCAGCTCCCATCCCCCACCTGCCCTGCCACGTGAGCAGACAAACCTCTCAGGATGGTGAGTGCTGGTTGGCACCGATCCTCTGTGCAGGAATCTACCCGCTTTGCCCTCTGTACCCCTGTTGCTGCGCTCTCCTCCGTGGCTCCGAAGCTTCCCCCACGCCCCGTCTCTCCCAGTGAAGGGGCTTCCTAGTGTGTGGAAACTTTTCCTCCTTCACAGCTCCCTCCCAGATGTGCAGGTCCTGTCCCTCTTCTTTTGCCTATGTTTTTTCTTTTTTCTTTTGCCCTACCCAGGTATGTGGGGAGTGTCCTCCCCTTGTGGGAAGTCTGAGGTCTTCTGCCAGCGTTCAGTAGGTGTTCTGTAGGAGTTGTTCCACATGTAGATATATTTCTGATGTATTTGTGGGGAGGAAGGTGATCTCCACATCTTACTCCTCTGCCATCTTGAAGGTCTCCTCTTTCAGAATTTTAAATATATCACTACATTTTTCTTCTGCTCTGCATTGTTCTGCTAAGAAGTATGTTATAATTCTTGTTTGTTCCTCTGGATGTACTATATCTTTTTACACAAGTGTCCCTCAAGATTTTCTCTTTATTTTTGGTTTTCAGCAGTTTGAATAATATATCTTGTTGTCTAATTTGTCTTTAAAAAAACAATCTTGGAGATTCACTGTACTTCTTAGATCTGCAGCTTTATATTTTTCATTATTTTTGGAAAAATCTTGGTATTTATTTCTTTATGTATTTCTTCACTTCCAATATTTTTTTCTTTTCTATTGATGGGAATACAATTGCATGCATTTTAGAAGAATTGGTGTTTTCATACAGGCTTAGATGCTGTTTTATTTATTTTGCTCTTTTTGGTTTTGATTAGGTAATTTCTATTGACTTAATCTTACATTCATTGAATCATGTCTTGGCTCAATTGAGACTACTATAAACCCATTCAAGTAATTCTTTATCTTTGATATAATACTTTTAAAAAGTATTATTATCTGTAACTTCCATTTGACTCACTTTTTTAATAATTCCCATCTCTCTGCTGAAATTTTCCATTTGTTTACACATATTGTTTATATTTTTCACTAGCTCCTTTAAGATTCTAATCATAGGTATTTTAAGATTCAGTTCCAATGCCTGTGTAATCTGTAAGTCTAGTTGTGTTGATTTCTTCATCTCTTTAAAAAATTTTTATTTCCTTTACTCTTTGCATGTTATTTATACTATGGCACTGAGTGACAGATATCTCATGCAGAATAGAAGAGACTGAAGTCAGCTGTATTTCCATCTGGAAATGGACATATCTCTTCTCAGGCAGTTAGTATGGGAGATTGATTCAACTTAGGAGTTGAGATAGGGTTTTTTTTTTTTTTTGTATTTATGGTTAATTTCAGTGCATAATAATCTTCAGATTCTTCTGATGCCTTTTTCTTAAAGTGGAAGCTGTTTACTAGAAGATTTTTCTCAGTGCTTGGGGTCCACTTTCAGCTTTTAGCCATCACTGTATGTCTGTATCACAGAGCCGGTAGCCTCCCTGATATTTCTCCTCTCCCAGCTATATACTCTTTTTACTTGTTACCTTGGCTTGCTAGGATAATATGATTGATTGAAGAGGGTCTATTTTGACCTGATCCTTCCTCACGTAGGTAGGCTGTATGTGCCTAAACTTAGAGAGTTTTAGCTTGTCTCCCACCTTCTCTGTGTCAGGTGACAAACTCTATCTCCTATCTATGACAGGTCTTGTGGGAGTTTCCTGCTCCTCTTCTAGTGGTAGAAAACTTCTATTAGTGCTGATTAGGATTCTGGGCTCAGAACAATCTGCTACCCTTTCTTAGAATACAGGAAAGCGACCTTTATCTAGGGACTGATTTATTCTGAGGTAGCCAAGTATGACTACATCAGCACCCTCCTCCATCTGTTAATTATACAAATGACACTGGCATAGGCAGAGGCTATGAACATTTACACACTGCCATTTTCTTTCATACCTAACCTCCTCCCCCCGATAACAATGGGTCTTTACCTGTATTCTGGGGATGACAGTGTTGCTGCTGTTTCCTTGCTGGTTCAAGGCTTTGTTTTGCTCCACATGACAGAAGCCAGAAGAGTCTGAGCAGGAGCACAGCCTCTATGCCTTTCTAACAGCCTAACAGCAGCAGCCTGTTCTTTCCTCTACGTCAGTACTCTTTTTTTTTTTTTTTTTTGCGGTACACGGGCCTCTCACTGCCGTGGCCTCTCCCATCGCGGAGCACAGGCTCTGGACACGCAGGCTCAGTGGCCATGGCTTACGGGCCTAGCCGCTCCGCGGCATGTGGGATCCTCCCGGACCGGGGCACGAACCCGTGTCCCCTGCATCGGCAGGCGGACTCTCAACCACTGCACCACCAAGGAAGCCCTGTCAGTACTCTTTTGATAAGTTCTGTCTAGCTTCCTAGTGTGTCTCATCTTTCCTAATATACCCAGTGGAGGTCCACAGACAACGAGCTTGAGAGTGGATGTAAACATTGCCTATCTACAGCTACCAGCAATGCTGTACTCACAGGCTAGCCCACACTTGGCTTTTAGCAACTTATTCATAGTTTAACTCATTTTTTCTTCCTGCTTCTATTGTAGAACCTATCTGTATCCTGTGCTTGTGCATTTCATCTGTCCTTGCGCGGGGTAGGGCAGGATTTTCTTCCATGGATTTTAGTTCACTTGGTTGTCCTGTGACTTTAACAATCTGATGGGTTTAGACAATGTTGTAGTTTTATAGTTTAGCTGACTTTTTCTTGTTCTTTAGGTGGAAGTGTTGCTCTTTTTAGCTCTCCACATCCTAGATTCTTTTCTGTTGCCTCTCATTCTTTATAATACATTATCTGGTGTTTAGAAAAGAATTATGTACATAATAACAGAAAAGGAAAAAAAAGATTCTTTCTGATACATGTTTTATACATGTCACTCAGTCTGCCTAGTGGTGTTTAGATAGTAGAGAAGCAAGAGTGAAAGGAGAGAGACCATATTGCAATAGTCTAGTAGTGTGATGGTTGATGTGGACTAGGGTGGAAGGGGTGGTGATGATGAGAAATGGTTGGATTTAGGTTATATTTGAAGGGAGTACTTGTGGGACTTGTTGATGGGCAATATGTGAGTATGAGAGAAATAAAAAATCAGGATCGCTGTCAGATCTTGAATTTTAACTACTGGGTAACTAAGCTGATAACCAGAGTTATTGCATAGGAATATGGATACAGATTTGTCTTACATGGAACATTAATTTTCTGCACACACACACATACACACGCACATGCTGTCCAGATTGGCTGAGACAATATAAAATCAGAATAAAATGAAAGCTCAGGACTTCCCTGGTGGCGCAGTGGTTGAGAGTGTGCCTGCCGATGCAGGGGACACGGGTTCGTGCCCTGGTCTGGGAAGATCCCACATGCTGCGGAGTGGCTGGGCCCGTGAGCCATGGCCGCTGAGCCTGCGCGTCTGGAGCCTGTGCTCCACAACGGGAGAGGCCACAACAGTGAGAGGCCCGCGTACCGCAAAAAAAAAAAAAATAAAGAAAAAAAAAGAAAGCTCAGAAGAGGGGACACATGTCATGCACAGGGGAGTCATTGTCAACTCTTTACTAAGTCATTACATTAGCTTAACTAAGAAGCTGTTGTATTGTAAAGAAAAAGGATGCTAAATAAATTCAAAAGTGATTTATGGGGAACATTTGTCTAAACTTTGTTTTTTATTAAACACCAGCTGATTTAGAACTTTACGTATTATAAATTGTTTTCATTTACTCTTGTGCAGCCCTTATCATTTGCATAAAATACTCTTTTCTGGTGCATCTCATTTTTTATAATATAATGCCTGGCCTTAAAAAAAGAATCATGTACCTAATAACAGAAAGGAAAAAAAGAATAAAAAATGAGGAGGAATATAAATGACTTTAACAAGTGCACTATTAATACTTAACATAATTGCAGCTTATACTTGAAGCACTCACAGATCTCATACTCTTTCCAAGGATTACTCTTAATTTTCCCAACAATGCTGTGAGTGCATAGGGGGGAAAAGCAGGGGAAGATTTGGTAGGGTTAGTTGTTCATGGCTTGAAAATCACCACTTTGAGGCTGAAGAAAGTAAGTCACTTTAAGGCATCTCCTCCTCCCAGTCTTTCTCCTGCAGGTTCTAACCATTTCATATCCTCCATCCAGACAAGGGAAAGAGGAAGGAGGAGGTATTACTGGGTTTGAAAAAAAAGAGTTCAAATTGTTAAGTGGGCGGAATGTAGAGTGGTAAACATACAGAGGGCTCTGTCTTAGAATACAGGAAAGCGACCTTCATCTAGGGACTGATTTATTCTGAGGTAGCCAAGTATGACTACATCAGCACCCTCCTCCCTCTGTTAATTATACAAATGACACTGGCATAGGTAGAGGCTATGAATATTTACACACTGTGTTCTGACTTAGGCCTCCAAGGAACTTAGTGGGATAATTGTACAAAAAGGAATCCGCATTTACTTATTAAATTAATGTTTACTATGGAAAATGCACTTGAGACAGGATTTTAAGAGATATAAAACTTCATCTCAAAAATCAGTTGAGTACAAAATGACACAATAATTTTCTAAAATAAGATTGAACTTGGCTTTAAACCTTTTCCTTCTGGCTTGCTAAGGAATTCCAAAGGGGATCCTTCTTATACCAGGACTTATGTTAGGTGGCTTCTTACTCATAGCAGAACTTTCTAAAATGGCTTGGTGGTCTTCAGGTCAGACTGGTAAGTGCTGATGTGCTTGGCGTCCAGGGCAGTAGGGGAGGTTCTGAGTTAGGCAGATGACACAGCCACTGTGTTTTCTTGCTAAGTCCCTAGGGAAGAAGGCAAGTTTCCTGCTGTTCATTCACCCCTAACCCTAAGGTCTCTAGATCAGTCATTGGACAACACTTTTCCCTCTCTCTTCTCTGTGCTTGGTCATTACCCTCCTCTAAATCTCTCTCCTCATTCACCTCTTTCTAAGACCATCCTCTCCACAATCTGTCTTTGGTTTTGGTAACAAAAGGCAGAAAGGATATTTTTTCTCAAACGTTTGGATTTGATTTTTGTATCATAAACAGTGCTAGGTGGAGAATGTCTGGTTTCAGTTGTTCTAGTAAATATGGAGATGAAGGGCATTTCAGGAAGGAATAGTTTATGTAAACTCTCAGAAGCCTGAGAGAGCATGTTTCCTTAAGAGGACAGGGAACAGAATTAAATGGAGCAGATGGTGCGTTTGACGCTAGACTTCAGATGAGGCTGATCACCCATGATACCATATTCCAAGTTATTTCCAGTCCGGAGTGTTTCTTATTCTTTCTTTCTTTCCTTTCTTTCCTTCCTTCTTTTTTCTTTTCTTTCTCTTTCTTTCTTTCTTTCTTCAATTAGAAAGTGTATTTTCTGATGGAGAGAGCAAACTCACAAGGAAAAATAAAGTATAAAACTTGAAAACTTGAATTATGATAATGATAGAAGACCTCTCATGTATTGCTTTATCTCCATGGTAAAATCTATCCCATTTCTAAACTGCAAGAAGAGTTCGAATATTCCTCATTGTTGTCCAAAATCTCATTTTTTCCATAACAGTAAGAGCTAGATTGACTCAAAGTCACTTATTGCTAATCATGCTGATGGTCTAATGAAGTACAAATGTCTATGCTTACTTTTTTTTTAATATAAATTTATTTATTTTTGGCTGTGTTGGGTCTTCGTTGCTGCACATGGGCTTTCTCCAGTTGCGGTGAGCGGGGGCTACTCTTTGTTGCGGGCTTCTCATTGCGGTGGCTTCTCTTGTGTGGAGCATGGGCTCTAGGCCTGTGGGCTTCAGTAATTGTGGCATGCAGGCTCAGTACTTGTGGCTCGCAGGCTCTAGAGCACAGGCTCAGTAGTTGTGGGCTTAGTTGCTCCGCGGCATGTGTGATCTTCCAGGACCAGGGACTGAACACATGTCCCCTGCATTGGCAGGTGGATTCTTAACTACTACACCACCATGGAAGTCCTGTGTGCTCACTTTAAGAATGAGTAAACCATGGCTCGTAAATGTTCAGAAACATGCCCAGCTTGTATGTTAAGGTCACTCGATGTCCCAACACATACTTCTATCTGTCCAACTTACTGGCATCTCACTTGACGTGGGTGATGGGGCAAGCAAGTGGGACAGGTATCTATTGACAGGTAGAATCATTATAATTCTGGAGTCAGAGCTGTGGGGGCCACCAGATTACTTACCCTAAGCATGCACTGGGAGAATTGCATGGTTGTGATATAATGCAAGCCTGGATCTATTTTTTATTCTCCTAGTACGAGCAGCATTGCATGACCATAACATTTCATACACAGAATCTCTGCTTCTGAAACAAGATTAATTTTAGGTAGCCCCATACTGGGACTGTGTGAGAATGAAAACCAATAATGATCTGTGCATGAAAGATGACTTTGAACATCATGTATTAATAGAATTCACAATAAGATATGGTTGTACTGTAGAGCTCGGCAGGAGCAAGGCACTCTGTACATGGAAGGTGACATTATTTTTATAATAATCTAATGCTGCTCATATGCCAGCTCTCATAACACCTAACCCTTCCCTGTTTTCCAAATCGTGTGGGTGATGATTTGCCTAGGTGATATGTGTCATATCGTGTGTATACAGGCAATTTTCTTTGGTTGCTGAAGTTGTCAATTTCTGAGCAGTAAGATGGGGAAAATTTAGCATCGTGTCTCTGCTTACATTTGCAAGGTTTGGCCCTGTACAATTTCCTCTGGTCATTTCTCAAGAATCCTGAAAGAGCATATAAAATAATAAGCCTTTTGCAATTACACGTCCCAACTATTGATCTGTATATTTTTTCTTAGGTTAGATTGTGGATATTATTTAGACAGCGGCACGCAGACATTTATGGCATATAATGTTAGAGGAAAACATGCTGTAATTTGAATTGGATTTTTCATGGATACAATAAAAGCTTGGAATTATATTCCTGGTCAGTGAGCAGAATGCCCAAATCTACTTCATTATTTTACAAGAAAAATGGGGACCAGCATTTTATTTACTAACTTGAAAATTTGTTTTAATTTCTATAAAGCTGAATAAAAACCTTCAAATTTACACTGAGAGAGTCCTTGTTGTCTTTTGCTCTGATGACAAACAAGAAGGTGAAGTTCACTTCCACCAGGTTCTGAAGGTTTTCTCCAAGAATATCTTAACTTCCAGGACACTTCTTAGGAGGCATCAGCCTCATTTGATGGCTTCGCCAAAAACAAACAAACAAAAAGACCTGAGATGTGTCTTTCACTGCTATTTGTTTTAGCTCTTTCCTTGTATTTCTCTAGCAAGACATCTGGCTTCTTCTAATGATCCTTTCTGGTTTCTTGGGGAGCCTCCTCTTCAGCTATCCCCTGCAGTATCTTCTGCAACAGAAATCATCTTCACCTTTAGAGTTTGGCACCAGTCCTGATTTGCTCCAAGTTCATCAATCTTCCATCCTTCACTCTGTGGTTAGGTGAGAATGTCAAATACATCAACACGTTGACATGAATGGTGGCCCAGCATCAAAGCAGCCAGCCATCCACAAGTCTTCTTCCACAGTCACACAATCAAAAATCCCTTACAGGGCTTCCCTGGTGGCGCAGTGGTTGAGAGTCCGCCTGCCGATGCAGGGGACACGGGTTCGTGCCCCAGTCCGGGAGGATCCCACATGCCGCAGAGCGGCTGGGCCCGTGAGCCATGGCCGCTGAGCCTGTGCGTCCGGAGGCTGTGCTCTGCAATGGGAGAGGCCTGCGTACTGCAAAAAAAAAAAAAAAAAAATCCGTTGCGCCCCAGGCGCAATATGCTCCTTGACCTATGATCCTGAACAAAAAATCAGCTGTTAAACTTCTTTCTCTTCTTTTATCAGACACATAGTATGATTGGACACATTGTTTCACTACAGATGGAAAGATTTATTGTTATCGTTTTTTGATCAAACACTTCAACAGTTTTCCATAAAAATGACTTGCAAGTTCATCTCTTTCGTGAGCTATGCTTGATGTTATACCAACAACACCCAATATTCCCAGAAATATCTTGGAGTCTCCTTTTACATGTTGCTTTCTAAATTCATTTACTAAACTCAGGAGAAAATAACTTTAATTTTCAGGTGGAGATGCTCTCACTCACGTTCTTCTTTGCTTTTTCTCTCCACGCCTTATTCCTTGCTTCATTCAGGTCATCTTTACCAATAGTCAATCAATGGACCAAGTTCTCTGATCGGGGTCACAAGTGGGAGAGGTTTTGGAGCCATCAATCTTTATCATGAGAAGTCAAAGCAAATGGCTGCATTCCATGAAATAGGAATCGTTGATCTTTTTTGTGACTTGATCTCAAACTCTTCAACTGTTTGCCAGTGGTAGAGATAAATACAGACTGATTTATCTCTTTGCTCTTTCAATGAGGCTGTTTGTAGTGTCAGGTCTTTAATAGTGGATTTTGGAGACACAAACCATGGTCATTAGCAATATGACCTTGGGGGATGTTTTCTAATTTCTGGGTGTCTCAGTTTCCTCATCTGTAAATTGGGGATAAAAATAGGACCTAGCGTACAGTGTTCTTGAGATGCTTATAGAAACTCAGTGTTTGTATTTTGAAAGTGCTTCATAAATGGCAACTGTTTGTTATAGTTAAGCCCTTTTGAGACATTGCCACATATTTTCAGGAAGGTTCCTAGGTGTTGGCAGAGTATGCTCTGCATTTATGAGTTGTTTTATCACTGGAACCTGGTATAGTCTCAAGTACCTAATAATTGCACAAAAAATGATACTTTAATATAAGGAAAAATATCTCAGGGATCAAAACCACAAGCTTGGGGTCTGAATTATTTAGGATATCAATTAAACTACAGTAAAAGAGAGAAACTCAAACTAGCAGTGACATAAAGAAGAAAGAATTTATTTCTCTGCCATATAAAGGTCCAGCGAGATTCACGGGCTAGTGAAGTGTTCTATAATCATCAAGAACTCAGGCTGTCTCTGTCTTGTTGCTCTAAGACTTGCCCTGCAGCTGCCACTCAGAGTCCTAGAGAGTTGCTGTAGGTACTGTCATCACATCTGTATTTCAGCCAACAGGATGAGGGAAAGAAGAGGGGAGGAACATTCTATTTCCCCTAAGGTACAGACTCAAAGATATACAGTTTACTTCTTCTTGTGACCCACTCCTCTTGCCAGCCTCATTCATCAAGAAGGTTGGAAAGTGCACTTTTTAGCTTGGCAGCTTCCATTCTCTAAGAAAGTCAGATTTTATTTTATATGTAGATGGCTGGCAGAGTGCCGTGGCATCTTCCTTAAGGGCCTGAAATGCCACGTTGATCTGCACAGAGGTACTATGTCCAAGGGAATAGCTCTGATGTATGAGCTACAAAAAAAAACACCCATGCTCAGCCATTGCCCTGGAGGAAGAAATCCTAATTTATCTATTTCAGTTAACGGCATGATTGATCTTCCAGTCGCCCAGGTTGGCCTCCTTGGAGGCTTCTCTCTCCCTTGACAAAAAATTCCAATAAGTTTGTCTCCTCTAATGCCTCTTACAAACATTTCCTCTTTTCAACCCACACTAACACCCCAGTTTAGACCTAATTATGTACCACCCAGACAATTGCAATTACATCCAAATTGGTCTCCCTTCCCTCAGTTTCTTTGCTTTCCAATTCATTCTACAATACAACTGCTAAGTTAATCTTCCCTGAACACAGCTATGATCATCTCTGCCCTGCCTAGAAATTTTCAGTGGCTCCCCACTGCCTATTTCACAAAAGCCAAATGCCTCTATCAAGGTGCCCTGCGTTCTGACTCAGGCCTACCTTTCTAGCCTTATTTACCCTTCTTCCATAAATCTCATGTTCCATGGATTGCTCCATATTTTCCCATGTCTGCCCGCCTGCGAAGGACTATTTTGCCCATCATGGAACGCATGATCCCCTTTTTGTGGGTTGAAACCATTCCCATCTTTAGAGTTCAGTGCAAACACCACCCCCAAAGATTGCTTCCTTCAGGGAAGAGATAGTCCCTTCCCATGAACTGGCTTCAGAATTTATTTTAGCTCTTTATTGTGAAATGTCTTATATGCAGTTTTAATGAAACAACTCATGTGTGTACAGCTCAATAGGTTTTTATAAGGTGAATACCCCCATGCAACCAGCACACAAAGGAAGAAAGAAGCATTAGTACCCTCCAGCAGCCCTCTTATGCCTCCCTCTGGTTATAACCTTTTTATACCTACTTAGAGGGTAACCACCATCCTGACTTCCAGCATCACAAATTAGTTTTGTTTTTGTATCTTAGGTAGAAACACACAGTCATTAATCTTTTCTTCCTATTGTCTTTTGGATTCAACATTACGTTTTAGAGATTCACTTGTTTTGATCATTTACTCTCTTTGCTATAGAATATTCCATTGGGTGAAAATTCTACAGTCTATTTATCTCGTTTTATTCCTGAAAGCTGTTCAGGTATACTTTCCAATTTGGAACTATTACAAACAGTGCTGCTATGAGCATTCTAGTTCCTGTGTTTTGGTGAACATAGGTCTGCATTGGAAATACTCGGTCATGGGGTGTCTTCTATTTTAGTTGATAATAGCAAACAGTTTTCCAAGGTGGTTTTACCAGTCAACACTCTTACCAGCAGTGAACTAGAGTTTCAGTTGTTCCATATCCCTGTCAATACTTAGTAATTTCTGGATTTTTAACATTCTAAAATGGATATTTTGGGAATTCCCTGGTGGTCCAGTGGTTTGGACTCCATGCCCTCACTGATGAGGGCACGGGTTCAATCCCTGGACAGAAAACTAAGATCCCACAAGCAGCATGGCCAAAACAATAATAATAAAATAAAACAGGTATTTAGCAATATCATATTTTAGTTTGAATTTGCAATTCTCTAATGAGTGATGGAGTTGAATATCTATTTCTAGATTTATTAGTCATTTGAATATCCTGTCTTGTAAAGTGTCTTTTTACATATTTTGCCCATTTTTCTATTGGATTTTCTATCTTTTTTCTTATTGAGTTAAAATTTCTTATAATCTTGGTATGATTCCCTTATTAGTTATATATGTTGTAAATCCTTACATACATTAAAAAGTATTTCAGCTCAATAAGAGCAGGGAAAATATCTTAAAAAAAACCCAAACATTCTCTCTGCAGAGTCAGACACAGTGCTTGGCATATAATAGATTCTCTATAAAACAGTTGCAAAATGAATGAATAATTCAATAAACAACCTTATCATGCACAGATATTTTTGAAACAAGGATCCTCTTTCATGCATTTCTTGTCCTCATGCAATGTTGCATTCACAGTGGTTCATCTTTGTCAAGTGAGTGACTGGAGAACTTCCAGCAACTAGAAACCTACTGTTGCCTGAAAAGTTCCCCAGAATAGGGCTCTCACGGTAGTGACCCAGTGGAGAGTTAGCAGGCTGCATCCCTCATGTTGCTGTTGTGAAGGCTTCCAAAATACCTTGCTTACACTTGCAAAGAAACACTCAGGCTTTTCAGCCCATGGATAACTCCAAAAGTAGGATTTTAAAAATTCAAAGTGCCCATATGTTCAGTTTGAACTGAGAAATGGTCTCATGAGTAATTAAAAACAGTTACAAAAGCAGTGGAGTTGTAACAATTGAAATATCACACACATATGTGTGCACCAAATTAGAAAACCCCGTAATACTCAGTCACTGACTATTTCTGTGACGGTGGGGCTTGTGACACAGAATGAGCATCCTTATTCAGTGCTTACAACTAAGAGTTCAATCACACCTCAGGGATTTCACCATTTTTTCTAGAGCTTGCTTCTGTTTGTAAGCTGTGTGCTTTGCTTCAGTGAAAGGCTTTCAGCTAGTGATTGTGGCTTTATGTGTTTCATTGCCCCTAGTACTAAACAACCTAATAATAATAAGGAAATCAGCCTATTTGTACTGTAGCCTTTCTCTTTTCTCAAGCAGGTGTGTAAGTGATTAAAGATTTCTTTTTTCCCTTTTTTGATTTTTCCACCACTGCATTTAAAATAGAAATGTATAATGTACATGCTGATTTCTGAATCAGATGAATTTAATTCCTGCATTTCATTCCAAAGGTGATTTTCCCAACCCAATTAGGACTTGGGAGATCGATGAGCACAAAAGGGGTGTAAAGATCTAGTTATAATGATGCCAAGAAAAGCTTGGAGTGGTCTTGCAGAGTTAGGAGCTAGATATTATGGTGGAAAAGCACAAACCAATGCTCTAGAATAGGGATTAACATGCCTTTTCTGTAAAGGCCAAGCGGGACATCCAACTCTGTTATAAGAACTCCACTCTGCTGTTGTAGTGTGTGCAAAAGCAGGAAGAGACATGTACATAGATATAAATGATAAAGTCAAGACTCAGAGAGCTTAAGATAGATGCTAAAGGTCACACAGTGAGTTGACAACAGATTCGGAACAAAAATGCCATGGTGATGGGTAGGATCAATAATGAAGAGACAGTAGTTCATGTAACTCCCTTCCTAAATCACACATCTTCACACCCCTTCATTTGCAACGTGACAATACATATCAGCTCTTTCCTCTCCTACTTCCAAGATATCCTGGAAAGCAGTGAGCCTTTCTCCCCAGGAAAGTACCTGGTCTCTGAGCCTGAAGATGTGGGATGGACCTGAGAGTGCCTTTGTCTGCAATATGTCCACTTTGCTCTGAGAACAGGTGAGGTAGGAGAGAATACCCAAGTGGGTGATTGGCCACTTGCTCCTTGGTTTTCCTGGCCATTTGTAATTTACACAGCAATTCGAGTGCGAGGAGAGCCAGAGCCGGGGTGTGCCCAGGAAAGTGTGCCCAGGATATAGACACCCTCTGAATTCATCCAAACTGTTTAATGGAAGTTGTCTAGCTCTGGAGCTATTCTACATGACACAAAATCTGTTTGCTGTAAGGCAAGCTTCCTTTTGGAGCAGTTACTACTGCAATAGGACAAGTACCGTGTTCACTTCTCTTGAGCCTTTTTTCTAAACCTCAATATAAAAGCGGGATGGTTCTCCCTTCTTTCTTCACTGCATACCCACCTGTGAACAAACTGAAGAAACAGTCACTTCTAAGATGATTCTATATGAAAAGAATCTGAGATTTAAGCATTCTATTCTAGTGGGGAAAAGTAGAGTAGGAATAAGAAAACCAGAGTCTAGTCTTGACTCTCCCATTGAACATATGTTAGGTCTTGTGCCTATCTCTTCTCATTTCTGGACTTCAACATCCTCAATTACACAACAAAATGATTATGCTAGATGATATATAAAGCCTTCTCTGAGCATTTTTTATTCTACAACCCTGTGATTCAGTTTTGTTGATGATATCTCTCTTTATATATTCATGAGCTATTTTTAAAAGTGAGCACTCACTATGTCTATAGAAGCTTTCCCAAAAAGTTGAAGTCATGACACTATTGAAATGCTTAAAATTCACTTGGGTAGACAAGGCAGGATATGACGAATACTTGATGAATTGCAACATGATGAGTGTTAAGGATGAGTCAGAAAACATGGTAGCTTGGGTCAGGGAATGTGTCTTAAAAAAGGTCAAACTTCATCGAAGGTAGAATTTGATCTTAGCATTAAGTGACAAAGTAAGAAGGTGCTGCATTTTTAAAGGTTGGTAGAACTTGGATATACTGAGAATAAGACAGGGTGGAAAGGTAAATACCAACAGATCTTCCATTTAGGGAAAGTCCATGTGGAAAAGAGTACTTGAGAAGAATCAGAAGGTAAGTTTAGATAAGAAGCTTGGCACATAAAGAAGGATGGCCTTGAGGGCCAAAATAAGAAACTTGGACTTTTTTTTTCTAGAGGGAGTAACAGGTAATTGTCTGAATATTTCTGGATAGTTGAATTACATGATAACAACCACGTATGATGATTATCTGACAGCAGCATATTGAATAGATTGAAAACAAGTAAACTAGATAAACAGAGAATATTTGGGTAGCTACGGAAACAAAATAGGTATGAGGTAATGAGATGCTAGTGGTGGTAAGAAAGGACAATTGTAAGGGATTGACGCATATACATTATTGATACTATGTACAAAATAGACAACTAATGAGAACATACTGTATAGCAGGGGTCCCCAACCCCTTGGTCACGGACTGGTGTCGGTCCGTGGCCTGTTAGGAACCGGGCCACAGAGCAGGAGGTGAGTGGCGGGCAAGCGAGCGAAGCTTCATCTGCTGCTCCCCCATCGCTCCCCATCGCTCAAATTACCGCCTGAACAATCACCCCCCCACCCCTAGTCCATGAAAAAATTGTTTTCCACAAAAGCGGTTCCTGGTGCCAAAAAGGTCAGGGACAGCTGCTGTATATGGCACAGGGAACTCTACTTAATGCACTGTGGTGACCTAAATGGGAAAGAAATCCAAAAAAGAGGGGATATATGTGTATGTATAGTTGATCCATTTTGCTGTACAGCAGAAACAAACACAACATTGTAAAGCCACTATACTCCAATAAAAATTAATTTAAAAAAGAAAGAAACATCACTGATGAAGAATTGACAGAACTTTGCTCTCTTATTAGGTCTGGAAATTAGGCCAAGGAAGAGAATTATTCCAGGGTTTTGTAATGACAATAACTCAATTGCCATGCATGTAGTTTTCTTATTTTTTGATACGGGTAGACTGTTGGTGTATAATCCTAGATGTTAATGTTGTGTGACAAGACATTTATGTTATCTGTAGATTTCACCACATAATACCACCCAGAAGAGAGGGATTCTGGCAGGATTTATTTCTCTATAAAGATTTAGGACTATGTTGATTTCTAATTTGAAACATGTGCTGAACTGCACCTATTTCTCAGGTTATTAATTTTGAGATCATTCTTACTTCATCTTTACCAATACTAAAGCCTTAGGACTCTCCCTCATGATGAGGTGATTTGGTCTGTGTCATTTGTTCTGTTAATTCTTTTAAAGCCACAATCTCTCTTTTTTTTTTGTACAATTCAGTGGCTTTTAGTATATTCATACAGTTGTATAACCATTACCATGATTAATTTTAGAACATCTTCATCGCCCTTATAAAAACTACATAACTATTAGCAATCCCTGACCCCCCAAGCCCCACAGTCCTAGGCAAACACTAACCCAATAATTCTGTCTCTGTGGATTTGCCTATTCTAAATGTTTCATACAAATATAGAATTATACACTATGTGGTCTTTCATGACTTGCTTTTTTCACTTAGCATAATGTTTTCAAGGTTATTTCATGTTGTAGCATGTATCAATACTTCGTTTTTTTCTTTTTTTTCTGGCTAAATAATATGCATTGCATTGCTATATAACATTTACTTATTCACTCATCAGTTGATTGTCATTTGGGTTGTTTCCTCTATTTCTTTTTTACTATTATGCATAAAGCGGCTATAAAAATTTGTGTGCACATTTTGTTGTGTACATATGTTTTCTAATTTTTCTTGGGTATAACTTAGAAATGTTGGGGCAAGTGGTGACTCCATGTTTAACCTCTGAGGAACTGCCAGACTGTTTTCCAAAGGAGATGCACTATTTTACAGTCTCATCAACACCATATAAGTGTTCCAATTTCGCCACTTTCTCTCCAACATTTGTTACTTCTGTCTTTTTGATTACAGCCATCCTAGTGGGTGTGAAGTGGTGTCTCAGTTTGGTTTTGTTTGCATTTCCCTAATGGCTAGAGATGCTGAGAATGTTTTCATGAGTTTATTGTCCATTTGTATATCTGCTTTGGAAAATTATCTATTCAGATCCTTTATCCATTTTTTTTTTTCTTTATCCATTTTTAATTGTGTTATTTGTTTTTTTTATTATTGAGTTTAAAAGTTCTTTGTATATTCCAGATACAGCTATTATTTGCAAATATTTTTTCCCTTTTGTGGGTTGTCTTTTCACTGTTTTGATGGTATTCTTTGAAATGCAAAATATTTCAATTCTTATTTAGTCAAATTTATCTGTTTGTTTCTTTCATAGCTTGTCTTGTTGCTGTCATGTCTAGCAAGGCTTTGACTAACCCTAGTTCCTAAAATTTACTCATAAACTTCCTTCTAAGCGTTTTATAGTTTTAGCTCTTAGGCTTACATCTATGACCCATTTGGAATAAATTTTTGTATATGGTGTGAGGTATGAGTCCAACTTTATTCTTTTACATGTGGATATGTAGTCGACCCAACACCACTTGTTCAAAAGACTCTCGTTTCCCCACTGAGTCATCTTGTTACTCTTATCAAAAATTAATTATCTGTAAATGTGACTTATTCTGCTTTTAATTTTTAACATATGGTGTTTTAGGAATCTAGGAAACTACTGGTGACAAAACTCTGTCACACAGAGACCAGATGTCAAATCAAGGCTAGAGGTGACTGCATCCCAGATCCATATACTGCACAGCTGGCCTCTAGTTAACTGGTCCCATTTCATGTTCCAGGCACCTGATGAAATGGAGAGTTGAAGTCAAGAGAAGTAATGACGCTAATGATATTAACAGTAGTAATAATAACTGTAAATATTGAGTACCTACTATGTACCATGGACTGTTTTAATCACTGTATCATATAATCCCTGCAACCACCTTGCCCAGGCAGATACCACCGAAGAGAGAGAGAAGTGAAAAAAAAAAAAAAATGTAGTGCAGAGAAATTAAGGAACATGTTCAAGGTCATTTAGCCAGGAAATGACAAAATGAGATTTAAAGCTAGACAATGCAGCATTAGAGATCATCTTACCAATCACTACTATAGACTTTCTAGACTTCTCAAATAATTTTAAAAAAATCACCAATTTCCCAAAGTAAATTGATTTGGGTTTATTTTTTCTTCATGTGTACAAATGTTGTCTCTGTGTTCTCACCACTGTGTGACTCACATGAAGAAGAATCTAGGTGTTGAGGTAAATCGTTTCATATTAACCAAGGAGAGGCCATTAAAGCCGATGAAAGTATTCTGAGTTTTACTCCAGGGTTGCAAAAAAGAAACCATGATTTTGTCTTTACAGGATTTATCAAGTCAATGAAAGGGAGTGCCCATAACAGTGTTGTGTATGTAAAAGCTGGGTCTGGATGTGTATTTTGGAAAGATCATGGCTTCTGGAGTCAAATAGTCATGAATTCAGTGTACGACATGGGTTAAGATCTTAACCTCTATGAACTCTCATCAGTGAGATAGAAACAGTAAAACATTCAGGATTGTTATGAGAATTTCCAGATAATAATACTGCCTAGCACAATGCCTACTGCATAGAACAAATGCAATAAGAGCTATTTTTACTTTTATTATGATGGTGGTTATTTTCTTCAAATGGGAAATGGCTTACAAAACATGTCTAAAAACATGTTCAAAGCTCACACATGCATTGGCAAAAAGGAGTGCTGTTCAGTAAATTTAGAGAAAATATACTACTTTCTGGAAACTCAACACTACCTTCCATCTGCATTATCTCCTGACTTGAATGGTTGGGTGCCCACAGCCCTTTTGCATTAAATTTTACATAGATTTTATGACCCTATTATTACATGTAATATCTGAATACTCCGACTTCTCAGTTCCTCTCTGTCTCCCTCCTTGGTGTGGTAGGAAATAAAGTTCACAACAGCATTATAATAGTTCGGCTGGAATTCAAAAGTGGGGATTACCATGTAGTTATCTTGAGGAAATTCCAAAAATGTATACTTTTTATGTCCATATATAAAAATTGCATTAAATTTAGGCCAAGCCAAAACATGTCCCAGCTTGAGTTTCCAGAGCTTATGGCTTCATAATGCTGTCGTCTCTTTCACCCTCTTCACTTGAAAAACAAATAATAAACAGAGCCAGAGTAACTTGGTTGGTCCTGAAGAAAGATGGAGTTCTTTCCTTTCTGTTTTGTATTTTTTGTTTTGTTTTGTTTTCCCCAGGGGACAAGGGATGCTCTTCTCTGAAATGGGTGCCTGTCTTTACAGACTGCCTCTGGGACCCATATCTGTGTCCCATTATGATTTAATCTTTGGTTCATCTGTTTTATCTATAAGCCCTCTGGAGCCTTGTAAAGCTGACCTTTAATATGAGCCCCTCTTAACATTAGGAAAGGATCTTCAACTAGCTTTTGCTCCTAGAAACTTCTTCAACAGTCCACTAATCTGTTTTTCATCTTTTGGTACTCACCTCCCATGCACATGACCATGTGTACCAAGCAGGTATAATCCAGAAGTTCTTGGGGAAAGTGGCTTCACTGGATGTAGAGAGCTGGTCATTCTGAAGGTAGAAGGAAACCTGGGTACCAACGTAGTCAGTATTTCTCAACCACAGATATTTCCATACCCAGTGGAACCCAGAAGTAGTCTATGGACCCAGAAACTTATCAGAATTCCTAAGAATTACCTTTTCCATGACCCTCATGCCCACCAGCAAATATGATAAGCCACCTCCTGCCCATCTTGTCTGTCAAAAGCTAACAAAGTAATGGCCTTATATGAGTTTTTCTTCTTCTTCACTTGGTTTCTTTGTACACCACAAAAATCCTTGATGTTTGCTATTCTACCCCTGCTGGTGTCTCCCTCCCAGTTGATTCTTACACAAATTTCTTTATTTTCAGTTGGAATTAATAAGTCCAAAGTGTTGATACTAAGACGTACAAGCCTGGGAGTATACAAACCCAGGAGAATAAGGAGCCTGTGTCACCACACAGTTGGCTTCCCTGAAGTGTTAAGTGAAAGTAAGGCCAGTGATTGGGCCTGTAAAGTGTTCTGGAGCCCACATGATCGGTGTCTGGGGAGGCTGTAAGGATTAAACAAACAGGTAGCATTAGATTGTATCACTGTCTTTTATTGTGCTATAAAATGGCTCATTTGGGGGGAAAATGTGCATTTAAACTTTTCTGCTGAGATCAAACACTGTCCTAGTGGTTTTCAATGTAATTGATTTGTTTCTTCTTCTTCTTACCCTTTTGACCTCCATCCCCAGATTTCTTTCTTTCCTTTTCTTTCCTTTTGTTTTCCTTTCTTTCTTTCTTTCTTTTTCTTTCTGTCTTTCTTCCTTTCTTTCTTTCTCCCTCCATCCCTCCCTCCCTCCTTCCTTCCTTCCTTTTCTCTCTCTCTCTCTCTCTCTCTCTCTCTCGCCCTCCCTTTCTCTCTCTCCTTCTGGCTTGAATTTAAACCTACTAGTTCTGCCATTACTAATTATGTGACTTTTTGACAAGCTTAAATTCTCTGAGGCTCATTTTTTTGGATCTCTAAAACTGGGATAATAAAACCTGTCTCATAGGCTGTTGAGAGTTTCAAATGAAACACAGTATGTAAAAGCCACAGCCTTGCATTTTTCCTAGGCTTCACAGGTACTGAGCATATGTGAATTATTTTTTACTTCTCCCTTCCAAAAAGTTACACTGCAGACTACAGATGGGGACATCTATGGCCTGATGTTTCAACTCTTGTAGAACAGGAATCAGTGTGACTATATGGGAATTGTCCACATGCACAGATGCTCCCACTGTCCCCCAAAGACTTCCCTGGACAGGGGAGAGGGTGCTAATGATGCAGGTGACTGAAAAAAAAAAAAAAAATTGGCTTCAGTACATTGAGATCTACCAGTCTTAGGGGCTGAATTTCATCTCCTGAAAATTCATATGTTGAAGTCCTAACCCCCAGTATTCCAGCATGTGACTGTATTTGGAGATAAGGTCTTGAAAGAGGTAATTAACATAGAATGAGATCACTAGGTTGGGCTCTGATCCAACATGACTGGTGTCCTTCTAGGATGAGAAGATTAGAACTCAGATAAGCACAAGCACAGAGGGAAGACCTCCTGAAGACACAGGGAAAAGACAGCCATCTACAAGCCAAGGGGGAAAGGCCTCAAAAGAAGTGAGAATTGTGAGGAATTGTGAGGCCTCCAGAACTGTGAGAGAATAAATTTCTGTTGTTTAAGCCACTTGGTCTCTGGAACTTTGTTACAGCAGCCCTAGGAAACTAACAAACCCATAAACCCATGCCTATATTTCTGTAACTGTAAAATTAAGCTCAGCTATAGGAGGAGAAAGCAGAAATATTTAGGTTATGAAGGGTCTAGAGTTTAGAAACACAAAGGGAGATTCTTGGTCAAAATAACTTGTTCTATGACCAATGAATGGTCTAACTGACTGTCCTGGCTGCAAAATGTAGGCTAAACAATTGCAGAAAAGGCATGCTTTGACTTGAAGCTAACAGGCTGGTGTCAGTCACGCCTCTGCATAATGCCTTTTCAGCAGCTGCTGAGAATTATCTCTGCCTTTTAATCCTCTCATTTCAGAGTTGTTTCAGGCAGATTATTCCTAAAAACCTCATGCAATTAATATAAATTATTTAGATTGGCTGCTTTAGTGAGTGTCAGATTTTCCAGCATAGGACAAGATGTTATAACTATTATTACTACTAATTACTGTGTTGCAGAGCACATATGACAACTGGACTTGAAACTGGGGGGGAAAATTGAGGTTTAATTATAGCAAAAGTTTATGAGCAGGAAAACTTGGAATTGGAATCACCATTTTCCATCAAAAGTTTACCTTCTGGTAGTTTCTTGGGATGTGTGGTTTAGAGATAAACTGCATGTTTGGCCTCACAGATTTGTCCCAGACTAGCTATGTAACCTTGGTCATGTGCCGCTCTCTCTGTGTCTATTTTGGTGACTAAGGTTAGGGTCTACTCCATGAGGCTGCTGTGAAGTTGAAATGAATTCATACATGGAAAGCCCCCAGAATAAGCCTCGTACATCATAATTTCCAAGCACAGGAGAGTTCTAATTATTAATATTGTTATTATTACGTTCAAGAAAGTAGTCCAAGGGGCAATAGTGTCGTATGGTAGGCAAGGAGTCAGGCCAACTGAGACCTGAATCCCAGCTCTGTCAGTCACAAGTGACTGAGTAAATAACTTGAGTTATTTGAGCACAAGTGCCTTAGCTCTCTACCTCACTGGCGGGCCAGGTGTGTGATGAATATTAATTGCTCATATTTACTGAGTGCTATGACATCTCAGGTACTATGCTGATAGCCTTACTGCGTCTACCAAGTGAACACTCTCTTCAGATTTCTATCCTACCTACTCATTATTTTCATTTCCTAGACAAAGAAATTAAGGCTTGGAGACAGTGAGCAATTGGCTTGGGGTCACTCAGCTTCTCACTGGCAATGCCAGGCAGTCTGACTCCAAATCCTAAACATTGTACCCAAAGCACCTGGCATGGTGTGGATCTTGTAGGAGTTGGTTAATAACTATATTTTATTTTGTTTTTATTTTTATTTATTTATATTTTTTCGGCGGTAAACGGGCCTCTCACTGTTGTGGCCTCTCCCGTTGCGGAGCACAGGCTCTGGACGCGCAGGCTCAGAGGCCATGGCTCACGGGCCCAGCCGCTCCGCGGCATGTGGCATCTTCCCGAACCGGGACACGAACCCGTGTCCCCTGCATCAGCAGGCAGACTCCCAGCCACTGCACCACCAGGGAAGCCCTATTTTGTTTTTAAATGGAGGGCAAATCACCCATTTCCTTGAGATGGCATCCTGCAGGAGCAAGTTGTCTTATATTTAAAGAGGAAGAGTTGATACAACTTAAAATGGGCATAGCCTATCAGTAACTATCCTTGATACTATCAGTGATTATCCAATCTTTCCCTACTCTCATCAGCCTCTTAATCTGATTTCCAGCCCTTGAACCCTGCTCTTTGGAGCTGAAATTTACTTATACTTTGCTAAAACTTCTAGCAAGCATTAGATTGAATGACTGAGATATCACCCACTTATTTGTATTCATGCTGATCACAGTTGGAAAAAACAAGCTTTAATAATTATAGCCAATTAAAATAAATAATTCAAGCCCCCCACTTTTATTAGAGTGCCTTATGCTACATAGACTTCTTGAATGAATATTCTGTTCACTTTGGAATCACATTGCTTTCTGCTGATGCAAACCCCCATTCTTTCATGGACGAAATTTTTATTGAGTTAGTACTATGTCTTAGAGGGTATTGTGAGTCTGGGACAATAGTAGTGACAAAAACATTAAAACACCCCTACCCTAATAAACCTAACATTCTAGAGGAGGGAGCCAGACAGTAAGTAAATGAATGATGCCAGAAGGTTATAAATATTTTGGAAAGGCAGCATGTTGTAATGGCTGGGTGCAGACTATGAAGTTAGACTACTTGATTTCTGTCTCAGCTCTGTCTCTTGCCAACTGTGTGACTTGGCCAAGTTATTAACTTCTCAGTGCCTCCATTTTCTCATCTATAGAATGGGGTGATAATAATACTATCTATCTCATAGGGACATTTGAAACTTATATGAATCAATATCTATAATGGTACTTAAAGGAATATATAAGTGTGTTCTACATAAATATTTGATAAATGTGGAGAAAAATTAACCGGGGAAGACATAGTAAGTTTTAGAGGAGATGTCATACAGTTTGTAACAGGGAAGTCACTGAGAAGGTATTGTTTAGCAAATCTACTGGATATGTTTGAATAATGGACATGGGGTATGAAAGAAAAGGAAGTATCAACAATGGCTGGAAGGATTTTGCCCTAAAAAGGAATGAATGAATGAGATGAGGAAATTGGGGTGCAGCAGGTGTATGATGGGGGAATATGAGGAACACACATTAAGTTTCAGGTGTGGGGCTTCCCTGGTGGCACAGTGGTTAAGAATCCACCTGCCAGTGCAGGGGACACGGGTTCGAGCCCTGGTCCGGGAAGATCCCACATGCCGCGGAGCAGCTAAGCCCGTGCGCCACAACTACTGAAGACCGAGCACTTAGAACCCATGCTCCGCAACAAGAGAAGCCACCACAATGAGAAGCCCGTGCACCACAATGAAGACCCAAAGCAGCCAAAAAAAAAAAAAGTTTGAGGTGTGTTGGGAATCTTTAATGCAGACATAGAAAGGTAGCTGCAGGAGTTTAGAGTTCAAGAGAGAAGCTCATGTTGGAAATATAAATTTTGGAGTGATTGCATATGGATGGTATTTAAAGCTATGAGGCAGTATGGTAGCACAAAGGAAGTGAGGGTAGATAAGAAAGAAAAGCAAGAATGAAGTTCTAGATCACCCAAATTAAAAAAGAGGAGAAATCAGCCAAGGTGACTGAGAAACGGCCAGCGTAATGGCAAGAAAACCAAGAAAGTAATGTTCTGGATGCAAAGTGAAGAGGGAAAAGTGTAAGAATTTGGAGAGAATGATAAACTTCTCTAAATGCTGCTGACAAGTCAACTGAGGCTGACAATTAGCCATTGGAGTTAAAAATGTAGAGGTTATTGGTGGCCTAGAGAAGCATGGCTTTGGCGGAGTGATGGAGGCAGATACTTCTCTGAATTTAAGAAAGTTATTTTAAGAGATAGTTGAAGAAGAGGAATTTGAGACCATGAGTACAGGCAACTCTTGAAGAGCATTGCTGCTATAGTAAGAGGTGGGAAGGCAGCGTGTAAATGCTAGAGTGGCCAAGTACAGTGGTGGAGAAGTTCTCTAATGATTGCATCGTTTTTCTTAAGTAGGAATCAAGAATACATGGTGAAAGAAAGAGTTAGGGAGTTGTTAGAGGCTTGAATAAAAGGGCAAACGTATAAAATTGTTCTGCTGGAAGTGAGAGAGTGAGTGGACCAAGGATTTGGCACTGGATTGCTGGACACTATTAAGAGCCCACTTGAAGTTCATGTGTACATATTTCAGGGGACACTAGTCAGAGTGTTATGTGTTTTCCAACTGCCATGCTCTTTAGTTAGGGTACATGCATAAAGTAGGCAGAGAGTGGGGCTTAACTAGGGTTCTGCTTTTGCTAATTGTGTGTGATGAAGGGGAAGATGAGCAAGGAAATTAAGGGTATATGTATGGAGTGATTTTTAATAAATACAATGGAATTTAAACTGGGATGGGGAGTAGAAAGAACATCAGGAAGAGAGACAGTGAAAAAGTTCAGTTAAGATTTTACTGGAATCAAACTAAAGAAAGAATTATCTGGAATGATAAGAAGTGGTGGTCAGAGAGTGGGGTGCATAGAACTATGATTGTGGAAGGCTTGTGGTTATTGGTAATGACTGGGTCTGGATTACGAACATGGAAGTGGGTGGCTAAGGTAGAGTGAAGGATGTAATCAAAGGGAAAAAAGGCTCAATGAATTGAGATACTGAGGTGTTGGATAGGTCATTGCATGTGTATAAGAATTATCAAGGACTTCCCTGGTGTGCAGTGGTTAAGAATCCGCTTGCCAATGCAGGGGACACAGGTTCGAGCCCTGGTCAGGGAAGATCCCACATGCCATGGAGCAACTAAGCCCATGCGCCACAACTACTGAGCCTGTGCTCTAGAGCCTGTGCTCCGCAACAAGAGAAGCCACTGCAGTGAGAAGCCCACACACCACAGCGAAGACCCAATGCAGCCAAAAATAAAAAAGTAGTTAATTAATTTTAAAAAAAGAATTATCAACTAATAAGAGTAGTGCTGGAAAGGTCAGCCTGGAGGGAAAAAAAAGTCTTCCAGAAACTAAGAGGAATGACACAGGACATGACTGAAAAACAGAAGAGTTGTTCGTTATCCAATCTGATGTCAAGGGATTCAAATATGGAGGCTTTAGAGGGAGAAGTGAGGGATGGATTGAGAATAGTCTCAAAAGGCAGGGAGGAACAAGGACACCTTGCCACCTCTAGGCCCAGTAGCTGTAGGGCTGTGGCAGTAACACAACTACCACCTGAGAGTGCTTCAAGGAAGTAGTTCTTGGGGAGACTCTGGTTTCAGTTAGAGTGAGAAGTTCAAGAGGAAATTCAGAGAATAATTGGAAGGTGGAGGAGATTGAATTGCTGAGGGACTGAGAATTCTAAAGGGTGCAGGGGGATGGTTTCAGAAGTTGGGGAGTAGTAAAAACAGGGAATAGAAGAGGGGGCATGCAGAACCTTACCAGGATTAGAGGGAAGGGGTGGGATGACCTATAATTTACTCCTAACAGAAACAGGAATATGGGGCAACAAGAGATTAATCCTAATGGATTAATCCATCAAAGCAGGTGATGGTGAATATTGGGTAGACAGGTTTGTAGGCTGGGATTCCCAGATCTCTGTGGATGGAGACCCTGAGGTGCTCTTAGTTTGTCAGCACCCAGAACAGTCTTGATCACTGGTCGGGAGGGGTGGATTTACTCAGTGTGCAGGGCTCCCCTTTGACAACTGTGAATGGGACTGAGGAGGTCTGGGAACCTGGGCATCACTTAGGCCTCTCTTAATACTCCTTAATGGAGTGTGAATACATTCATGCAAAGCTGCACTGACTAATGGAGGTGGGCACTCATTGACCTACCTGCTGCTAGTTTGGAGGCTGAAAGTTTTCACACTGTGGTTAAATAGACTTCACAGCTGGCTGTGTTGGATTGTGAACCCTTTATGGAGGAGAAGTGCCACTGGCAATCAATCAAAAGCAGAAGTCTGTTGTTCCAGGGATGTGTTTAAACAGATCCCTTGGGTAGTGGCTACAAGAAAATAAAAACTCCTCTAGCCAGGACATGGCCCAGGTTTCAAGTTTTCACATATGCCCTGGGGCCTGAATTCCTCTGGTCTCCTCAAGCTCCAGATTCCAGAGATATTGCAGTACCATTCCATTTTGGTGTTTCTCCTTGTTGACTCTTTGCTGATTCCTTCTTTTTTTTTTTTTTTTTTTTTTTTTTTTTTCAGTTTTTTTTTTCCCTTGGTCTTTATTTTTTTCAAGTTTTATTGAGAAATAATTGACATACATTACTATATAAGTTTAAGTCATACAGCTTGATGGTTTGATTAACATATATTGTGAAATGATTATAGAAATAGGTTCAGCTAACATTCATCATCTCATATAGATACAAAAAAAAGAAAGAAGACGTGCAAAAAGAAAAACATTTTTCTCCTTGTGATGAGAACTCTTAGGATTTGCTTTTGTAACAACTTCCCTGTATACCATACAGCAGTGTTAACTATATTCAACTATACCCCAATATAAAATATTTTCTAAAATTACAAATTTCCAGTTATAAGATAAATAATATGAGGGATGTAAGGTACAACATGCTGATTCCTTCTGAGGGGAGCAGACCGCTGAATCCCAGGAAGCTGCAGTGCCCTGTGTTTACTGTTCATGCTAATTTGGCTCTGCTGCAGAAGTGTCAGTCATTCCTGGTGCTCCGCAGGGTAAAAATCCATAGGTGGATGGACAGGTATATAATAAGTGGAAACATCAGGCAGGCACTGCTGGCGAGCTATAAATGGGAGGGGAGCTGGTGAAGAACACTGACAGGCAGTGAAGGAAAAAAAGTGACAGAGCATGAATTCCCCGAGGGACAATTAGCCCACCGTGAAAACATACCCTAGTGAAACAACTCTGAGTTCCAAAGACAATTCTCAATTAAGTCCTCAGATGGTTTGCTGCTAAGAGCTGATGAATTGGTTTATTCCCCATTGCTCTCTGCAAAGTACTTTCAAACACCCACGACTCCATCTGTTTCATTTATTAATGAAAGTTAACTTAAATCCATAAAATTAGCAAAGAAACAGAGCAACCTGTCTGTGATAAGTGACCAGAATTCATTCCTGGGGTAGCCTTTATAGGATTGTCTGCAGGGGTAAAAGCTGAAGAATAAAAATATTTCAAGGATAAAATTTACTTTGAGTTTCCTTTTTTTTTCCAGTACATAAGATAGGAGAAAAATACCAGGCTTTATGGGAAAAATACGTTTATTTCGTTGTCTTTTCTTGTCATATTCAAAAGGTAACCATTAGGACGCTCCAATAGGACACTGACCCAAAGGCAGTTTTATACTGGGAGATGTGTCAGTAGTTTCACATGGAAAGTCTTACGAAATAACTCCTGGCCAGTTTCTTTTTATCTTTCAAAAGTTATGACTGAGTGCAGATTAAGACTGAACAGCATTTGCTGTGCTGTGATCTGGACCTTGAGAGCAAGGGGGTTTGGATAAGAGTCAAAGTCAAGAATAATGCGCATTGTTGGGGGAACTTGTCCTCTGCCTTTCACAGGAGGGGAACTTTGTCCTGCTCACCAATAGGGAAGAGTGGTTGGTTTTTGTTGGCCCTGCCAAGTGGAATAAAATGAAAAAGGAGAAATAGTTGCAGTACTTGCCCAAACAGAGCTCTTTGGTGACCTTGGCAAGAGAAAATTTTATGGAGTGGTAGGGGCTGATGTCAGATGAGGAAACATCGAAAAGCATGGGAAAGGAAGAAGTGGAGACAGCCTGTATAAACAACTCTGGAGAAGTCTGGCTATTAAAAGAGAGGAAAAATTAAGCAATGGCTTGGACGGGGAAGAGTGATGGTCCTTGAATAAGGCAATTTTACGCTGAGATACTGAAAGTTGTAGGCTGATGGGAGTCATCCAGAGGCAGATGAGAGGAGAAAGTAATGATGTGGGAGAGAAGGGGAAACATTGACAGAGGAAGTATTTGAGAAGGTCAGTAGAGGGGGAACCCCTTCAATAAGAGGAGGTGCATTTAATGCTGAAAGGAGGAAAGGAAATGAGAGCATGGTGGGACTTAGCCATCCCAGTTGCATACCAACCAAGACGGAGCAGAGCCGTGGATAAATTGTGCCAGATATTTACATACAGAGAGAGAGTTATTGTTGATCTAAGCTTGACGCATGCTTAAGTCTGAGCATCTCTCTTATGTGCAAACCTTTCATTTGTTCCCCAGATTTTGATTTTTTGAAAATGAGAGGGGGTGCAAAAATTATGCCCTTGTGATAAACCGTTTATCATAAACTCATCATTTCTTAGGGAAAAAAATATGTTGCATTTTGCATGTTCTAAGACAGCATCAACAGAATAGGGCAGAGAATATTATTTCTAAAAGCTTACACATCATCCTCTTAAAATGTGAATGTCCCATTTCCAGCTGAACAAATAAACCTCTACTACTTGGATGCAACTAGTTCTAATGAATGTGAGTGCCAGGCTAGAAAATAAAGAACCGGCTTTTGATTGCAGAAGCATCTTTCATACGGGAAAAAAAAAAAAAATTAAGTCATTATTTTCAAATTGCTCCATTAATGTACCACGAACAAAGGATGGTGAGCTTGAAAAGACTAAACAGCTTTTATTTTTGAGCACTTTATTTTCAACGGGATTATAAACAAGATCTTCATGAAACTCTTCAAACAGACAGAACACCAGGATGGAATACTGAACTGCTTTGGCCCACTTACTGTCTACCAGAACCAGTCTTGTTGTGCTTCCTTAAATGTAGTTGCGAGTTGTTTCCCTGTTGTTGTTGTTGAGTTGCGGAGAAAATGGAAGAGGCATATAGTTTACAATGCAAAGCACCTGGGAGAGCTAACTAAGCTGTGAGAGACTTGATGTTTATCTGGGACAGCAGCAAGGAAACCCACTTGAGCATCTTTATGTTAGAAGGTGATTTGGAAGATGATTCAAATATTAAACTGGCAGTGAAGGTCAGTTTGCTTCTCTCTCCCAGGCCATTCTGTTTCCTGAATTTGATTGAAGTAGGCATAGCAAATTTAAGGTTATTGCTGAAGCTATTTTACGTTTTTAGAGAATATATGTAATCATACATACAAACACCCACACACATTCATATTCACATAAATATCATTGAGAGAGATCTATTCCTGAAAAGACCTGTGGTCTACTTTTGAGACCTGTGGTTTGGAGATGACTGAGAAGAATTTTCTCATTATTATGATGGAGACAGGCCAGCTTGAGGCCAGATACTCAATCATAATTTGTAGGTGCACTGGTGGCTAAGAGGAACATACAACATCGTTTAGCTCAACCTCTGAGCCAGGGAAATATATGCCCTTTACCCTTGGGATGAAAAACTAGTTCTTATGATGAAATGATACCCTCCTCCCAAATCGCCCTTGTATGTCCATAAAGGAACACCCAAATATCTGAATATGAATCAGCTTCACCTGTACACACACACACACACACACACACACACACACACACACAGCTTTCTCTCTTATTCCTTCTGTATTATTCACTCCATTTTGGTTCGTGGTCCTTTCTTTAGCAAGCTCCTGCTATAAGTATAAAGGAAACGTTGATCATCTTCCAATATATCATTAAGTTGAGGAAGTGTGTTTTCAGGGTATATGAACACAGATGTGCACTTCACCCAAGGCTCTAGAAGTCATAAGGCTGGCAAAGATACATCCTACCTGAGAATGGCACAGACCACTGTGTTCCTTATTCCAGCTATTTATACATAAGCCAAGGAAGATAAGCTTTCTAGTTATGTCCACACTGTGATAGCACAATGAATAAATCAACTGTCTAATTCAATCCAACAAATTGTTAATTCAATTACCAAATAAAACTAAGGAAAATTAGTTAGTTGTCCTGATGTATTCTTTCAACAAAAAATCTTTTAAAATAGATTACCTTACATCTATTAGAATGGCTATCAACAAGAAGACAAGAGATAGCAAGTGTTGGTGAGGATATGGAGAAAAGAGAACACTTGCGCGCTGTTGATGGAAATGTAAATTGGTACCATTATGGAAAACAGTATGGAGGTTCCTCAAAAAATTAAAAATAGAGAATTCCCTGGCAGTCCAGTGGTTAGGACTCCACGCTTCCACTGCAGGGGACACCTGTTCGATCCCTGGTTGGGGAACTAAGATCCTGCAAGCTGCGTGGGGCGTGGCCAAAAAAAATTAAAAATAGATCTACCGTGGGATCCACCAATCCCACTTCTGGGTATATATCCAAAGGAATGGAAACAGGCTAAGGAAAAGATATCTGCTCTCCCATGTTTATTGCAGCTTTATTCACAATAACCAAGATATGGAAACAACACAAATGTCTGTCAATGAATGAATGGATAAAGAAGGTGTGGTATATGTATAAAATATGGAATATTATTCAGCCAAGAAAAGAAGGGAATCCTGTCACTTGTTGCAACATAGCTAGACCTTGAGGGCATTATGTTAAGTGAGATAAGTCAGACAGAGAAAGACAAATACTATATGATATCACTTATATGTGGAATCTAAAAAAGGTGAGCTCAAAGAAACAGAGCAGAATGGTGGTTACCAGAGGATGGAAGGTGGGGGAATTGGGGAGATCTAGGTCAAAGGGTACAAATTTGCAACTAGAAGATGAATAAGTTCTGGGCATCTAATGCACAGCATAGGGATTATAGTCAATAATAATATATAATTCAGGATTGCAAAGAGACTAGATCTTAAATGTTCTCACCACAAAAAAGAAATGATAATTAAGTGACATGATGCAGATTTTAGCTAACACTACAGTGGTAATCATATTGCAATATAAAATGTATCAGCTCAATACAGTGTACACCTTAAATTTACAGTGTTATATATCAATCATATCTTGATAAAAATAATAAAATTAAAAATCTGCTTGTGCTGGTTCTAAACATCTTCTCTTCCCATTCCTTTTCTGTCCTACTAAGTTAGTTGTTTTCCCCAAATTACCTGTCGGAATCAATGAGGTGGCACTGGGCTCAGAGGAGTCATAGAAGGAGGCTGATCTTTAAGAGTTTGACTAATAAATCATCTAAGGTTAGGATGGAGACAGGAGCTGAAAGCTGAAGAGCCCTTGACAGCAGACTAATCAATGTCGTGAACATATCCATAAAGAAAGAAGGTGCCAACTGAAGTAGGTGGGTGGTAAGACCCAAATACACACACATTCATAGAGATCCCTGAAGGGTGAAATCCCACTCATCTCCCAGCAGGAACCTAGGGAGAGCGTCATAGGAAGCACCGTGACAAAGAACATCGTTTGAGAGGGGCTGGATGTAAAGTGAAGCTTTTCAACCACTCATCTCCCCAGACCCCACACCACCATCTCTTCCTCCTCAAGGCAAAACACCTTGCCTTGATCACCTGTGTCTGAAGCAAGAGGCAGGCTGGATTTACCCATTCCCCTTACCCTTTGCTTCTAGAAGTCATCAATTTCTATCGATGCTTACCTTGAAACCTCTTTCTGCTCTGCTGCCTGAACCTCGTCTCGTACACAGACAGCACTTCCCAGGCTCTTCTGCCAACTGGCTCCAGACTGGGCTAGCCCTTGGGAAAGCTGGAAGGCCCGGGAGATTGGAGCATGGGAGAAGGGGGAAGCCAGGGCTTGGTGGCCTCTGTTCTACATCTGGAAAACACCATTAGCAGCAGCCACCTCTTCTCCAACCTCTCAGGGAGTCAGCGTCCTCTTCACAAGCCCCCTACTGGGTAATCTCAGCTGCTCGCTCTGGAATACCTCTTCTCTTTGCTTCTCCAGCCAGGGGTGGCATTGTTGCCTGTCTGTCACTAATTCTGGGTTGCTCCGAGTCCTCCTTGGCTTTACAAAATTTCCATCACCCATTAAACCCATTTCCTTCAATAAGTTTCCCCCTGATTCAAATATACATGTGTTTTATTTATTTATTTTTTTTAATTTTGACTTTAGATCCTGACATCCTCTCTTGTCATCAAGTCCCATTCATTTCGACTCTTACTGCCACTCCTATTCCAGGTCCCCAGGAACATGAGTGCTTTCCTAACAAAGGAGCCTTCCCGGGAACAGGGCCCTGGGTACAGTTCTTTCCAAAGTCCTACTTTCTTCTTTTGCTTAAGAACCTAGGTAATTAACACATAACTGGCATTTGTTGAACGCTTTCTTGAAAGTGTCATTCATTATGCTCCCACACCAAGAGCACCACAAAGGTGATCTCATTTAATCCCTTCAATGAGCCTGTGAGGAAGGCACTGTTAATGCTACTACGGACCAGGGCTCTTGGCCTTCCCCAATCATTAGAAATTGACTAGAGGCCAGATAAGAATTTCAGGCAAGGCTTTATTGGGGCCCCTGCTTCAGCCGGTGGGGGAGGGGTGTGGAAAACAAGTAACAGTTTCCCTTGCTCGCTTCTCAAGCGGTGGTGAGCTGGTTCCTTATATGGGGTGAGGGTAGGTAGGGGTGTGTCCAGGGGGTCCGGCCGGAGGGGTGGCTTAGGTGGATTGCCCACCCCTTAAGTGGTGTTGCGTGCAAGGGGCATGCGCGGTACCCTGCTTTTGCTCCCAACACCCTGTCTTTGCTCCAGACTCTTCAGAAGTGGCAGCTGGGTTGCTTTTTGGTCTTTTTGTATCTTGTCCAGAATTTGCCCGAGATGCACCTGCACGCAGTTATTTTTAGTCTCTTATAGTGTCTTTGTATCTTTTTGCTGGAGGAGATGTTTGCCCAGGTGCAAGCACTGTAGCAAAGGGTCCCAGGTTTTAGGTCCCACCCTGTCTTCATTATCACTGCCTTTTACAGATGTGTAGAGGATGTAGTTCTGCCCCCCTCCCCCAACCAGGCCTGTATTTTCACTATTCTGTAAGAAGTCATGCATGTGTCCATCCCTGTTCCTTTCCATATGGTGTTCTTCCCTTTCTGAAGTACCCTCCTTGGCTCTAACTTCACTCAGATCAAACCTATTTCTTTCTAAGTCCCTTTCTCTGTGAAGCTTCCTATGTCAGAATCCTCTTACTCTGAACTTCAAGCGCACAGGTCCCTAAACGTATTTTACCAGAATTTATATTTAACTGACAGCTTCCTGGAAGTGACAGCTCATGAAGGTATCCTTTTGCTTAAAGAGGCTATGACCCCACTCAATCTAGAGGGGTCATTGAGGCATCCAGGGGCTGTGGAGAGCAGGATTTGAAAGTTAATGTTTTAAGACCACACGTACTCTAGATCAAAGTTTTATATTCAGGGACTTGTGAGGTATGTCACAAGAAATTTGCTACCAACTATGTTTCAAGTATCAAAGTTTGGAAATGATTTTCTCTGCCGATCTTAAAAAAAAAAAAAAAAACAACACAAAATGTTGATAAATTAGACCAGATGTGAGGGTATATGCCTTGCATGTGTTTTTGTTTTATTTGGCAAAATCAGAGGCCATGTTCTCATTCCCCACCCTGACCACCCCCCCAGGGCAGTGCTTACTAAGTCTTTACTGCTTTGTTGCAAAAGGAGAATTAGAGTCCTGGGGTTGAGGTTAGCACTTGTTACTTTTGGATGCCCAACTTTTATTCTCTTTGCTTGATAACAGCAGACTCTCATCCCTCTGGGGAATTTTTTCACTCTCTTGTGTTCTGTCTTAGTGGGATAGCAAATCAGGGCTCTCTGCTCAACCATAGCTAAGAAATACTCTTCTGATCTAAGCCATGCTGACTGGGGACTCTCATGAGTAGAGGAACCACTGTCTAGAAAGAATAGAGCTATTACTTACTAAGTAACTCCTTCTATCTTAACCCTCGAACTGCTTTGATTCTTGTCCCTTTCTGTCCCCTTTTTTCCTGATTCACCAAGCTTTCCGTTCTCAGTGTTAGTTGTTACTATTCCAAAAATTTCCTTTTTTCATAAGTTATCACCAGAGAGTATTCCTGTTGCTTACAAACAAAGAACCCTGACAGTGAATGCAACTATCTTCTCTGTTCCAGCTTCAGGTGCCCCATAGGAGATAAATCTTTTCACAAAGTGGAAAGGGAGAATAAATTCCAGAATCCAGCTTGCTTTAATCCAGCTGATTTGATATTCTCATCCCAAGATATTTGTTGGGGGAGTTGGAACATTGTACAGTCAAGTTTCAGAAGTATACAACCTGCACAACCATATGTGACCACCTGGAAAAATCCCCTCCATCGCTGAGGGCAGCTTGGATTGAATTAAATTCAGTGGTGCAGATGCATAAGTGAGCAGGCTGGGAGAAGGTACAAAACAGATAGTTTCAAAGTATATGGCCCAGTTGGAAACAAATTACTTGGTTGAGTTTTGCAGCACAACTTGTCCAACGACTACTCTGAGTAGGAAATTTCTAAAGCTACAGGATTATAACGGTCTTATTTTAATAGCACAGGGGAGGGAAATTGGGCCCTGAGACCCTCTATCAGCAATGTGGCAGTGATGGATTTTCCTTCTGGAGCCCTATTCCCTTACTTGACCGACATGATTACTATAGACAGTTGGATCTGACGACTTGGCACATGAGAGAGTGTCTTGGGAGAGTGAATTAATGACAAGTAAGTTCCTCCAAAAGATTATTCTGTTGGCCTGCATGGCACACCCAGTGATGGCTATTCTTTAACCTAAACACCAGCAATCTGTTCTGCTTTACTCTGCTAATGAGGTCACCGCCCAGAGGGGCAGAGGAGCCCATCCTGCAGGAGGACTTGTCCCAGAATTGACATTCCCCACTAAGCAAGGGGAGGGAAGAAATTTTCTGTGCAACTCGGGAAAGCACCTAGCCTGTGGGCTTTTCACCTCTCTGTTTACCTAGAAGCCACAAGGTTTAGGTCCTAGCCTCAGGCAAGGTCTTCTAGAAGATTCTACCACGCTTTCAGAGATTCCTGAGGACAATTTTCTGGAAATGGCATCTAGGTCAGTCATGAACTTGCCTGTTCTCTCTAATGGTGCCTTTTTATACCATTAAGTCTGCAAATAATGTCCCTGAGTCTGTTTGCACTCAGAGAGGATTATCCATTCGTATGGTCAACGTGTCTTGTTTCAGGCTGAGCTTCTCATGCGTGAAATGCATTGTGTTTCCCCTTCAGAAGTTTACTGCCTCAGTGACCTTTATATTTGACAAAAAGCCTTTTTAATCCACCTCGCTGCTGCTTTCCTAAGTGTTTCCTCCTCTGGCTGGCATTATTGAAAGGACTTTCCCTGTTGACGGGCGTTATTAAGACATGCTGTCTTTTGTATGGAATCGGAACTGTGCTCTTTTATTTGCCTTTATTTTATTTTTCTAAGTTTGCATTGACAACATGTGCACTTACACAGGATTATCGCATAGATGTATATCAAGCATGACCGCCGTATGTTAACATTAGATGCAGAATTCTATTCATTTCTCCTGTTTTCTCAGATCCCAGATGGGAATAGTTCAGGGTTAAAAGGTAGCAAGAGTAAACCTTCCCAAACTCCTTCTATGACTCTGAGGACCAGGATTGGATGATGTATTATTTGGCTCCCAGATTATCTGAGTGCTTTGGTGGGTGGATATTTGCAATGAGGCCTTTGTTCCAAGCCCTGGTTAACATAAAGAGGTTTGTTCTCAGATCCCTGAACAGAGCAGAGAAAACACCGGTGAATACTAAAGGTGATTGTGCTTTCAGCCTGTGGTCTGTTACCACGGGCAACCAACACTCTATAGAGGGGTTGTGAGTTGAAGAGGGTGCTAACATCTTTTTAAAAATCAGTTTAGAGCAAACCATTAGGTTCTGTGCCCTGGCTTTACCATTCACTCCTCTGGACAAGTCACTTCATTTCTCCAAAGATTACATATGTCATCAGCTAGCAGGAAGTTCAAGTAATGCAATACATGTAAAAGAATGCTGTGAATTTTGAAGATCAAAGTATGGGTTGTTTCTAATATTATGCTTTAGACTCTATGTTAGTTAAGAGAAAATAGATTCATTATCTCTCAAATGGGCCTCTCTTCACTAACATTTGTTAACAACCTCCTCAAGGCCAGGCCGTATGCTAGGCATTTGATGCTTGATAATTATTTTTTTCCTGACAACTGATGACATAGGCATTAGTATCTCTATTTTGAAATTGGGGATTCTTATGATCTGAGAGGGAAAGTGGGTCATCCCACGGTCACACAGCTTGTAAGTGACAGAACTGGGATTGAACACGGGCCTCTGTGATCCTAAAGTCTAAGGTTTTTTTTTTTTTTCTTTTTTTGCGGTATGCGGCCCTCTCACTGTTGTGGCCTCTCCCGTTGCGGAGCACAGGCTCTGGACGTGCAGGCTCAGTGGCCATGGCTCACGGGCCCAACTGCTCCGCGGCATGTGGGATCCTCCCGGACCAGGGCACGCACCTGCGTCCCCTGCATTGGCAGGCGGACTCTCAACCACCGCGCCACCAGGGAAGTCCTACGGTTCTTTATTTTATTTTGCTTGCTCCCCTCCACCAATCTTTTTTTTTTTTTTTTAGAATAAAAATCTGTAATCCAGAGGTGGAAACAGTTATCTCTTGCATTCCACTGCAGGCATCTTGTGATCTTTCTGGATTTGATCCACGCTGCTTGAGGAAGCCTCAGCTCCTTATTAGCTCAGAAGAGTAAAAACACCCCCATGTGACAGTCTTAAGGGTAATACTGCCATGATAATGAAGGCAACACCATCAAAAGCAACTACGTTATCAAAAAAAAAAAAGATCACGTTTAACAACCAATTGTGACTAATTAGACTTTGAATAGGAAATCAAAAGAAAAGGCATGAAGGCTCAATTTTCCATAGAGCTGACATTCTGACCATTTTAGGAGTAAGAATGAAATTATTTTTAATTAACATGACTAATCATTTCCTATCATTTTGAGGCAATTGGCTTTGTCTTCAAAGAGGTGTGGTGGAGTGCTGTCCCCCACTCCATGGCTAGTGGCGGGGGGCACGTCTAAGCACGTGGAACACTGGAGGCCTGGACCACTCTGGCTGGTGTATTTCCCATCTCAGAATCATCACAGCTCAGGGCCCCATTTGTGTCTTTTCTTCTGATGGTTTTTCTTTCTAAGGCTACATGAAACTGTTTCTAATTTCATGAATGTCCATTTCTAGGGCCGTTTACTCATCATGAAAGTACAGCCTTCAGTGAGTAGACAAGCTACGAGGCAGGTTCTACTTCTTCTCTTTTCTCCACTTGTCACAACAATGTCTTCCCAGATGTTTGTGCAGACTGCCTGGCTCACTTCTAGCCTGTCCCTTTACTCTTCAGGAACCAAGGAGGGGCCAGCCTGTAGATCACCCTCACTCTGAGCACCAACAAGGATGGGAAGCAATATTCTATGGTCTGTGCCCAGTAGTATAATTGTGAGGCAGTTGTGAAATGACAGTCTTGGGGGCTGTCTGATCCAAACACCCTTTCTCAATCCCAGTCCTGAAATATCCTTTACAGGGAGACCAAGCTTTGGTTATCTGCTTGGTGCTCTTCTGCTATTTTCTCAGGTCTTGGGGTGATTGTGAAGAGTGAAGTGACCTCAGATAGCTATGGTTCTTCTCTCCTGATGTCAGTCTACTCTCCTAGTATAACTTAGATGTACTCTCGGAATCAAAGATTCTCCCCGCACTGCCACCACTGCCACCAGGGGAATAGGAAGGAATGAAATGGGTAAATGGATCAAGAAGCACCATTCTATCCCCATTGGGTTTCCTACCAGATTCCAGGAATGCCTTCAGCCTGGAGCAAGGTGTTGGGAACTTGTAACTGTCTTCCTTGCTTTTTACTCTTGAGACTAGGACAATTCATTGCCATGACACTCCTACTTTCTCAACCCAGAACTTAAGAGCTATGACCCCCATCTTGCTTTTTCTGATTTTATGTCCTTTGACTTTTTTGTTTTTTAAATGTTTATTTTCAGTTATACAAGTGGGATATGAATGTATGTTCTTATTAAAAATCCAAGTAATTTCAGACAAGTCAACTTTCCTTTATCTCAGAAAGGAAACTTGCCCTTGACCTCAACTCATATCCTCTTCTGGGTGAACCATTATTTTCAATTTAGTGCATATTCTTCCATATCTTTTTCTATGCTTTTATATACATATATGCTCACAGGGAGAAGTATGGAACTTTGTCTACTTCTGTTTGCTTATGAAAATATAGGTATTGTTTTGGAATTTGATTTTTTTTTTAATTTGACAATACATCTGAAAGACTTTCCCACATCAGTACTCATAAATTGAACTCATTTTTAAACTGCTGCAATGTGTTCAACACAAATTTCGATTTACTTATTTCCCTTGTTTGGACATTTTGATTTTTTTTTTTAGTTTTTTGCCATTGCAAGCAAAGCTGTAGCGAATGTCTTTACATATGTATCTTTATGCATAAGTGCACATCTTTCTACAACTATTTCTTGCGCATATACCAAAAAGTGGAACTGATGAATTAAGATTCTTTATATTTAAACTTTTAATGGATTTTGCCAGACTGTTCTCCAAAACAGCTGAATGAGTTGATGCTGCTTCAAGCAGTATACAAGATCATCCACAAGCTCATACTCTTACTAACACTTGTTATTATCAAATATTCAATCTAGTAGGTGAGAAGAAGTGTGTCCCACTAATTTTATTTTCTTCATGACTCATAAGATTGAGCACATTTTCATAGCTCCTTTGCTCCTTTGCCATTTTGATTTCTTTTTCTATGAACTACTTATATTCTTTGTCCATATTTCTGTGGGTTCCTTCTGATTTCTGACACCTGTTTCAAGAGTTTCAGCATCTCCTTGGCCCCAATCTCTAATTGACAGTATGAATAAGAGCATGGGATTTAAAGTCCGCCATATGTAGATTCAAATCCCAGTTGCAACCCTGCCTAGGAGTGTGACTGTAACAGGTTACACACTTATGCTGGTTTTCTGCCTTCCCGTCTATAACATGGGGACACTAATGCCTACTATGCAAAGTGTGTGTGTGTGTGTGTGCACAAGCATGTTGAGATGAAGATGTATGTTAAATGGCCAGTAGGCCATTATGATCTCCCCAATGGAATGATCAGTTCTGCTGTTTTATATCACTTTCTTGCCAGGTTCCAGGCATGGGCTGTTGGCTCCTTGATTTGGTTTACCGTATAGCTCTAGCAATAAGAGCAGCTGACTCCCATATTGTGAGTAAATCCCAGGGCTAATGCTGATTAGCCCTAGTTTGGTCTCTGTATATTTCCTTAGTTTCTTTGCTTGGATTTTGAACCCAAGGTCTGGTTAGCCCTCTGAAGTCATTGTATCTGCATGTATCTTTCCTCCATATGCACCTATGCCCCTTGTGCTCTTCTGCTAATGTCATGCTACATACAGGGCTGTCATCTCAGCCTGACTCCCCAGCCTTCGCCTTCTCTATTGCTCTTTCACTGACAGAGCCAAGACTTGACCCTGCGTTTTCAGATTTCTAAGCCCATGCTCTCAACCAGGGCTAATAGCTCTACGAATATCACCCCTGGATCTCCGACTTAATCCCTCTGAGCCGCAGCTTTCTTATCTGTCCCCGAAATAATAATGCCAAATTCACACTACTGTTGGGGGCTTTAGATGTGACAGTTAACATAGCACAATGTCACATTCCCCCCTGTCCTCTTGTCTGACTCACAAATCATCACCAAAGTAGTTTTCCTTTTGTTTGTTTGATTGTAATTCCTTTGTATGGTAGATTTTCAGTACACAGTGGGTTTTATTAAGATTCAGTGGGCATTTGGCTGGCCTCCTTCTAAGAAACACAGCCAGAGGTAAAATGTTAAAATGATGATGAATAATTATGATGAAAACCAAAGTCATGTTTACTCACCATAGTTTCACATTATAGTTTTGGCTAAATGGGAAATGACCTGTTAAAAATTAAAAATTAGTTACTGGAACTTCCCTGGTGACCCAGTGATTAAGAATCCACCTGCCAATGCAGGAGACATGGGTTAGAGGCCTGGTCTGGGAAGGTCCCACATGTTGTGGAGCAACTAAGCCCATGCACCACAACTACTGAGCCTGCGCTCTAGAACCTGCAAGCCATAGCTGCTGAGCCCACGTGCCACAACTACTGAAACCCGTGTGCCTAGAGCCTGTGCTCTGCAACAAGAAAAGTCACTGCAATGAGAAACTCACACACCGCAGTGAAGAGTAGCCCCCACTTACCTCAACTAGAGGAAGCCCGCGCGCAGCAACGAAGACCCAATGCAGCCAAAAATAAATAAAATTTTAAAAAATAGTTACTGGGATTTGAGGAATGAGATTTTATAGATATTATTATTTTTCTAGAGAGAAATATTCCAGGGCTAGATAAAGAATATCCCTGGGTAGTGCTGGCTGGCCCTTTGCATGTCACTGCATCTTTGCCCATAAAAAGGGCAGTTCATGGACCAGGGAAAGGGAAGTTTGGCTTTAAAATATTTTTTGAAACGTAGGCTCCGAAGAGGTGGGTGCAATCTAATAAAAGTTTTACCTGATATCCAGGAACCAAGAGAGGTTGGCACCATTGTTTTGTAAAGGAATTAATGGCACCATATATAATGGGACTGACCACAGTGGCAGGTCAGATCTTCAGGAAAGCTGGTGGGAGGGATGGGGTGTGTCACTGGGCATGTCCCCATGGAAGGGCATCCAAGTACTTCTTTCACCTTCTTCTCTGTGCCTCTTCAGACAGGTTTGTCATCCTAGGAAAATTGAGGCAGCTTAACAAGCTCTCAACCAAATAGCTTGCTTGATTGTTTAAAAATCAATATTGCCCTTTTGGCACTGAATTTTTCAGTTACTTTGATGGCTTCTCAACCAGTACAAAAATGGTGAATGGGAGGTCAAGAAAAATAATGCATTTTGAAGTCTCACTTGGGGCATTTTTACTCTAGAGGGTAAAGACCTTCCTTTTCCACTCTGACAAGACTTTAATTTTTAAGTTTTGTTTTTCTTGCTGAATTAATTTGATCCTGGAGTTACACGCCAGCTAAATATTTATTGATGATGTGTGAGCTTGAAAATGAGCCCCACTGGATCTCTGCTCCTCAGTACTCATGTTTCCCCATCTTCCCGTCTCATTCTCAAGGTGTCCTAAAGACAGTTTTGTCATGTGTGTGTGTGTTTCTGTGTGTCTGTGTTTTCTTAATTGCAGTTTCTTTCCAGCCGGAATCCAGCCTCTTCTTTCACTTGGTGGGAAGTATTCACACATAGGTTGTAGAGGATGTGCTAATTAATGGATGTCCAAACATCTGGGGGAAAACAAGCAAAGTTACAATTAACACACAATATACAAATACAGAAAAGGTGGACAGATGGAGCACATCAGAAAGATGGTTTGGGGGAATGCACTGTCTACCCTGTCTGCACCTGTTTCCTAGCACCATTCCATTTGGAAGGGAAAACATGTTTATCTCGCTGTCTGTGAGTCCTAACTTGATGCCTGACACTGTAAACTGAAGCCATTCTCTGGTCAGCAAGGAGGGACTCTCAGGAAGCGGGGCATGATTATTCTGTTGGCAATTCACAGACACCCAGGAGCTTTACTGAAAGAGCCCATCTCTGGGCCTCACGTGCGTGTGTATACACACATATGGATTAAAATATTGCTTCAACCCTCACCTTCCAGCCAGCCTGAAATTATTCTTTCTCATTCCCAATTCTCCCTGTTGTAATTAGCTCTTCAGACCACACACCAGAAGGTCTACAAAAGCAGCACAAGAGTAAAAAATAATAAGAGCTAACATGTATTGAGTGCACGCAGAGTATGAGACCATCTTCTAAGTGCTTTCTGGGCATTATTCCATGGACACCTCACAGCATCCTTAGGAGTTAGGTGTGGTTATTCTCTGCATTTTACAGAGAGGAAAACTAAGGGACACAGAAGTTATGTAACTTGCCCATCAGACAGCTGTTTGTGGCATGGCTGCTATTCATAATTCTTACCCAAGCTTTACTTGCTAATTGGTAACTGTTCCGCCTTTTATCCAGTGTGTTTCCTGACCCTGGACTTTCTCTTGTTTGATCTTGTATATGCCAGTTTTTAACTTTTTTATCATGTGATCTATCTGGCTCTTGACTCTTGGGTCCCTCTCAAGAACTCTAGCTAATACTCACCACAATGATTCTCCCCAACATGGGCTGCTTCCATCATTCATCTCATTTATCCATTCTGGTAGGTCTTCACGATGAAGACTGAACTCCAACCTTTGAACCTGTACTCCTCCAACTCTTCTCCATTCTCTAGAAAGAGGCAGGACTCCTGCTTGGTATGATCTTATGTATTTCAGTCATTGTAAAGTTGAGTTCACCAGTGGTGCAAAATCTCAGCAACCTTTGACTCCCAAAGCATGATTTTCGAGGTAACACAGGAGAATAAGAGAACTCATAGGAGCTTCAGTGTTTAGTAATCCTTTACTGCCTTGAGTATAGCTTTCAGGTTCCTTACTGGTTCTGGCTCATGGCTGGATCTTCATTATGCACCTTTCCCTTGCACTCTAGTTTCTAGTCTCTAACCTTTCTTTATTACTGGCAGTTTCCTAGATGTCCCTCCCTGGGCTTTTCTTCTTTTCTGTTGATTCTCTAAATGTGAGAGTACCCTCAGATGTGTTCCATGCTCTCAATCCATCCAGTTCTATGACAAATATTATTTATTTTTAACAACTCGCAGTGGTTGAGAGTCCGCCTGCTGATGAAGGGGACACAGGTTCGTGCCCCGGTCCGGGAGGATCCCACATGCCGCGGAGCGGCTGGGCCCGTGAGCCATGGCCGCTGGGCCTGTGTGTCTGGAGCCTGTGCTCCGCAACGGGAGAGGCCGCAACAGTGAGAGGCCCGCGTACTGCAAAAAAAACAGTGCCTGGAACACAGAAGGTACTCATTCATATTTGAAAAATACATTATAAAAAAATAATAAATAAATTATTTTTAAAATTCCTTCTTCCAAAATGTGTTGCCCTGCTTTGATAAATTCAACTAATGATGGGACGAACGAGATGTTCAAAATCGGGAGGCAGAAAAATGATCTAAAATTTAAAAATTCATGAATTAAAGATAATAATAACTAAATTTATTGAACATATTATGTGGTAGGCACACTTAAGTTCAGTCTTCACATGACCCCTATAAGGAAGACTCTTGTATTATTTCTATCTTATAGATGAGGAAACTGAGTCACGCAGAGTCTATGTAACTTGAGCAAGGTCATGTGGCTACAAAAGTGTTGAACAGAGCAGGGATGCTACATGGTACGTCTGCAGGAAGAAGTGGAGGAATAGAAAGTCTCAGAGCAGAGTGTCTGACTTGGAGCACCATACCATGGTTTGGAATAGGTCCATAGACAGGGATTGATTCCTGGAGCTCCACAATGGCATTCCAGACCCTTTCAAAGAACAGGCACATCATTTATTATCTAAACTGGGATACGTTTTCTAAGAGAATGGGTTAATGGGCATAAGCTGGATCTCAACAGAGCCAGTTGAGACACATAGGAGCCCTACTTCTCTACTCCTGGTTTATATGGTATGGGCTCTGTCCACACTAGGCATCATGTTCTACTTTTACTCATGTACTTTCCACTTTTCAGATTGACTCTGCCCACCTGATGTCTTAGCAAGCACACAGTAAATACATATTGAGCTGGATGGATTATCCATGGACAATTCTGACATTGAATTATCTCATTCAGGATGCATAATGGCTTTATACTATGATGTCATGGGAGTACTTCGTCACCATTTTTTAAGCAATTTTAAAGTAATGTAAATAGTACTGGCTAAACAAAATCAACAACGACAAACAAAAATGGGTGACTGAGTTAAGGTCCTTGTTCTGATAGATGTTTTACTGGGGTGAAGTTATTTAACAATCTGGGTATCCTTGTCCTTTTTAAAAATATGAATGGATCATCACTGGGGATCCTAAAAGTCTCGTTTTATTAATCACTTTCTAAAATGTAATTGTCAGTCCTAACCTAAAATCATCTCAAAATGTTGCCCATAGCCATTTTCTTCTCTGCAAACCAAGACCATGTGATGGAATGTGTTTGCCAGAGAATTAAAATGAGACCCTTTCCATCTATCAAGAGATCACAGAAAGCAGAAAATGAGCAATGTTGAGACATGTTGTTTTTCCATAAAGTTGTTAAAATTATATTACAATGATGATAAGAAATAAATATCATCCATTCTTTTTTAAAAATAAACTTGGTATTTTAATACACTTTCAGATTTACAGAATTGTCATGAAGATAGTACAGACAATTCTTGAATACCCCACACTCAGTTTCTGCCCTTAACATCTTACATTGGTAGGGTATGCTTGTCATAATTTATAAACCGATGTTGATGCATCATTATTATTAATATTTCTCTATAGGTAAGTCCCCCATTAACCTCCCCCCTGACTATTTTCAAAATGTCCTACCCTTTGGTTTTCTGCATTCAGTTTTCATTTAAATATGATATGCATGTGTGTGATTCTTTTGGTGTTTATTCCCCTTGGTGTTCTCTGAGCTTCCTGGATCTGTGATTTGGTGTCTGCCATTAATTTTGGAAAGGTCTCTGCTAGTATTTTCACATATTTCTTCCACTCCATGCTCTCTTCCTTCATCTGGTATTATAATTATATGTATGTTACATCTTTTGAAATTATCCCATTGTTATTGAGTGTTCTGTTCTTTTCTATAACTACTTTTTCTCTTTTCATTTCAGTTTGGGAAGTTTCTATTGACCTAACTTCGAACTCATGTATTCTTTGCTTTAACTGTGACTAGTCAACTATGAGCCCATAAAAGCATTAGTTATTCATGTTACAGTGTAACATGTACTATAAGTAACTTTCCTTTTTATTTGTTCTTAAAGTTTTCATCTCTGTGCTTGCTTTACTCATCTGTTGTCTCATGTGGTATACTTTTTCCATTAGATCCCTCGACATATTAATCATAATTATTTAAAATTCTCTGTGTTATAATTCCAGTATCTGTATCATATCTGAGATGGGTTTTGATGGACAACCTCCTTAGACTGTGGTTTTTTTTGTTTTGTTTTTTTTTCTTGCCTTTCACTGTGCCTTATAATTGTTTGTTGAATGCTGGATGTGATGTATTAAGTAATAGAAACTGAGATAAAGAGGACCTGAAAATGAAGTTTCATGTTAATTTGACTAGGAATTATTCTTTGCTTAATGCTTTTGTACCTATAGGTGCCAGAGGCTTCACATTCACTAGTGTTCTTGGTTTTGTCTCCCCTCTTGACTGTGGTTTCCTTGAGTATTCCTCCTCAGAGAGAATCTGTGTCTTGCAGCTATTTCAGCTATAGTCTGCCAAACTATTATGGTACTCTAGCCATGTTACTGTGGTGATAAGGCACAGGGAAAGAGGAGTGTCCTACAAACGTGCACTTAAATCTCAGTCTTTTAGTGGGCTTGCTTCTCTGACCTGTGACCTTCAGAAGTGTTCCTTCTGTTAGAGCACCCATCCCCATTCGGTGAGAAAAGAAGTCTAGAGAGGACTCGGGAGAGAGAAGAATGCCTTCCCCATGATTCTGAGACAAGATTCTGTTAAAATCTTCCCCTCCCCAGTAGTAAGCCTTTGTTATAGGGAAGGTTCAGGGCATATTTCACAGGATTATTCTTTCTCTCCTCTTTCCAGTTCCAGGAGGTGCTCTCTTTAGACCTTCACTATGTGACGATTCCTGTAGATGCTTGGTGGGAAGTCACACAAAAGTGTGGAGCCCCCATAAGATAGCAACCCAAGGGGTTCTCACTCTCAAGTTAGGCCACATTCACCCTCCAAGCGTTCATCAAAATGGTCATTTAAGATTTTCTACCAATTTATGATTCCAGTGGTTTCTGTTCTGTGGAAACAGTTCTTGGCTGTGACTCTTTGAATTCACCTCTGTCTCCAAATTTCAGGCTGGTGGTTTGCTCTACAAACTCATTTCTCTGATGAGTCCAACAAAGTCATTGGTTTTCAGTTTCCCCAGCTTTTTCTTATAAGGATGGGGGTGATGACTTCAACATCACATCACTGAAAGTGGAAGCCTATTTTCTTTTGAAGCTATGAAGACCCCACATCTTGCCACTCTCTTAGGGAGGAGTTAAGAGTAATGATCATCATTTTAAAGAATTGAACCATCAGGGACAATGTAGGAAAAGTGTCTCACCCGGGCTGTGCCATCCTTCCATGCCCGTGGTTGGAGAATTATATCAATAACTTTCCCTTATATGGTTATGCTCTGGAGATACCACCTTTTAATCAGATGCTTGAGAGCAGAAGAGGATAGAAGCCTCCATGGATGGGCTCTATTTAAGGATGTCACCATTATAATTGTATCTTATAATTGTTCCTCCAAAGGATGTTGTGAGCTGATTGATAGCAGAGCCATCTCTCCTTCCCATCCTCATCTCTGTTTTTACTGTGTTGAGTTGAAGAATTTTAAATTCATTTCTACTCTCCAAAGGAATTCTTGGATACCTGCAACCATCTTGTTTCCTCAGCTAAAATACCAAGTCATTGCACTCCTCCAAGATCCTGGGTTCCAGTGAACCCAGTGATGTACCATGAAGAAAACTGTCAAGAAACAGAGGATGGTTCAGGAATGCTGATTCCCAACAAATTCCTTCACCCTACTCCCTCCAATGAAAAAGGAAGAAAAAGGATAAAGTGCTGTCCAGAATTTTAAAAATCCCAAAGGGATTATAAATGTTCACTATTACAGCACACACATTTATACACAGAGAAATTTGAAGGTTTTCTGATTTCAATTAAGATTATTATGTCCTCTGAGTGATGGTTTCTCCTTTTTTCCCCCCAGAAATCCTTTTGGCTGATATCTTTTAAAAGAGCATTAGCTAGGGATAACTAGGCTTACTTTTATTGCTTCTACTTTTCCTCCAGGTTTCTTTGTCTTAAATTCTGAAGTCTCTTTCCCTAGCCTGTTAAAGTTTAGCAGCTTAAAATCAAGGACAAGAGTCATTGTTACTCTTCATGTGAAAGATAAGCTCTGTGGCTTTTATAGCAAAAAGTATATAAGATTCTAGAAATAAGATGGAAGTCAGATAATTTGGGGCTGTGAAAAGTCCTTTACTATTAAAACAGAAGACCAAGGACACATTTCTGTCATGCCTATTATTAGTACCTGGGTTTCATTTGTCAAATTATGAAGCCTCTGAGCCTCAGTTTCCTTAACTGTCAAATAGGGGTAATAATACCTGCCTTGTCATTTGACAAATTATTGGGAAATTCTAATAACATGCAGAAATTTCAGGTCTTTGTGAAGCACCATGCACATAAATGTTTGTATTTTACTTTCCTTAGCAGTATTTGAACATGGTAGCTCATTAAATATTCAGAAACAAATCATGGATACTTGTTGATGTGGGATGTCCTCATGAGCCTGTGACACTCAGTGGATTGTGAGCCATGGAATGGCCTTGAAAAACTTTTCTCAATGCATAAAGCAGAAGAGTGATATGCTTTTGGTTGTGGGCACTAATGATACAACCAAAATAATACAGTCAACTTCCTAGGGGAGGATTTTACAAAGCAAACTACTCCTTAGATTCATAGGTTCTTATAACAAGCTATGCAAGGGGAAAGTACTAAAATTTATCATTTAATAGATACATAACAATCATGATTCATAAGGACTCAAGTAACTACTATTAATATTTATGAAATTCAAATCTCACTGATTAATATTTTTTTGTTTTTTGTTTGTTTGTTTGTTTGTTTTTGGCGGTACGTGGGCCTCTCACCACCGTAGCCTCTCCCGCCGCGGAGCACAGGCTCCGGACGCGCAGGCCCAACGACCATGGCCCACGGGCCCAGCCGCGCTGGGGCACGTGGGATCCTCCCGGACCAGGGCACGAACCAGTGTCCCCCGCATCGGCAGGTGGACTCCCAACCACTGCGCCACCAGGGAAGCCCACTGATTAATATTTTAAAGCATTATCCCTCCGCACAATCTTTAGCAAGCTACCCCTGTGTTTGTGTTCCTGCACCCATCGTGCCAAGTATGTGTGTGAAAATCTAGTACACTAAATTGATACTTTTCTGACCCCAATTTTCAAGCATTCTTAACACAAGGTTACAGATATAGAGTATATATTTAGAATGTGTATTTGTGTGCGTGTGTGTGCGTGTGTGTGTGTGTGTGTGTATCTTTCATGCAAAGTATATGCGTACGAAGTATACGCACATGAGTATTTCAAAATCAGTTATCCTGACTCTAAATGTTCAGCTTTTTATTTATATCATTCATGGCCTTTAGAGAGGATTTTTTTCTTGCTTCCCCAACCCCTGGAAGGCCTCTCCTGACACTTCGGCCTCTGACATCTCAGCCCCACATATTGAGCCCTCACATGGGGAATTTAATTCCAGAGTACTAATATCAGAGCATGCTAGCAATATTCTTTGACCAGTCAGTGTCTTAATGCATCTTAGAATTAAAAGAGGTCACTTTCTGATTCTCTGGGCTTTTGCTGTTAAACTCTCTTCCTTGCACTCCCCTCTCATTATATTACTGTCAAAAAATATGTGTCCATCACTAGATATTGCAATCCCCACCACTACCACCAACACACACACATGACCACATTGGAAAACTGAGCTCCAAAATGGTCCGTGGACTTGACTGAAGTCACATATACCATTACTGACTTGGGACTCAAACGTCTAAGCCTTCTGAAATCTCATCTGCCTTCTTCACATTGAATTATTTTGATCTCTAACTTCCGTTATTTCAGAAGAGCAAAATGCATGGCTTACTTCTCTATCCAATGGATTAAAATATTGAGTGAGGTATAGAACATATTGTACATTCTAACTGGAAAGCCTACCAGTATGCTACTCCTTCAGGATGAAGAACTTAAAATCTGTCTCTGTCTTCATTCTCCTGTATTGTTCACTATGTCCCAGTGAGAAAATTTAAGAAGGGATCTTATTATGGCTTCTGAAGACCACTTTTTAAGATTGAGCTATAATTTTCAAAAATATACTGTTAATATCTAAGTTTGATGAGTTCTGACTATATACCTTGTAACTGCTACCCAAACCAAGTTATAGAACATTTCCATCTTCCCAGAATATTTATTCATGACCATTTCCAGTCAATCTCCATCCTAAACTCCCAAGAGGCAATTGCCTTCTGATGGTATATATTCTTTAGTTTCTAATTTATTTTGAATTTGCATAGTTTATTTCTTGAGATTTATCCAGAGTGTTGTATGTATCAGTAGTTTATTCATTTTGTTGCTGAGGAATATCTATTGCAGTAATATGCCACGAAGTATATTGATGGTTATATTCAATTTGAAGTTATTGTAAATAAGTCTGATTTAAACTTTCTTGCATAAGTCTTGTGTGGATACATGTTGTCATTTATTTTGGGTACATATAGGGGATTGGAATTGTTGTGGTATAAGCTCTATGTATGCTAAATTTTTAAAAATTACCAAAGATTTTTCAAAGTGATTTCTACAAGCAGTGTATGAGCATTCTGGTTGCTTCAGTTCCTCTACAGCAATTGACATTATCATTTTTTTTTATGGTAACTATTCCAGAATATGTTAATCATTTTAAAAATTTTAGTTTTAATTAGCATTGTCCTGAGGACTAATTGAGTGTCTTATCATAAGCTTATTGTCCATTCATACATTTTCTTTGTGATTTATCTAAGTCTTTTGCCCATTTTAAAAGCTGGATTGGGGGGAGGAGCTTCAAGATGGCAGAAGAGTAAGGCGTGGAGATCACCTTCCTCCCCACAAATACATCAGAAATACATCTACATGTGGAACAACAACTACAGAACACCTACTGAACGCTGGCAGAAGACCTCAGACCTCCCAAAAGGCAAGAAAGTCCCCACGTACCTGGGTAGGGCAAAAGAAAAAACAGAGACAAAAGAATAGGGATGGGACCTGCACCAGTGGGAGGGAGCTAATGAAGGAGGAAAGGTTTCCACACCTCAGGAAGCCCCTTCGCGGGCAGAGACTGGGGGTGGCGGAGCGGAGAAGCTTCGGAGCCGCGGAGGACTGCGCAGCAACAGGGGTACGGAGGGCAAAGCAGAGAGATTCCCAGACAGAGGATCAGTGCCTACCGGCCCTCACCACCCCGAGAGGCTTGTCTGCGCACCCGCCGGGGCGGGCGGCGCTGGGAGCTGAGGTTCGGGCTTTGGTTGGATCCCAGGGAGAGGACTGGCAGCGTGAACACAGCCTGCAGGGGGTTAGTGCACCACAGCTAGCCAGGAGGGGGTCCGGGAAAAGGTCTGGACCTGCCGAAGAGACAAGAGACTTTTTCTTGCCTCTGTGTTACCTGGTACAAGAGGAGAGGGGATTAAGAGCGTTGCTTAAGGACCACCAGAGACGGGCATGCAAGCCGTGGCTATCAGCACGGACCTCAGAGACGGGCATGAGATGCTAAGGCTGCTGCTGCAGCCACCAAGAACCCTCTGTGCAAGCACAGGTCACTATCCACACCTCCCCTCCCGGGAGCCTGTGCAGCCCGCCACTGCCAGGGTCCCGGGATCCAGGGACAACTTCCCCAGGAGAACGCATGGCGGGCCTCAGGCTGGTGCAACATCACGCCAGCCTCTGACTCCGCAGGCTTGCCCTGCATCCGTACCCCTCCCTCCCCCCGGCCTGAGTGAGCCAGAGCCACCGAATCAGCTGCTACTTTAACCCCGTCCTGTCTGAGCTAGGAACAGATGCCCTCAGGCGACCTACACGCAGAGACGGGGCCAAATCCAAAGCTGAACCCCGGGAGCTGTGCGAACAAAGAAGAGAAAGGGAAATCCCTCCCAGCAGCCTCAGGAACATAGGATCAAACCTCCACAGTCAACTTGATGTACCCTACATCTGTGGAATACCTGAACAGGCAACGAATCATCCCAAATTGAGAAAGTGGACTTTGGGAGCAACGATATATATATGGTTTTTCCCTTTTTCTCTTTTTGTGAGTGTGTATGCGTATGCTTCTGTGTGTGATTTTGTCTGTATACCTTCGCTTTTACCATTTGTCCTAGGGTTCTGTCTGACCAAAAGACAACCCTCAGAATGGGAGAAAATATTTGCAAATGAAGCAACTGACAAAGGATTAATCTCCAAAATTTACAAGCAGCTCATGCAGCTCAATAACAAAAGAACAAACAACCCAATCCAGAAATGGGCAGAAGACCTAAATAGACATTTTTCCAAAGAAGATATACAGATTGCCAACAAACACATGAAAGAATGCTCAACATCATTAATCATTAGAGAAATGCAAATCAAAACTACAATGCGATATCATCTCACACCAGTCAGAATGGCCATCATCAAAAAATCTACAAACAGGGCTTCCCTGGTGGCTCAGTGGCTGAGAGTCCGCCTGCTTATGCAGGGGACACGGGTTCATGCCCCGGTCCGGGAAGATCCCACATGCCGCGGAGCAGCTGGGCCCATGAGCCATGGCCACTAAGCCTGCGCGTCCGGAGCCTGTTCTTCCAATGGGAGAGGCCACAACAGTGAGAGGCCCGCGTACTGCAAAAAAAAAAAAAATCTCCAAACAATAAATGCTGGAGAGGATGTGGAGAAAAGGGAATCCTCATACACTGTTGCTGGGAATGTAAATTGATACAGCCACTATGGAGAACAGTATGGAGATTCCTTAAAAAACTAAAAATAGAACTACCATACGACCCAGCAATCCCACTACTGGGCATATATCTTGAGAAAACCATACTTCAAAAAGAGTCATGTACCACAATGTTCATTGCAGCTCTATTTACAATAGCCAGGATATGGAGGCAACCTAAGTGTCCATCATCGGATAAATGGATAAAGAAGATGTGGCACATATATACAGTGGAATATTACTCAGCCATAAAAAGAAATTATTTGTATTGAGGTGGGTGGGCCTAGAGTCTGACATACAGCGTGAAGTAAGTCAGAAAGAGAAAAACAAATACCGTATGCTAACACATATATATGGAATCTAAAAAAAAAAAAGGTCGTGAAGAACCTAAGGGCAAGACAGGAATAAAGACGCAGACCTACTAGAGAATGTACTTGACGATACGGGGAGGGGGAAGGGTAAGCTGGGACAAAGTGAGAGAGTGGTAGTGTATATATGGACATATATACACTACCACATGTAAAATAGATAGCTAGTGGGAAGCAGTTGCACAGCACAGGGAGATCTGCTCGGTGCTTTGTGGCCAGCTAGAAGGGTGGGATAGGGAGCGTGGGAGGGAGGGAGGTGCAAGAGGGAAGAGATATGGGGATATATGTATATGTATAACAGATTCACTTCGTTATAAAGCAGAAACTAACACACCATTGTAAAGCAATTATACTCCAATAAAAATGTTAAAAAAATAAAATAAAAGCTGGATTGTTTGTATTTTTGTTATTAATGTTTTTAAATTCTTTATATATTCTGGATACCATTTTCTTGTCCAATATTACATATTGCAAACTTTCTTCTTGTCTTTAATTTGCCAATTTATCTTTTTAACAATGCTTTTTGATAAGCGTATGCCCTTCATTTTGATGAAGTCCCATCAATCATATTTTTCTTTTATGTTGAATGATTTTTGTGCTCTGTTTAGGAAATTTTTGCCTTACCCAAATTTGTAAAGGTATTTCTCTATATTTTCTTCCATAAGCTCTATAGTTCTGACTTTTACAATTAGATCTCTATATACCATCTCAAGTATTTTTGTATGTGTCTCAGGAGTGAGTCTGAGATCAGGAATTATATTGTTTATGTGGACATCTATTGTTCTAGCACCATTTGTTGAAAAGAATATCCTTACTCCATTTGTTTAACTTGGCACCTGAATTCCTGCTCTTAAGCACTGGGAAAGGATATTGCCTGCCTGCCATGGTCCATGCATTTTCAGATTCACGTGAATGACTTCATGCATACTTCAAATATTATGGATCATATCACCCTGCCTTTGCGTGCTTAGTTTCTTCTGCCACAGCATCTTTTCTTTTCCTTTCTTCCTTTTTTTTTTTTTTTTTTTTTTTTTTTTTTTTTAGTACTACCAAAAACACAGCTTAATAGTCTTAGAAACCTTCCTTGATTTTTCCTGTATGGTGTGGCTCAGTGCCTCTTTTGGGGTGTCATACAGCATCATGAATTTCTCTTTCAAAAAACTTGTCTTACTGCATGCTAATTTTCTCTTTATTTGACTGTCTCCACAATAAGACAGTGATTTACTTGAAGACATGCTTATCTTTTTACCTCTGTATCCAAAGTACTTAACACAGTGACAGGGAAAAAAAAAGAAAGGAGCCATTCAAGTCATAGTTTAAATCAAATTTCTCCTGGATATTCCACAGAAGTAGTGAAATATCATAGGCTTTACAGCGAGATCATTTTGATTTCAAATCTCATTTCTGCCCCTCACTTCCCTTTTAATTGGGACAAGTCATTTAATTGCCGAATCACAGTTTATTGTTCTGTAACATACAGATGTTTAGAAATACTTTCAGGATATTTATCGTATATGAAAAGAATGATGTCCAGAACCTAGTAGCTGCTAAATAAATGGGAGCTAACATATTATTCTTTTAGTATTAAAATGGCAAAGAAAAGGCTTCTGTCTGAGCTCTTCTACTTACCTCTTCCACTACCAAGGAACTTTTGACTTAATAGTTCCGTAGAAAATATTATGCTCTTATCTGTTCATTAACACAGAGTCACAATTTGGAGGCAGTATCCAAGATATAGTTTCAAAATGGAACCCGGTTTATAAATGTATTCTGTATCTATACAATCACACCAAAAAAATTGAAACCAAGCAGAAATCAAATCTTAGAATAATGATATTGCATCATTACAGAGTTTACCAAAGAAAAATGTATTCCAAATTGCAGAGCTGTAATTCTATACAGATGTCCTGGGGACATAATACTAAGAAGACTGAAATGTATCCCTGGAACCCATGAGATGTGGTTAAGGCCCTAATTCACATGACTTCCAGAGAAAGCACTTTAACCATTAGGTAGGTATTCTAGAAAGTCATATTCCTAGGTCTATTCTCGAGAACTTCTCCCTTCTACCACCCTCTTCCCAGGTTATGTCATTTACTCCCATCTGTCCCACTTAGAGGCACTTGAGAAGCCCACAAAATTGCAGTATTTTCTCTCTGAAATGCTTTTAAGTAACATTTTAAGGACACTATTTCCCAACATCACTCCCTCTTATGGCGCCCTACAGCATAGAGTGTACAAATCACTTCCTCACACATTGGCTTTCGTGCATGCTAAATGCTTTTCTAAATTGACCTGATACCTATTAAACCTGAAGTGGACTTTTTAAGATCTGAAGAACATTTAATCAATGGGGTATTAGATTGAATAAATCATAGCTGAGATGAGTTCCTTAAATTGATACGATCTTTAATGAGCATTGCACTTGATTTAATAATCTATTTATTAAATACATTTAAAAATTGGTAAATTGAACACTTGCCGTAGAGCAAGCAATTAGGGCTATTTTCATTCCGTGTTTATTTTCCTGAGTTGAGACAATGTTTGTTAAGTTTTAAACACATTGAGTAAATTTTCGTATCATTTTTTTTCAATAACTCTCTAAATATTAAATCTTAGTGTTGGTTACACTCACTCTCTGTTAAATTACAGAGAGTACTAACAAGCATAAAGGAAGATTTACTAATTTCACAATTACTAGTATTGAAATCTCTAGTGAGTTTATAAAATCTGCATAATAATAAATCTGGGTTAAGATTGGTTAAATCTCTTTAACCTCTATTAAATCCAGTGAGAAATGTGTTAAAGAGATCCTGTCATATTGAAGCAAACTTTAAAAGAATATCATATTTTTTCCCCAAATCTCATTAAACTGACAATGCGGTTTTTGGATTTCCTTTATTTCCTTTTAACTTATTGCTAGTTATTACTTACATATTTATGTGTAAAAAGTAGCTTTCTTGTTCCTAAAGCCCTTCTCCCTCTGGGCTGATTCAGTTTCTGAAGGCCTTATACAAGCTCTGGGAAATTGCAGTGCCTTCTCCCAGTTGCAGTGCATTCTTAGACAAATCTGAATGTTCCCAATTTGAGTTTCTGCCCTTTGTATCCAAATCCTTGATGAAAATGAACAATTCATCCCATTCTGATGTATAAATCTCTTATTCCAGTACATCAAGATAAAGGGCATAGACTACATAATGATTCCTTACTTGTGTTACTAATAACATCTTACATTGTTAACCCTGAAACTATTTTAAAAATCTAATTTACTTTTCTCTGTGGATGCCAGGCCAGATACAGCTTATATAACTCAGTGGGATAATTCATCTTCACTCATTTCTGGAAGGAGAAGCCAGCCTGATGCCAGTTTATTTTCCATATTTGCCTGAATTATGAAACCAACCTATAGCCAATTCTAATCAATCCATGAATATTTATTAAGCTCCTACTAAGTGTTTTTTTTTTTTCCCTTGTACAAAAAGCTCTATTTTCAAAGCACTACAAGGTGATCAGGAAAATCCATTCAATTCAACAAATATTTCTTGAATACTTACTGAGCATGGCATAATACCAGTTAAGTGATATAAAAATAAGGAAGATGTGAATACTTCTCCCTGAAACACTGTTATCTACTTTTGTGGAGCAGGGAGGTGAAAAGAGACGTATGAAAAAAATGCTGAGGATTTTATTTTCATGAAAATGTAGAACACATGACTTTGAGTAATGAAGAACACAGGGGAAATATGCTGAGGTCAGATTTTTATCTTATTTATTTTCCAACTGTACTGAGGTACAACTGACAAAATTGTAATACATTTAAAGTGTACAAAGTGATGATATTATATACATAATAGTCTTTTACATTGTGAAAGATTACCCCATGGAATTAATGTCAATTAACATATCCATCACTTCACATATTTGTCTTCTTTTTTAATAAATTTATTTATTTATTTTTGGCTGTGTTGGGTCTTCGTTGCTCCGTGCGGGCTTTTCTCTAGTTGTGGAGAGCGGGGGCTACTCTTCCTTGTGGTGTGCAGGCTTCTCATTGCGTTGCCTTCTCTTGAGGAGCACAGGCTCTAGGTGCTCGGGCTTCGGTAGTTTTGGCACGTGGGCTCAGTAGTTGTGGCACACAGGCTTAGTTGCTTCACAACATGTGGGATCTTCCCGGACCAGGGCTTGAACCCATGTTCCCTCTGTTAGCAGGCGGATTCTTTACCACCGCACCACCAGGGAGGCCCTGTCCTTTTTTTTTTCTTTTTGGTGAGAACGTTTAAGTTCTTTTCTCTTAGTGAATTTCAATTATATAATACAGTGCTACGGACTATAGTCTCCATGTTATACATTAGACCCTCAGAACTTATTAATCTTACAACTGAAGGTTTGTACCCTTTTACCAACCAAACTCTCCCTATTTTCCCCAGTCCTCAGCCCCTGGCAACCACTTTTCCACTCTATTTCTATGAATTTGACTTTTTGTTTTTAATTCCACATATAAATAAGTCATGCCATGTGATATTTGTGTTTTTCTTTCCAGCTTATTTCACTTAGCATAATGCCCTCCAGGTTGATCTATGTCATCCCAAATACAAAATTTCCTGCTTTTTTAAGGCTGAATAATATTCCATTGTATATATACCACATTTTTCTTTATCAACTCATCCACTGTTGGATGCTTAGGTTGTCTCCATACTTTGGTATTGTGAGTAACGCTGCTGTGAACATGGGAGTACAGGTACCTATTCAAGATGATTTCATTTTCTTTGGCTGTATACCCAGAAGTGGGATTGCTGGTGGTTCTATTTTTAATTTCTTGAGCAACCTCCATACTGTTTTCCATAGTGCTGTTCCACTTTACCTTCCCACCAACAGTGCACAAGTGTTTCCTTTTATCTGCATGCTCATCAGCATTTGTTATTTCTATTCTCTTTGATAAGAGACATCCTAACAGATGTAAGGTGAGATCTCATTGTGGTTTTGATTTGCATTTCCCTGGTGAATAGAGTTGCTGAACACCTTTACAAGCACTTGTTGGCCATTTGTATATCTTCTTTGGGAAAACATTTATTTAGGTCCTTTGCCGATTTTTAATTGGGTTATTTCTTTTTTTGCTATTGAGCTGTGTGAGGTCCTCGTATATTTTGGATATTAACCCCTTTTTGGATATGTGGTTTGCAAGTATTTTCTCCCATTCCATAGGTTTCCTTTTCATGTTGATGATGATTTCCTTTGCTGTGCAGAAGGTTTTCAGTTTGGTGTAGTCCTGCTTGTTTACTTTTGCTTTTGTTCCTTTGGCTTTTGGTGTCAAATCCAAAAACTCATTGCCAAGATCGATGTCAATGAGCTTGCCTCCTGTGTTTTCTTCTAGGAGTTTTATGATTTCAGGTCTTATGTTCAATTATTTAATTCATTTTGCCTTTTTTTTTTTTTTTTTTTTAGTGAATGGTGTTTCATTCTTTTGCATGTGACTATCCAGTTTTCCCAACACCATTTATTGAAGTGAATATCCTTTCCCCATCATCTTTGGCTTCTTAGTCCTATGCTAATTGGCATATACGTATGGGTATATTTCTGTGCTCTCTATTTCATTCAGTTGATCTATGTGTCTGCTTTTATGCCAGTATCATACTGTTTTGATTACTATAGAGAGAGAGAGAATTTAGCTAACAATTTGAAGAAGAGCTGTAAGCATGCATTTCATTTTTTTCCTTTAGCTCTTTATAACAATGAAAATTAAATTAATAAAGGAAGCATTCAGGTTACGGTATTTATCCAGAATTTAGGTGGAAACAGTTGGCAGGAGCCACCCACGAAGTGGAAAGGTGGTGCTATTGACCACAAAAGGTAGTTTGGAGATTCAATTTTGTGGGTAGATGTGTTCTGTTATAAAGGTGCAGGGACAGTAAGATATTCCTGCTGAATGTGTCCAGTAGGCAATTGTAGACAGGAAACAGGAGCTCAATGAGGATTTGACTTGATTGAACATGGGGCTGGAAATGTAAATTTAGGAGTCATTAGCATAGCAGTGATGTTTAAAGCTATGAGAATGGATGAGCTCTCCTAGGGTGGGTATTAAAGGAACAGAAGGCAGAGAGAAGACTGGCTCCTGGAAGGCCCATTCTAAGGGCGGCGGTGAAGAGGAAGAGAATCAGTGATGGAAACAGAAAGAAAAACGAGTTTCAGGGCTGAAGGTTAGAGAAAGCCAGTGAAAGATATGGCTAAGGTCAAGCAGGAGCATCAACTATGTCCTTTCACCTGAGCAAAGAAAGAGGGTAGACACAGAAAGGGCATGACTGATCAAGTAATAAATAAAAAGAACCACTGGAAGACTTTAGGAGAATAGTAAGGAATTGCCATGAAAGACTCTTTTGTGTATAAATATGTTATTCCATTTTGTTTCTGAGACCTCATGTGAGCTTTCCCTGGGGTCTTTTATATACACTTCAGTGGAAATACTTGCCATATAGGGGACTGGGGTGAGGTTCATACCCAGGGCTGCCACTTGCTGGCTTTGAAGTCCTTGAAGATGAAACTTAACCTCTGTGAGCCTGTTTGTCATCAGTACGATAAGGTTATTAATACATGCTTCATACAGCTGGCTTGACAAATAAAATAATTAACATAGAGCACTAATTATGCCTGACATATGTGTATATATTGCTATATGAGTATAAAGTTATGTACAGGTATATAGCAACAAAATACTAATTGCCATTTTAACAATAAGCGAGTTTTTGAAGTAATTAGGAGAGTGGGGTGTTATCACGTCTTATCAGGGTGTTATCAGAGTCTTTGGAACAGCAACTGGGCCATAAACCTTACACTTTCCTTCAAAAAAAAAAAACCTAATTTAAAATTCATAGACAATTTAATTTAAGGCTTAAGGAAATACCGAGATAAGTGTTCTGGAGTGTGTTTTATTAGAAAGTGCAAATTCTTGTATTTTTACAGTAGTAAAAAATTGCAAACAATGGAGATATTGCATCAGTGGGGGATTAATTAAATACATATAATATATCCATAAAATGGACCACTATGCCATGGAAGGAGTTTTAGAAATCAGTTTACAGGACTAGGTACATGATTCTGTTTAGGAGATGGTTTGATAGATATTACTTCTACATCTCCCTCCCTCCTTCCCTCCCTCCCTCCTTTCCTTCTTTCCAAAAGGAAAGTGTGTTATATTTATAAGCAAATAAATAAAAAGAGATATTTTAGTTTTACTGAGGACATACCTCATAGACCTTTGAACACCTCCTACACCAGGAAAAATAATACCTCAAATATAGGTGATGCCACAGCCCTGCATGATTGTTGCCCAAAGCAAAAGGTGTGTCCCCAAAGAAATGCAGAGGTGAAAGTTTCCTCCAAGTCCATGTCTGGTTGGGGAATGTGGCAGATTGCATTTTCCAAAGATTTCTGTATCAATATATCCCCTCCCACATGCTCTTATTACAATGTGACCTTGACACTCCTCCATTGTGAGGTGGGTTCTGTGTTGCTTCCTCTTGAACCTCGGTGGAACTGTGACTATGATGGAAGTGATACTATATAACTTTTGAAGTTGAATTACAAAAAGAATACAGCTTCCACCTCATCCTCCTGGAACACTCACCCTTGGAACCCAGCCACCATGCTGTGAAGAAAAGACCCTAGGGAAAGCCCATGTGAGGTCCCAGCCAACAGCAGCCAGCAACTGGTAACATGTCGGTAAATGAGCCTTCACAAGATTCCAGCCCCTGGCCTTTGGGCCACCCCAGCTGATACTGGGTAGATCAGAGTTGAGCTATGCCTGCTGATCCTGACCCAAATGGCAGGTTTTTGAGCAAAGTAAATGCTGTTATTTTTAGTTACTAAATTTTAGGACCATTTGCTATGTAGCAATAGGCAATGGGAATAGAGAGTGAAATGTGATTCTTGATGGATCATTGGTGAAGACTTCTGCAAACAAGAAGCTATAACTTTAGGACATATTTTAAGAGAATCTTGTTTTAGAGAAGCCTCTTTCTCTTATCTTTTCTTCTATATTTTGTAATCAGTGAAGATATACATTTATGTAACTGAGAAGGAAGAAATGCTCATTTACTGGCTAACCACAATGTACTAGGTGTTTTGCTCCACACTTCATGTATATAATCTTATTTAATTTTCACAGCAGATTTATGAGGTAAGTACTGTTATCCCTCAGTGTACAGATAAAGAAAAAGAGGATCAAAAGGATTAAACAACTTGCCTGAGGACACATAGCCAGTAAGGGCAGGGCCCATAGGTTAACCCAGGTCCTCTGATTGCTAAGACTGTGTTCTCCCTGCTCTGTCCAGCTGCCTCCCATCAGAAAATGTGCTATATATTCAGCCTCCATGTCCAGTCTGCTGACTTCATACTTTCAAATGTTCTATTAGTCAATAGAACTTCTTTATATTGTCTTAAACTACAAGAGCCTTCAAGATGAGATGACAAGAGGTTGTCTAATCAATAGAGCATATGTTTCCAGGAGGATTGGTGGGGATACATTATAAGAGGGCAATGCAAGATCTGCAGAAAACCATGACTGAACAAGATTTAAGAATATTCCAGGAAGAGCTGCAGTAGATGGAAAGTCAAACAGCCAGGACAGATCATGGCAAGCGGTTCAATAGAGTGTATGGTGTGATTGGTTTGGAGGTCTAGTGGAGATGGGAGGACCAAGGAGTGGGCAGCACTTGCTTCTTCATAAATTTATGTGCAAAATTATGTATGTATGTATGCACGCATATGCATCTATCATCTATCTACCTATATATCTGTCTATCTATCTATCTATCCATCCATTCACCCACACACGTACACATATTAGATTGAAGCCAACCATTAAGGCCTCAGGTGTAACTTTCAAAATGTTTGTCGAGGAAGGGTTTAAGAACAGTGATCTGGTAGCTAATGGGGTGAGAGATTGTGCTCAGAGCCCTCCTCACATATTAAACACAGTGTTTTTATTTTATTCAAAGTATATGTTTATATTGATGACTTGGAAGACTGAAACCGTGAATCCCTAGGGTGTTGTATATGCCATAGATCCAGTGAAACCTCAAGTGAGAACTGCTCGAGAACATAACTCCACTGATGGTTTTGATGTTTCAATTCCTTAAAAGTGGAATGTTTCAGAATTTTTCTCATGTTCTTGCCTATTTCACACAGGAGGCGATGAGGTTCTCAGAAAAAGTGTAATGGCTCCTATTGGATCCTCTCCCCGAAACTGTCCCTTACACTCATTATGTAATCCATTTGGGAGAAGCAAGAATTCTGTGCACCTTTGTGCAGGTTCTTCCATACCTAGAGCTCCCGGACAAGGACGTGGGGAGACCAACCTACCTTTTACTGCACTCATGGTGTACCTTGGCCCAAGGCTGTGTCTCCTAGAGAAAAAGAGACCTTACATATATTGTATGTGGGGTAATGACAGGTCTTGGAAAAATAGAGAATGACACCAGTATAAAAGGAATTGTAGTATTTATGTCCACATGTAAGAAATGTACATTGAAACTTGCAGTAGGTTTGCAAATGATTGTGAAGGCTAGATGGAATTTGTCCTGTCACTATGAGTCTATTGCTCTCATGGTTTGACTTTATGAAAGATCTAGTTCCATACATTGTCTTTAAGGACTGTTGATTTGTATATACTCAGCTGCATAATGCCCCCTGAAAGATCTAGAAGCAGGGTTATTGATCCTCAGCAAAGGGTTCCCCTGCTCTCTCATATTTTCCAGTTCCCTTGCAGTTAGATAGGACCATGTGACAAATTCTGGCCAATGGCAAGTGAGAGGAAATGGTGTGTATAATTTTGAGAAAAGCAAAGAACAAGGAAGAGCCTCTAGCCATATCTTTTCCTGCAGGGACAAAGTGTTTTTTGTGCCAGTTGTTGAGTGACCAAGTATCCTACTTTGTCTGGAACCGAGGGATTTCCTGGGATATGGAGCTTACAGTGTTAAACTGGGAAAGTCCCAGGAAAACTGGGAGAAATTAATCACCCTAAAAATAGCACCATTACAAAATGGTAGAGCCTCCACCCAAGGTGGCTATGGAGAGTCTATGTAGCCAGAACCCCTGTGACTCACACGGGTCATGGTGCATGAGGGAGAATGGGTTTTTGTTGTGATAAGCCACTGAGACTGTGAGGTTGTGTTTTTTAATACAACGTAGCATAACTTGTTTATCCTGAGTAGTAAACACAATACTCCCAGTGGATGAACTCATCTCCTGCCTTCTGCATCATTTCTTGAGAAGTCCTACTATGTATACTCACCATATAAATATCTCCATCATCAAAGCTGTATACCCTCAAAGGACATTAGATCCCTCCTTTTCCATAAATTTTAGATAACAAGTCTTTTTATTCTGTTTCTGCCAGGTCTCTCAAGCCTGCCTACCTCTCTTCAACCCCACCACTGCCCTCAGGGCTCTGGCCCACATGAATCCTCACCCTTATCCTCCGATAGGCTCCTAACTGAGGTCCCCACCTATTGCCCCTTCCTAATCCAGTTAATTCTACACAACATTTCCAGGTTAATGTTCCTAATCCTTTCACTCTTGTGTTCAGATTCTCCCACTGGCAACCAGTTGAAAATGCATTAACCCAACTATGCCTTAAATTGCAAGCCCAGCCTTATTCCCCATCACTATCTTTCATCTAGAGGTGTAGTGTTTAGCCAAATATGACTATTAGCGCTTTTTCAAACATCCTTCTGGTAGATTGATTGCAAAAGTAACCCAATCATATCTCTGAATCTTTGTCCCTTGTAATCTGACTTTGCAGCTCTTTCCTTAAATCTGGGCTTTCCTGTGACATGCTTGGCTCAATAGAATGTAAGGGAAGTGGTAGTGTGACAGTTCTGAGCTTAGACTTCATGGGGCCTTGCACGCTTCTGCTCTCTCCCTGGCTCCTGTGCTTTTGTCATGAAATCTTGATCTGGGCTCGCCTGTTGTAGGATGAGACCCATGGAGCAGAGCCAAGTCAGACCAGCTGTTCCAGCGAAGGGCTTACAACTGTAACAGAGCCCATCCAAGACCTGCCAGGACACCAGCTGACCTGCAGTTGACCGCAGGTGAATGCATGAGCCTATGGAGCCAGCTCGGATCTGAAGAATTTCCCAGTCAGCCCGTGGTCTGGTGCGATTATTATTTTAAGCCTATTATTATTATTATTAAACTTATTATCATATTGAGTTTTGAGGTAGTTAGTTAGGTAGCAATAGCTAACTTATACAATGTCTCAAGATTTTTTTCTTTTTCTGTGCTTGTGTTTCTGATATCCTCCTGCCTAGGCTTGTTGTATGATTTTGCATGTGAAGATAGCCTGACTCTGTGGCTTTGCCCTGAGAGCAGAGCCATTCTGCTTCAACTTGTTTGGTTTTTCCACCCTTACTTTTTCTCATCTTTAAGATCCTGAGAAGGTTGGATTTAGGTGAACCCACCTTGCCTGTTCATTCCTATTCAGTGATACTCAGCTGCAAAGACAAGCTAAAGCTCTTCAAGCATTATATTGGCAAGAACACTGAGAAAGAGTATTCATTCTCTTAGGATTTCTTTTAAAAAAACATAGGCTGGGGACTTCCCTGGTAGCGCAGTGGTTAAGAATCCACCTGCCAATGCAGGGGACATGGGTTCGAGCCCTGGTCCGGGAAGATCCCACATACTGTGGAGCAACTAAGCCCGTGTGCCACAACTACTGAGCCTGTGCTCTGGAGCCCACGAGCCACAGGTACTGAGCCCGCGTGCCACAGCTACTGAAGCCCATGCACATAGAGCCTGTGCTCCACAACAAGAGAAGCCACTGCAATGAGAAGCCCGCGCACCGCAACAAAGAGTAGCCCCCACTTACCGCAACTAGAGAAAGCCCACACAAAACAACGGAGACCCAACGCAGCCAAAACTGAATAAGTAAATAAAATTAAAAAACAAACAAACAAACCATAGCTTGAAGGTTAGAAGTAGTCAAACTATGTGTTACATGTATGAATGTGTAAGGATAATTGTGTCCTTTTGTTGAGCGAACATTCATTATAAATGGAATAAATAGAGACATGGGCAGAAAAGTCAACAGTCTTTCTTGAGAATAGGAGGAATTCTTGTTTCTAAAGGTCTTCCCAGCCTATATCTCATCAAGTACAGCTTGTAAAGACATCAAGTAGCATCATGTTTCAGAAAAAGTGTCTGCAGAAAGCAAAGGAGTTATTTGGAATGTGATTTCAGTCACAGAAGAATCTGGAAACCATGAGATCCTCAAGTTTTTTTCTTTATTCTCTACAACATCCATAAGACATTTTCTCAGCATAGAACTCCTTGATGAATTTTGCAATCGCCAGGCTGGAAGCCTCTCTTCAGGTTTGAGCATCAAGCTGTGACTTTGTCTCTGGAACCATCCCTGATAGTGGCAGAGCTACTGCAGAGCTACCACAGTGGCTCCACCAAAACTTTGCTTATTGATGCTCCCAGGTCAGAAACCAGTCCCTGGTTGGGTTGGTTGGAAGCACTGATGAGCTGAAGCTGAGCAGCGTCATGAGCTAGAGAAGGATTGGAATGATCTTGAGATGCAGAGAAAAGCATTGCTTTGATTGAATTGTTCTGAGCCAAAACTATATTTAAAAGGTCTGTGCCCCTAAACATTGTCCTCTGGGACAAAGCAATGAGGTCTGTAGACAAGCTTCTGGAAATTAAACTTATCCAAACTCCCCGTTTGGTGTAAGGATTTGCTTTGCCTGCTGATCTTATGACCCTTAATGCTCCATTTCCTCTGACCTCCTTATGAAGTAAATTTCAGAACTTGCAATGTATCATTCTCTTTTAATTTGTGATTTTTTTCTCTAGTGACTTAATATTTTGTGGGTATTGTAAACAGTGCAGCGATGAACAGTGGGGTGCATGTATCCTTTAGAACCATGTTTTTCTCTGAGTATATGCCCAGGAGTGTGTTTGCTGGGTCATATCGTAATTCTATCTTCAGTTTTTTTTTTATTTTATTTATATTTATTTATTTTTGGCTGCATTGGTTCTTCATTGCTGCTCACAGGCTTTCTCTAGTTGCAGCGAGCGGGGGCTGTTCTTCGTTGCGGTGCACGGGCTTCTCATTGCTGTGGCTTCTCTAGCTGCAGAGCACTGGCTCTAGACGCACGGGCTTCAGGAGTTGTGGCTCGCGGGCTCTAGAGCACAGGCTCAGTAGCTGTGGTGCACGGGCTTAGTTGCTCCACGGCATGTGGATCTTCCCGGACCAGGGCTCGAACCCGTTTCCCCTGCATTGGCAGGTTGATTCTTAACCACTGCGACACCAGGGAAGCCCTATCTTCAGTTTTTTAAGGAACTTCCATACTCTTCTCCATAGTGCCTGTATCAATTTACATTCCCACCAACAGTGTAGGAGGGTTCCCTTTTCTCTACACCCTCTCCAGCATTTATTGTTTGTAGATTTTTTGATGATGGCTATTCTGACTGGTGTGAGGTGATATCTCATTGTAGTTTTTTGTTTTGTTTTGTTGTGGTACGCGGGCCTCTCACTGTTGTGGCCTCTCCCGCTGCGGAGCACAGGCTCCGGACGCGCAGGCTCAGCGGCCATGGCTCATGGGCCCAGCCGCTCTGCAGCATGTGGGATCTTCCCGGATCGGGGCACGAACCCGTGTCCCCTGCATCGGCAGGTGAACTGTCAACCACTGCGCCACCAGGGAAGCCCTCATTGTAGTTTTGATTTAAATTCCTCTAATAATTAGCAATGTTTAGCATCTTTTCAGGTGCCTCTTGGCCATCTGTATGTCTTCAGGGGGAAGGGTGGGGGAGGGATAGATTGGGAGTTTGGGATTGACATGTACACACTGCTATATTTTAAATAGATAACAAACAAGGACCTACTGTAAAAGATAAATAAAACATTTTGTGAGTGTGGTTACATAAAATTAAAGAATTTAAAAAATATTTATCTTTGTATTAGCAGTACAAAAAGAAGTATAGACTTTTACTTCATCATTTCTGTGGTATCCCTACTAAAACACTTAGCTTGAGTCTAGTTATGGCAAAAGATCTAGAAACACCCAAGTGAAGGACACTCTTTAAATGGGGAGGAAACGTACTATTGCATGATCCTGGATTAGATCCTAAATACCAAGGAAAACAAAAATAGTTATAAGGACGGTACTGGGACATTTGACAGAATTAGAATATGGGTTATAGATTAGGTAATAGTAATAGGCAATGTGAATTTTTCTGATTTTGGTCATTGTACTGTGGCTATATAAGAAAGCATTCTTTTTCTAGGGAAATACCAAAGTATTTACAGTAAACAAGCAAACATCTTTAATTTACCCTCACATGGTTTAGGTGAAACAATTTATGTGTGTATTCTTATGGACAGGGTAAAATGAAATTCCTAGTACAGATTTAAGCTTTAATAACTTTAAGGAGTAATAAATGGAATATTTATAAATAGAATATTTCCTGGCATATCAATAAACAAAGGATGTCATAGTCACCAATGATTGCAGCCCTCCAAAGTGAGCTGGTGAACCCTGAGGAAACTCAGGGCTGAAAAGAATACCTGCCATCTAGCAGCCATCAGACTGCAGCCACTCCCTGTGGTGAGCTCTGAGGAAACTCAGGATGTGAAAATACAGGCCCCAGATAGCTAAGGTGCATATCAAAGGAATGATTTCAGTGAGCCCAGACTCTTGCATCTTCCCATACATAGAAAAGCACTAAATTCCTTAACTTGAGATACCTGATTTTCTTTAATTAACAATAATCTTTTGATGTTCCCAATGACCTGTCCTTTGTTGCAAAACTCCTCTATATCCTGGCTCTGCTTCCTCAGAGCAGTTTCTCAGTTATCTGAAACGGTGTCTCTGGGCTGCAGCCCTCATTTTGCCCCAAATAAAACTTAACTCGCAACTCTCACGTTGTGCTTTTTTTTTTTTTTTTAAGTCAACAGTTATGGCGACCACAAATAAGGGACCCAGAGTGGACTTCTTTCCTTCACCTGAACTCTACAAGGAACTGGAGCCTTGGTACCAGCAGAAGCCCCTTGCACTCATCCACCTCCTTGGAGAGTCCAGACGAATTTGGGTAAGTCTCTCCGGGTTCTTGGATCTCCCATGTTGGTTGATGATCCTGAGATTTATTTGGCGGTGTAGCGGGTACCTGCCTCCTCCCAGCTGAAAGATACTGGAAGGGACCCCGGTTGAAAGATGCCAGGGAAATACACACCCCGGTGAAAGATACTGGCGGGGGCCTGGTTTTTAGGATACCAGAATTTGCTCAGCTGCAGGAGACTGAGTGGCCTGTGCTGTGTGGTTAGGTAAGAGGCTGATCTGATGCTTTTCTTCAATTCGGCTGCCTTAATAGAATTTGTCGCTATAAAAGTGAAGGTATTACATGAGAGCGTTGCTCTGAAGAAAAGGGACAAGACTCTCCTCCTGACTGGTCATGGCTTTCTCAGACGACTGAGAAAGTTACAGGAGTAGCGGAGAAAGAGTCCTCATACCGTACAGTGGTCCCATAGGGAAGCCCACTCATTAATTAAAACACTTGCTGGTCCAGCTGTCGCGGATAAGAACTGGCCATTCAGCAATCCGAGCACCGCGGTGGTCTTAGACTACCAAAGGGAGAAACTGAGTCACATAAGAGGGCTGAAACGACTCTGGGGTGACACCTAGAGGAGTGAAGCTCACAGACAGCACACTGGCCACCACACAATTTCACTAGTAAATTTTATCCCTGACAATTCAACTTAGAATGAGAGATAGAATCTCTCAAACACAGAAAGGAGGGGCATCAGAAAACCAACCTCCAGCTAACACCCCAACCAGATTCATGTACAACACATACAGAGCCCATACTTACAAGTACCCAGTTAATGGGGGAAATTATTAAAAGAGAACTCAACCTAAATGGCCAAATTGGAGTTCTTCGATATTCCAAAAATTGCTATTTTTGCATGCACAGTTAGAAGAAAAAAAAAAAAGCTGGCTTGATAAAAATATCTTTTCAGAATTCTGACTTTAAACAAAGGCCTTTTAGGAGAAACTTGCATTCCTCTTCCTGTGTCGTTGAGATGTAAATGTTCTACCTGATCTTCTTAGGATGTGTGTGTGCATGTGTTTTGAAAACTTGGCCTCTGCTGTGCTATTTCTTGAGAGTAAACTCTCTGGATTTTATTTAGGTGACATCCTCCCCACACGCTTATGGGGAGGTCTCTTGCATTTTATTGGTTTGAATCACTATTAATATGTAGTTTATTAATGGCCAAATGATGGATCCTTTTAAATTGGAGAAACTAACAAATTGACTCTAGAGCGCTCTCATAAACAGCTGTTTTATTGGTACCTATAAAACAAAAATCAAACTAAAGATGGAAGAAAGGATAGGTATATCTAATGGTTAACCTAAGAACTTCTTTACTGTAAAACAGGTAAAACTGGATTAGGAAGCTTCATTTGTGGTCTTTGCTTCCCCTCAATGTGTCTTACAGATGCTAATAAAGCATTAGAACAATTAACTTTAACAGGAAAAATCCTGTAAGGAAAGTCTAGATACTATTTCCAACAGGGTAGAACTTTTAAAGGAATTATCTCAAATGAATAAAGAAATCTTTAGATGGTTATTTAAAAGGGGATAAATAAAATGGACTTTTATGTTATTAAAACACAAGGTTTTAATATTTCTATACTACCTAAGGTTAAATGGGCCAAAAGGGACCCCCTACTGGTCCCCAACATTAAAAGCCAAACAAGTCTGTTCTATTTACCCTAGTTTTAAAATATACATTTAAGGGGCTAGAAAAAAATTTACACTGAGATACCTGACCAACAATTATTTGGGGCAACAATTAGAGCAAAGGGCCTGAGTTCCTCAGCTCAACCCCACTCTGGGGATCCCAGAGCCTTTTATATAAAAATAGTTAAAAGAAGAATACACAAACAGATTTGATACATGGAAATTAGCATCTTTTACTAATTAAAAATAGCAATAAAATTAAAAGTCAAACAAAAAACGTGACAATAATAATTTCTGAAAAAAAAGTTTCACTAACAACTTTATTTAGCACAGTAACTATTTCCACTTTTGCATATTACCATCTATTTCTTATCTGCATAGTTATATTTAATTTTATTAAAATTATAAAACAGCATATTCTTTTGTATAATGCTTTTAAATTACCACTACATTGATAATACTCTGGTTTCCTATATCGTCTTAATCATTATATTTTAAATGTCTACCTAACTATCCTATTCAATGATGTAATACCTACTTAGCAGCTCTTCTATATTTGGACATTTGAATAGCTTTTAATAGCTTATAAATAATTAACAGTGAATGTTTTATAAATGCTGTATTTGGAGACTTTCAAGATGGCAGAGGAGTAAGATGTGGAGATCACCTTCCTCCCCACAAATAGATCAGAAATACATCTACATGTGGAACAACTCCTACAGAACACCTACTGAATGCTGACAGAAGACCTCAGACTTCCCAAAAGGCGAGAAACTCCTCCATGTACCTGGGTAGGGCAAAAGAAAAAAGAAAAAAAAGAGACAAAAGAATAGGGATGGGACCTGCCCCTCTGGGAGGGAGCTGTGAAGGAGGAAAGGTTTCCACACACTAGGAAATACCTTCACTGGTGGAAACAGGGGTTGGGCAGGGGGGAAGCTTCAGAGCCACGGAGGAGAGCACAGCAACAGGGGTGCAGAGGGCAAAGTGGAAAGATTCCCACACAGAGGATCGCTGCCGACCAGCGCTCACCAGCCCAAGAGGCTTGTCTGCTCACCCGCTGGGGCAGTTGGGGGCTGAGAGCTGAGGCTCCGGTGTTGGAGGTCAGACCCCAGGGAGAGGACTGGGGTTGGCTGCGTGAACACAGCCTGAAGGGGGCTAGTGCACCAGAGCTAGCCAGGAGGGAGTCTGGGAAAAACTCTGGACCTGCCTAAGAGGCAAGGAACCATTGTTTCAGGATGCGCAAGGAGAGGAGATTCAGAAAACCTCCTAAACGAGCTTCAGAGACAGGCACGAGCTGCGGCTATCAGTACAGACACCAGAGATGGGCATGAGACGCTCAGGCTGCTGCTGCCGCCACCAAGAAACCTGTGTCCAAGAACAGGTCACTATCCACACCTCCCCTCCCAGGACCCTGTGCAGCCCACCACTGCCAGGGTCCTGTGATCGAGGGACAACATCCCCAGGAGAACACACCGCACACCTCAGGCTGCAGCAATGTCACGTTGGCCTCTTTCGCTGCAGGCTCACCCTGCATTCCATACCCCACCCTCCCACCGACCTGAGTGAGCCCCTTAATCAGTGCTCCTTTAACCCACTCCTATCTGGGCGAAGAACAGACACCAGAGGGCGACATACATGCAGAGGCATGGCCAAATCTAAAGCTAAACCCCAGGAGCTGTGCAAAGGAAGAAGAGAAAGGGAAATTCCTTCATGCAGTGTCAGGAGCAGCAGATTAAATCTCCACAATCAACTTGATGTACCCTGCATCTGTGGAATACCTGAATAGACAATGAATCATCCCAAAATTCAGGTGGTGGACTTTGGGAACAACTGTAGACTTGGGGTTTGCTATATGGGACTGACTAGTTTCTGATTTTTATGTTTATCTTAGTGTAGTTTTTAGCACTTGTTATCATTGGATTTGTTTATTGGTTTGGTTGCTCTCTTCTTTTTTTAAATTACTTTTATAATTTTTTAATTTTAATAATTAAAAAAATTATTTTAATAACTTTATATTATTTTATTTTACATTATATATATAATTTCTTTTTTTTCTCACTTTTCTACTGAGCCATGTGACTGACAGGGTCTTGGTGCTCTGGCCAGGTGTCAGGCCAGAGCCTCTGAGGTTGCAGAGCTGAGTTCAGGACATTGGACAACCAGAGACCTCCCGGCCCCACATAACAGCAATAGGAGAGAGCTCTCCCAGAGATCTCTGTCTCAATGCTAAGACCCAGCTTCACTCAATGACCAGCAAGTTCCAGTGCTGGACA